>NW_016690318.1:690410-800671 GCF_001604755.1 Lepidothrix coronata
TATATCCATCTGCATGATTTTACTACTTAAGAAAAAGGTAGCTCTAGGAAACAAACATCAGAAGGTGAGAAACGCAAAGAAAACATTAAAGAAACTCAAGCGCAGTACAAGAAAATCCCAGAATCATTGTAAATAAGGACTAAGAACACATAACTTTCTTGAAACCACAGTGCCCTTTGTACCTTCATAGTGTTCAATAAGATCATATAGATAGATTTCTAGTAATGCTACATAAAACCCAAGCAAACTCAAACCAGTTGAAGTCTCAGCCAGATCCCAGTGCCTTAATTAAAGAGTAAAATTAACAGAAATAGCCATTCTAGAAAATGTATTTTGAGATGTAAAATAACAAAATATTGCACAATAATTATAAATACCTTTAACATAAGAAGGTCCACTTCCCTTTAAGCAAACTTTTAAAGTATTATGATAAATATGCCTCAGCTTCATTCTTCAGAGTAATTAGCAAGATTTTTTATGATTAAAATATTGTTTATATTTAATATATGAACATAAGATACTTTTAGATAGTTCCTTAAGATTAAAAACATTTTTTTCAAATGACCATGGTGTCTTCTAACAAAAATCAGTAGAAAATGACTTTGGAAATATTTAGTAACAGGAATATATCATTAAAAATACAAAAAAACAGACACCAAAACTTCAGTGGTACCTCATACCAGGGTATCCTCTGTGTCTGAGTACGTTCTCAATAAACATTTTCTGCTTGTCATTCAAATCCAATATAGAGGAAATTTAGTACTTTTCAGTGATGCATTTACTGCTTAAAACTAATTACAGAAAAGCTGATATTAGAATGACAAAAATTAGGTATTAACTGTATGTGCCTGCTGAATTTAAAGAATACCTAGTAAATGTGAAAAAAAAATATTTAACTTCAAAGTAAAAGAAGCAGTCCTACTTGCATCCTGCATGTCCCCGTTCACCAGTACAGCAGAGCAGATGTATACCTGAACCATGGATATCTAAACATTTGGAAACTATTCTAGCAGAGTTAACAGGATAACAAAGTCTGTTTAGATTCAATGTATATGAAAAGCAAGAATGGATAGTAGAAAATAACTAAACTTGTAACTTATTTAATGACAAAGGAACTACAAAATATTTTTCTTAACATGTTCATAAAGTAATAGATTTCATGTGCATGGCCCCTCAAAGGACATGTCTTTATTACATGAATAATGTAAGAGTTAAGCAGGACTAATGAAGCCAGAGACACAGAATGCCAATGCAGCTATTCAGTTTCCATTATGGAAATGTATATTTAGAAATAGTTGAGGAACTGTTATCAGTCCACTGCGCCATATATTTATTATTAAATACTCACCGATTTATATATTTGGTTTTTATGTATTTTTTGTGAATTTATTGTTAACTTTTATTATTATTTGGAGTATCACCAAGAGAAATAAAAACAACTCAGTCAGACCACCTCTGTTTTAGCTTTTCCTAGTTACTTGAACTGTCTTTAAACCACTCATAGCGTCAAATACATTTAAAATATATTATAATACATTCCTATTTAAACTGCCCTTTGGTTGATCTCAAATGAAGGGTACAGTCAACCAGTATTTCAGCGATATGTGACAGACTACCTGCCAACACTTTTACCAATTTGTCTATTGATCTCCTCCCAAACGCCATGCAATGAAACAGAGCTAACTGTTCTTTGTTCTCTATTGCTTACACAGACAGATCCCAGTCTTACACTGAAGTGAAACAAATAGACCTTCACCATGAAAGCCTTAATCATGTCTATATGCTCCATAATCTTGACCCTCACTAAGACAACTGAGAATCAATCACCAATACATGATTAATAGTCTGTTTACTTGTTAAGAAAAGAAACAGCAGCCAAAATTTCTCACTTGAAGCAAAGAGGCTTAGCTACTTAACAGGCTAATAAGAAACAAGACACAAAGAGAGGGCAATCAGACATTGGAATGGGCTGCCCACGGAAGTAGTGGATTCTCCATCCCTGGAGGCTTTTAAGATAAGACTGGATGTGGCACTAAGTGCCATGATCTAGCAACTGCAGCAGTAGTGGATCAAGGGTTGGACTTGATGATAGTTGGTCCCTTCCAACCCAGCTGATTCTGTGATTCTATGATTCTATGATTTTCCATATTTAACTACACAGATTTTAGTAAATTATGTCAAAGGAATAAACTACGCAGTGTAATTGAGATGGATTCATGGAAAGTTTGTATTTAAAATATCCTGTAGTAATTGAAGAAAAACGTTTATCACTATCATTCTAAGCCGCTAAACTCACACACTCACACACACATACACACACAACTAATGGGACCCACAGGCTACTGATGTGGCAGTTTATCAAATTTAGCTGTAATGAAAGATAAATATTACAGGCAATTTACACTTCTTGAAAGGATAAAAGTGTCAGTGTGTAGGTATCAGTTTTACTGCAGGTCATAATCAGCAAGTAAATGAAAGAGCAAATGTCTAAAAGTTTATAGACCTCTTTGAAGGCCTCATCTTGTCAAGTATTGATTTAGGTTTTCAGAGGACTTTGCCAGGGTTAAACAAAGTGTGTGTGAACTTAGAGAACATATTTTACCACTGCCAATGCCATGTTTTACCTCTTACCACCTCTAGTTGTCTCAAGATAAACTTTTGATATGTACTTTAATATAAGGAAATAGAAGAAACTGTTCCTTACACAACTATTTTCTTCTTAAATAAAGGGCAGTCCAGAGTGAACGTTTCATATTCTCCACCTTCTCCACAAACATGGACTCCATATTTCTCAGAGAGCTAGCACAGAAGGGAAATTAAAACACACAAGTATTACATTAAAGCAGCCTATTAAACATATAGAGCTAAAAATGTCAAAACCAGCAGGGTATACACTATTTGTTGGCTGAGGTTAAACCACAACATGTACTTTCTAAAGAACTACCCATTATATGGCTGAAAAAACCCAAACATCATACAACAGGTTCTTGATTTCTTTGTATGCTTATTACAGTGATCTAAAAATTACCAATGTGTTATAGTTTAAGTAGAACTGGCACTGTAACATTCAGATAAACAAATTAATTCCTAGGTCATCTTCCTCAGAGGCCATATTCAGATTCTCATATTTGTCTAACTCTCTTTAGCATAGCTAGTTCACCTCTGCAAGAAACTTGTACTGTGAAATCAACACAAGACATAGCACTTCACACAGAAGCATACAGTGAAGACATCTTTTGACAACAGATTGAACAACTGCATTCTATATTTTGATAAATACTCATTCCTTCAAAAAAAATCTAACAAATAGAACCAATGAGCATTTTCTAAGTCAAAAGCAAAAAGCTAAAGCAAGATCTAAAGGGGAAAAAACTTGTTTCCATTATAAATTGTACTGAATATTCTTTCCAAATCAACATATATTTATGATGATTTTGAAGCTCTGGATATCCCACTACCCAGCACCTTGTACCACGCCTGAGCATAGGGAAGCCCCCTCTTTGTCTGCAGGAGAAATCCATCTTTCCAGCACCAGATTATATCACCTTGTTAAGCGTCACAGCAGTAGCTGCTTCAAGCCAAGTCCCATCCCAAGTACTAACATTCTGCTTTAAGTAGCTCATGAGAAGCTGAACTGCAGTCTTCAACTCCATTGCAAACACCAATATTAGTATTGGGAATATTTATTTAACTCTTTTATGCATTTCCTTAAAGGAGCAGAAACCCACCCATGATGCTTCTGCAGTTGAAGTAGCAATGCAGTTCTCCACAATATGTCAAAGAGGGTTAGAAAAACTCTGTTTGGAGGCAAGAAAATAATTCCAAATCTGTTGCTTGTTACCTTTTAGGCAAACATGAGACTGGGTTATTTATAGTATACATTGTAGGTTCCATGTTTTAAATGGTTACCAGAATATTTGTGTAGCAAGTCTATTTGATATATTCAAATGATACCATATTTTTATTAGTGAAGCTGAATGCACAGTTTGTGTTATTTTACAGTTCTCTTTGAAAGTCTTTTTTTTTATTTTAAAACTTCAAAGAATGTTTATAATTTTAGTTACTTACACCAAAGGCCTAAAAACTCTTTAGCCTTTAAACTGAAAAAAAGGAAAATGCTCTGATAAAACAATACCTTGGTAATGTTCTATGTGAATATTTAGTTTAGTGGTGTAAAATCTAAATCTCTTTTGGAACATGTATTAAAATTTTTTTCAATGTCTTGTTATGAGAGTTATTTTTCATTTTTCCTTTCCCATTTTCTTTCAAAGAAAAGGAGCAAAAGAAAACCTTTAATCAAGTGCTCATTAAAAAATTATACTCCTGACATAAAAGACAACTCCATCTGTCAACAATGGCAACAAGGTTTCTATAGGACAAATACATCAAGAATAATTAATGTTGATGCAACAAGAATGGACAACCTACAAAACAGTTAGTCAAAACCTTTTATTCTTACTCTTGTTACAAAAAAACCTTAAGAAAACTATTTAAAAAATGAAGGAGAGAAAACCAGGAAAGATCTTTCTAAATGTAATCTTTCCACGGTGAATACTAGGAATGACCATTTCCAAGTCACTTTCAAAATTGGTAGCTCTGCTTGTAAACATTCGTGTCTAGAATAAGTATTGGCAAATTAACATTGAATACTCAAAAGATGTGATACTATTTCCTATCTTTGTTGTGCGAAATCCTCATTTTCAATGTCACTGGCTTCAGCGTCATTCTTGACACCAATTATAAAAGGTGCTAAAGGATTTTCAGTTCCCACAAATGTCAACAGGAACAGGAGCTCATAGAACAGATTCTTAATGTTCATTTAACAAAGTCAGCAATATTTTTAAAATGTCATCAATGACATCAGAACTGTGCCTTTTAGTAATTTAGAATATTAACATTTTTTTGAAGACAAATTATTTTGTTTTGCAGATTGGATGCTATATTCATAACAATATGACAGCTTGGACTCTAATATAAATTTTATGATTGCTAAATCTGCCTTCTTGTTCAGATGAGCCAGAAAACTGCAATTTTACAAATTACACTTAACTTATTGCAAGTAATGCAAGTCTAATTCAGAATCCAAAAGGAGTATATGAAGAAAACATCTTGTAGACTACACAAAACTTATCTTAAGTACTGAATGAGACACAGCGTATATAAACGACTAGCCCAAACACTACCCAAAGAACAGTCTAGTCCTATCTTGGGAAGAAAACACAGTGATTAAAACTGATTTTCTCACTTAACTTCAGTAATCAAAGATAAATATACGAAGTGATTCCTTTTTTAAATGAACACTTTCTTCCTAGACAGAAATTGTAATACTTAGTAAATTCTTGTAACTACACAAATGCTCTTTATATCAAGATATTCTCATCAATTTCTGAGGCAAGCATATAAACAAACGTTTTCCTATTGTCTATTAGCAGAGCTAGAAGTATGGACAAATATAACCATAATGTCCATTTACCATTCTGTTAATGAATTCTAAGGAGAGTGGAAGCACCCTCTTGAGATTTCGCAAGTTGCCAGAAAATTCTTTAGCTTAAAAAGCTAAGACTCCTGTTACAGAGGAAACACTGGGACATGAAAGCAACTTAATAATTTAGAAATTATCTAGCAACCACTCCTCAATAATTAATCAAAGACCTATAATTTAGAAAAAAGCTACAGTTCAAAAACTCTCCTTTCCGCAATGCCCATGTCCTGAGCCAGTAAAATTCACTCCTGCTAAAAGTATGTGGCAGATCATCATGGTGCTCATAAGTTCAACACCCTGTATGTAGTAGAAAAATGTTTGCAAAAAGTTTTTCCCAGTCATTAGTCATCCATTTGTCTGCTACTACAGCAGCAAAATACCTCACCTCCATGTCAGTAATTATTATAATTTCTACTGTACACATAAACTAATGTAAATAAGAAGACTGAAAATTTAGGTGATAATATATATTTTTGAACTTGTGGGTTGTGGATTTATTTGTTTGTTGGGGTTATTTTTTCCAATTAACATTAACATGCCTCTTATAATGCCTCAACTAGAGATTTTTTTTTCTAAAAATAAAACTATTACTTCATGTTTATTTGTTATGTATCCAAAAGACAAACTGTAACAGGCACATTCTAGTAATACAAGTCAACTCTGGTCTCACTGCCTGTTCCTTAAGGTAAACTTTTAGTACAATTAAAAACAACAACAAAAAAAAGTTAAGTTCTATTTCCTTATATGTAGTACCAGAGAGGTTGAACTTTGTGAACACACGCCAAAAGTAAAAGATACTCCCTACAAATCCAAAATCTATTTACTGTTTTATCAATAACAGATAAAACCTGCAAATACGGGGTTTGAGATTAAGCCACGACAGTAATAATTTCAGTGAAACCAAGTAAGGAAGAATCACTTCAACTGAGCCATCAAACACCATGAAGAATACATTTAATTCACAAAAAGTACCAGGTAGCTTTGGATTTCATAGTTTATTATTTTCTTTTTAAAATTAAGGATGGTGACATCAAATGCAGAAGAATACTTCTTATTAGCACAACTAAAATTGCAATACTTGCTGCTACAGTTTTAAAGAAAGTCAAGACTGCTGATTCAACTGAGGTGAGTAGCTATCCATCTGAACCCCACTGAAGTTGCAACTTGAATTTTGGTAACAGAAGCTTTCTGTGAATGCAGAGACAGTACTTTCCTCCTTTTGGCTTACATAACTTGTCCCACATAAGTATTAATTTATCCAAATGTTGGATTTGATGAATCAGTATGGAATTGATATTACAGCAATGTTGACGCTTCTGTTCAATCTATTCCACAATAAGTTGTTCATTGTTTCATGATTATAAAATTTTATATTTCCATAACTGTCATTTAATAAGATTTTAAAGAAAGAGAGCTGTGAGAAACAGAAACTTTGCTTTAGTGACATGCAGCAACAAACTAGGGGAGGAGCATGTAAATATTCTTAAACTATGTATTATTTACATGGGACTCCAAAGATCTTCCAAGATCTTTGTGACTCCAAAAATCTTCCATTTCTGGGAAATTATCAATCTGTGGTCACTTCTACAGTGCCCACAGAACATGACTTCACAAGTCAGTACAACTGCTTTTCCACAGCAACGGAAAAGCACTATACAGCATCTCAGTGTCAGAGTCAGCCTATGACACAAACGTGAATTGCAACCAAGTCTGAAGTGCATCACGTTCATGCAGTGCACTGCCAACTTAGCAGTCAGGCTGCTGGAAGCAGTCTAACCATTATCATGAGTGGTGAACTGAAACTTGTGGTCTCTGGTTCTTACTGGATCATTAGCTGAGACAAACAGCTATGCTAACACAGCTTCCAAAACCAGCTCAGTGTTCAATTAGATTACATTACCTAATCCAAAAGTTCAGTGATGCTTGAAGTAGTGAACTCATTCCCTCTTCCTTCCTTTTCCTGTAGAAATCCAATCTATACTTTCCAGGATAAATCCACTCTCTCTTCTAACTATTCTTGTATCTTACAGATATATCTAGATTTAGCAATTATTTACTGGTTTAAGTGTAACTTTTTTATCACTCCTTGAAATAAAATGTCTGCTGCTGGCAAAATATCAAAAATATTTTATATATAGTTAAAGTACACTTATTTTTGTGTACTCCTACTGTATGTCTCTGCCACTGCTTTTTTACCTGTACTACAAGGAAAATATTTAATTCCCTACTTTCCTTCCTTCCCTTATTCTGGAGCAGGAGAAAACATCTTTCCTTCCTACTCCCTGGTATTCTTGAATTTTTGCTGTAGTTGAGATGATCTAAAGAACTAAGTGAAGAAAGACTCACAAAAAATAGATAAAGAATGGGCTCTTTATATCAAACACTTTACATAGTGGAGGGGAGGGGAAGATTTCTGGCCAGATCCTCCAGCTCTGAAGCAACAACCTCAAGCTAAGAACAGACCAACATAATCTCTTCAAGTAAGGTTATTTGAATGTTATGGACCTTAATTCTTCCTCTTCAGTTTGCCAAGCATCAATTATCTATCTTCTTCTCTCCAGCCATGTAAATAACTAAAAAAATGGAGTTAAACTCAAGATATAATTGCTGTGTAACTCCACTGTCTTTCAGTAGCAAAATCTGGTTACTTTCTCTTTCTCTTCTGCAAATTTGCCATGCCCTTAAGTGTTCCAGAAAAATAACTTATGAAGCCAGGCTGAATGGTAACCATCCAGATTAACAATGAAAAGTATTATTGGAAGATCATTTTATGGAAATTTAGACAGCCTACACTGATGAAAGCTACATCAAGACTCTCTTAATAGCCAAACAAGAAAATACTTGTGGGTTTTTAACAGGCTCAAGGACAAGGAATTCTGGTAAACTGGCATTCTTACAGATAATATGTAAAAACATGCTTTCAGAACTGTTATTCTTAAACTTTATGTAGCGTGATGTTTGATGCTTCTACATCAAACTCAAAGAAGACTCAAGTACAAAATCTGGTCTTTTTCCTTTTCCCTAGTTAAATTATTTTTCTTTAAATGAGTCTATTAGCTCTGCCTACAAGCATTTTCCTGCTTTTTGGGCCACATAACCCTTTGCACACAATTAAGTACATCCTCAGGAATAAACCTCCTATTTAATTTTTGAAAGACCCTACTTTATGCAGTCTGATTATGTAAATGGTAGGAAACCTCCAGATAGGGATATCTTTGGGGATGTTCTTTATCACCTGTGATTTTACCACTACCATTTCTTGCTGTGAAAATCTCCAACTTGCTTGCAATTATTTAGCTTTATCATATTGACATACAAGTTAGTGTTACTGCAATATTGAGGTTCCTTGCCTATAGTTTGTTTTAAAGATGTTGAGACCGTTTGTGAACTATGTCAAGAAATAATATTTTTCATATTGAAAGTGCATATCAGAGGCTTATATTCTATCTACAAAGATAAGCTTTGGGTTAGCACCTAATTTCTGAAAGTAAATTTTTATTAGGTTAATTTTAAAGAATTTCTGCCTGTGTTACTTTTTAATTGCAACTTTACCTGTATGAGTATCCTTTAAGTAATACTCACCTCTAAAAGAAGAGGCTCCATTTGATCTAGAGTTTTTCCTAGATGCTTATCTGGATCCAAACCTGCAAAAAACCCCAAAAGAGTAAAAATATTTCTTATGAAATACTGTTATGACGACAAGAAAGGTTTTGTTGTTGTTTTTTTTTTAAAATATAGGACGTCTCCCTTAGAAACCCCACAGTATCTAAAATAATTTCTATCCTAAAGAAAACACATTTAGTCAGAACTTTCTCTTATCCCCTCTAGGCAACTAGTTTCTATCTTTGTGGAAAAATAAAGCTCACTACCACTTCACTACATGTCAACTGCAAAAGCTATTGTTTTCCTTTCTTAGAAATTTCACTAACCAGTGAAGTAAACACACAGGTCCATGGTAATAGCAATACTATACAGATATTATCTCTTTGAGCCAGAAGTTACCTTTGTAGATATCTACTAAATTCAAATACAAGTTATTTTTTTTATAGTTCCTGCAACTGAAAGGGACACAGAGTAATTTCCATATTTTTCTGCCAAATCACATTCTCTGTGTGTATTACCCCCATACAAATATTTAAGATTAAAAAGGATGGAGATACAAAGAAAACTCAGACTTACAGAATGTTTTGAATGTTGCACCTTTTGATCCACCACAAAATATTGTGTATGATGCCTACATTTTGATTTATTTTTCTTTGTAAGAATGTAAGCCCTATTAACATTTGATAGCTACTCTAACTTGCTCCTCTGCATTCCTATTTCAGCTTTCTGACTTTTTGAGTTTGGCCAACTCATGGCAGTTAATGGTCACTTCTCAGGGACAAATCAAATAATTGGCAGAAATCAGTAGTGTGATAAAAAACATCCAGGAACAACTGCTTCAAGAGCTGACATCTTCCACCAAATAAGTATGCTAGTTGGATTTGACACTAAGTGGTCAAAAAGTCGTACCATACGAACTAAATGAGAAAAAACAAAATGATAACTTCTGAAAGTGAAGGAACAGTGGAAAATTTTCAGTTATTACATTTTTACTACTCTTAGTTATCATGGTTTGTACTTTTCTCTGGTAGTGATAGCAACACTTGCCCATTTCTTCCTACTCAACTGCTTTATACAATAATAGGTATCATTAAAGAGCTGCCACCAGAATGACTCAATTCAGAAGCAATTTCTGAAGTATGCACCTTGCAAAGCACTTTAGATCATTGATGATGAAAGCTGTTCCATAAATGTTCAGTACACTATTATATAAAGGCACTGGTGAGCTAAAATAGCTGATATGTCTTAATTTTTACAATCACGATCTTGGTATATTTAAATTCCAGTGAAACTAAAACAAGTTAAGAGTGAATGAGATTTCAAAACACTAGCAAAGTTTTTAAATATTTCATTAATGCACATTAAAAATTCCCTTACTATCTAGGGGAATGCTTTTAGAACTGCTTAATAATTAAAGTCAAAGAAGACTGAGGGTTTTTTCCCCCCTCTATTCCTTTTTCATATTGGTTTATTGCTTTTTATTAACAGACTAAAATGTGTGTGCTAGATATACAATAATAATAATAATTTATTCTCGTGGAAATAATTTTGAAATATATTCATTCAATTTCAATAGTCCAAATGATTCTAGTGATCTCTTCCAATTTACACCAGCTTAGCATTATGTCTTTGATTGTAATGGGATAGGCCAAATAAGCAATTTGTCTTAAAATAAACAAATGAGTACCATATTATAGTACTCATTTCACACATTTATATTAACATTCTTCCTTAACATAATTACTTTTCTAATATAAGTAATCCCCCTCTCCTTGATAAAATCAAGTTGACTTCCTTTAAATTTAAACCAAGGTTTACAAGCATGTGAGAAGGGAAAAAGTTTTCAGAACCAGACACACTAATATATTATTTCTTTCACAAAATTCTCTTTGATATCACAGGTATACCTACTGTTCTGTCTCCTAATGAACACAAAACAATAATTCAAAAGAAACTATGATATAAATAGTTAATAAAATACAAACAGATTGTCTGTGTATACACTAAAAAACTCCTTAGTAATATCCCACACTTAAATGAAAATCTGTGGAAGTACAACGTACCCTTTCTGTTTCTCAGCAGAATTCTACTTCTGTACAGCTTGTCTTTCTTTTGAAAAATATTATTTCAGTTTTCAATAGGTGTGTATTATGATTGAATAGAGATTGCCTTACCTGGTAAAGGCATCAAGAACTAATGTAACCTGTAATTTGCAGAACCACTAATCCACATCTCAAATCTCTAACAGTATGCATGCACAGATACAGCTGTACATCTGCTGCTACAATTAGTATAATGAAGTATCTAGAACCATACCTACAAAACTGTTATTATAAATCCAAAGTTCTATTTGGTATGTTTTTTCTTTAAACAAAGGAGTAGATTGATTCAGATTCCTGAAATGGCTGAGACTAAAGAGAAAAACAATGTATTGTAAATTCTTAGTACTACGACCTCCAAATTTTTCCTCAGTATAACTACATGTGAAGTAAGCTGGAAGGGTGGTAAAACAAACAACAAGGTCCAGGGCCTGGATGACTGTATGTAGAATTAAGAAATTAATTAGGAACTACAGTTTGCAGCACTGACATCTATTTTACTTAACTTGCATGTATCAATGGGAAGCAATTACAATTCAATTAAAATATTCACTTTTATTACTTCACTGACTGACCTTGAAGTTAATGCCTGTTTTATTTAATTGCATCATCTATGAATAAATGTTAACCCTAAAATGTTATGAGCCATTATTTTCAATGCATTTTAACTCCCCAACTGAACTACATCCATCAATTTATTATGTGCTGCCAAGAGAGCAAGTGGGGCTTTATTTCTCTGAGACAGACCGGTACATGATGACAGAAACATCTCAAAAGATTTGATAATGCTGTTTTTAACAAATTGTGCTTTCACCTCCAGTTTTGTAGACTAGTTTTACTGTAAAATCGGTAAGTGATAGCACAAATGGTATAATCACTTCCAAGTAATTTCTACTCCATCTGTAATTCCTGATAAATCCATTGACAGGAGCAGAACTCCTTTCTGAAGACATCAACCATGGTTGCAGAACGCTTTTATGCAATTCCACAAGACAAGTGCTGTAGATAACTGCAGCAATGTCAAAAAGATTGGGGCAGAAATTCAGGGTTTTGTTCTGTAGTGAAAAAAAGAACATTAGTAAAAGGCATTTCACTACTGTTAAGTTATGCAAAGGAACTGTATTTTAAATGGTTCACTTTCTATATATGTATTAGTGTAGTATAAAGCCCTCACCTTAGGGGTAAATACATGATATTACTTGCATTTATCAAGACCATTAGAAAACCATGTTACATTTTCATGGTATTACATTCAGCTAATAAAATCCACATTCTAGAGCGTCATCTGACTAACAAGAACATGTCTTATACATGTTCAGAATTTCAAAATAGTCTTGATTTTGAACAAAGATTTTTAATATAAAAAATTCTATTTTTACCTCTAAGTAAAATGTCAAATAAATAAAAATTAATCATAATTATTGGGTTTAAGAAATGGTGGTACATAAAATGGTGGTACATAAAAGTTCTTCTAAAAGCTACATTTAACCAAACTCTAACCCATAATACATGAACAGATTGTAAAAGAATCACTATCAAATCAATAAAATATGAGTTAACTGTATTATCTGTTGATAACAGGGAAAAAACCTCTATCCTTTCCTGACTAACCAACATTACAATTTAAAAAGTAAATCTTATTACTCGCTGACTTCTTCCATAAAATAAGGTTAAAAACAAATCTTCAATATTCCTATTATTATCATAATCTTCTTGAAATATCATATTCATAGAACTAGCATAGGCTTTTGGAGAAAAAAATGGAACCTATTTTAAAGTTAGAGCAACTTGAAGATCTCTTTTTTTTCCTGACTTCTCGATAAATATTGTTGACAAGATTAGTAACTGCCATCATTACGAATGTCAGGGACAAAGACTTAACTTCTGATGATGTAGGGCAATATAATGCACAATAAGGTTTCTGGAAAGATACTAATCGGCTGCTCACCAAGAGCAGAATTATTTAGAATTTTGAATAAGAGGTAATGAAAAACTTCAGTTTTCTGGAACCAAAACTAATCTCTCTCTTCTCAGTTTCTTTATGATAAAGAAAACAAGGTTACCAATAAGGTGATGGCACCTCTAAGGTAAAGAAACATGTATAGAAAGCAAAGAATATATAGGATAAATGCAACCACCCATCTTAGAACTGGAACAGAGAAAACAGAACTAATTTTGGAGGTAAAATCCTCTACTTTAAATGTGCCTTTTTGTTTTTCTTTCTAAGTAAACAATAAAAAATCAGTGATTTTCAAAAGGAAGATCAAACCCTATTATTTACAGAGTACAGAATAAAAGAGTATGTTTTTATTAGCACAGGAAAAGCCCAGACACAACAGTAATAGTTGGCAACACAGGTTTACTCTGTAGGAGTGCAGGAATGTCTGATAACCTTCACCAAGTAGAAATGCACATGCCACACAGATATTCATGAATCGTAAACCTATACCTAAAATTGCCTTGAGGCAAATTATTCCTGTTGTCATATTTAGATTTCATTTCTGTGAAGAGCTGAGAAGTGAACTTTTTGTCTGGTAGCAGAACTTGACAGGTTCATAGTTGATTCTTAACTCCCTCACAACTTTCACATATGAAAGGCTGTGTTAAGATTGGTGAACTGGATAGATTCCTTGAATCTCCTTCTTGAAAACATAAAAAAAAAATGGTAAAAGCTGTGTCATGGGGTAAAAAGTGTTTTCCCCTGGAGTTAGAAAAGTACTGTAGCTAATAGATGGGGGAAGTTTCCTTGCTGTGAGTGGGTAGCCAGAGACACTGAAAGTGGCAGCAGAGCAGTACTGAACAGAGAACTGTGGTTGAGAGCCAAAAGAGATAACAAGCAGCAGAGATGGCACGGAACCAAGCTGAGAGACTAAGAGCTATCCGACAGAGAGAGAGAGGACCAAGCTCAGCGGAGGCTGTTTGGGGGTGAGCCTGGCTTTATTTCCCCAAACCCTTGGAGGCCCCTCTTAGAAGGTGGGGGTGGACTTCCATTTGAAGGGAATCCTGAAATGCAGCAGCTCTGGAGAGAGGAGCTGAGAAGCTCAGAGACGTTCTGGAGCCGGACCAGGATGGAATGCGGGGGAAGAGGCCTTGACCCCCTGTTGCCATGTTGGCAACTGAGACAGAGCAAAGGAGCTCTGGTAGAATGCTTGGGGCAAAGACTGAACTGAGAGCTGCCCTAAACATTCTGACTCAAGGGAACTCGACCCCACGAGGAAGGGACTTTCATGGAATGTCTTGCATTCCGTGATATGAACGTGCTGAGGCAAGCCTTGTCCCTGCCTTCGCAGTCCACAGGAGAGAGACCTTTGGCTGGAGCTGAAGGGCCAAGGAGTGACAGAAAACCCATGTACTGTAATGGAGAGAGAGATTTTCCAGCTACAACAAATCCAGCTACGACTGCTGCCTGGAAGAGGAGAGACACTGCTGCCCTGAAAGTGGGAAGGATCTTTCCTTCTTCCCTTCTGAACTTTTATTGGAGGGAAGGGAGGGACTTTATCTAATGTAAATATATTGCTTTACCATAGGAGAGATAGTTAGAATTGTGTATATAATGTATTACAGTATTTATTTAAGTAATAAATTGTAATATAATTCCCTTCCCCCCATACTGAGTCTTGTGTTATGTCTGGAAAACCCTCTCACACTGAAGTAAATTGTGGGAGGGGGGCTTGGACTTGGAAATTGGATTTTTGGGGGTCTCAAACTGCCACAAGCTGCTTAATTTTTTTTATAAAATTGAAGAAAAGTGCAATAAATACTGGGTATTACTCCACCTCTAAAAGATTTGAGATGAAAATACTTCCAATTTATTGTAAAAAAGAGCAAAATTCACCCAAGTCAATTATGTATCTACTTCCTTTTTCCCCTTGCTTTTCTTTTTTTGCTTTTTTATGCTTCTTTTCTTTTTTTTTTTCTATGGGGTAATTTATCCACTGTGAGAATTGTACAGCGATGAAACCTGAAGATATAGTAACTCTTTCCAAGCTAAGTGATAAAGTTATAAGACGTGATTCTAGCATATATTTTCAGTGCAGTTTAATTAGGACCTCAATTTATCTTCCTTCTCGAACATTCATCAAGTATGTTCTAAACTAGGTTAGTCTGATGTCACAAAATTTTAGAATTCTAAGAGGTAAAAGGATCTAAAAGTCTTCACAGCAGCAATGTTAATTTTTTCTATAATCTCTTGTGATTTTTTTTTTAACATCAAAGTTGTTTGTGTTCTAGTTAGATCCTGGATTCAAAGCAATTTAGTTCTGTCATTTTAGGAGCAGAAACCTCTTAGAATGCTGTTTTCATTCAAAATTTCCTTTAGATGATATGATCTACCCAAACTGCAAAGCAATCTTTCCATTCTTAATCCACATCTCTCCTACTTTATCTCTGACATCTCCTTAAGAAGCACTGCACTCCATAATGTCAACTTTCAATTATTTTTCTGTTTTCAGGCACATTTACTCTTCCTTCTAACTCCTGTCATCTGTTATGACAACAACATCCTTCCCATTTTCCAAAGAGGGAATCATATTTCTCTCTAACTTGTTCCTAAATCAACTTACCCAAAATCTCATTTCTTCTTTTTTTCCTCTTTTCCTGTAACACACTTTATTTTTAAACATTTCTTTATACATTATATATGCACTAAAATATCTTTCCAAAACATAATCTTACACTGGCAACGAAGTATCTGTCACTCATTTACAAGCATCAAAGAAAATAACATTCCAAATGCAAAGATTAATTTATCATCTTATTTTCCTAGACTTTTAACTATGTTCTGAATCAAAACCTTTCTTTACTTGAAGTCCATTCCTGGTTCTCTTTTCTTTTACTCATCTATTTTGCATCACACTCTTCTTAAATCCCAAGCTACTTTTGTTTGATTTCTGGTCTTACATACAATTCCTATTTATCTACGTTTATCTTTTCCCATGTGAATCTTTCCCCTCACAAAAAGAAAATGGCCTTAGCTAAAATGACTCCTGTGGTTTCATAACTGTTTCCAAGTCTTTTCATACAATGTCTGTTGAACAAACAGGTGTGGTACCTTTTATTATAAATAACATGAAGGATGCAAATAAATGAGGCAGTAGACAAATACATTAGGGAACAAGCCTAGGGCAAAAGTGTCAAATACACTTAAACTCTAAAGGGCCAACTAAGATTTGGAAGCTTTGTTTGAAAATTCAGTGACAATGCCTTATGCTAGCTAGGAAACAAGATTTAGAAAGCATAAAAGACTAATAAGAGTATCTTTCCTGAGGTACACATAGGTAATCTACCAAATTTATAATCTGAAAAAAATTAAAACTAAAATTAATTAAAACTGATCATATGTAAAAGATAATCCTTTAACATTGTTCAGGGATAATTTTTCTAATAAAAGTTTAAGGATACCTAGAATTATCCCTAACAGAATAGACAAGCATTAAAATTTGACAGGACTTGGAAAAATATTATGTCATTTTAAGTTTTACTTTAAATTATGATAAACAGAATAAGTGTTCAAAGAATGAACTAAGTATTTAAAAAACAAGTAAATGTGGCACTTTGCGATATGGTTTAGTGAGCATGGTGTTATTTGACTGAAGGCTGCACTTGATGATCTTGGAGTTCTTTTCAAACTTTAATGATTCTATGATTCCAAATCTTTTTCATATTAATAAAAATAAATGTTATCAAGACCACACATTGTGAAGACTGTCATAGATTCTATTACAGCTCTGGTGTCTGGTAACTCCCCAAATTAAAAACAATGGAACGATCACCTCTAAATAAGCTGAGCTAGCTAAGAATAATGCCAATGTTTTGTTTACTTAGCAATAAGTAAGTAAACAATCCTTACTATACAATGTGTAAAAAAATAAACGGGATCTCACATTGATTTCCTAACAAAATGTTACTCAGTTCCTTCTGTTTGTGAATTGTCTGAGAATTTTTCAAAATATATTTAGAAGAAACAAATATCTTCACCTGTGATGATATAACATTTTCTCAATAATGATTTTAAATTGGCTCAGTACTAAAAACTACAGATGTATTTTCAAAGAACACTGCTCTTCTCCATTGCACAGATGATATACTCAGACAAAATTCACAACCACCAACTTTACTTCAGGATATGATTTGACATTACAGACAACCCAATTTAGTAATAAGCTTTCTATTGAAAGAGAGGGTTTTGTCCTCCATGTAGCAGTGGCTTCTACAGAGGAAGTTCCCTGCACTCACAAAAAGGCAGACCAGATGCAGTCACACAATCACTGGAGCTTTTAGAGGGGCAGAAACAAGCAGAGACTTGTGGTTTGGAAGACTCAGTTAGCAGTGGGAAGGAAAGATTGACCTTTTGGCAGCAACTTACTATTAGATCAGTTTTTCTGTAATACTAAATTCCCCCCTCAGGAGCTTAACCTGGAACTGGGTGGTGCTAGTTCTTTTTTAATGTACTACTTTATATGTAAATCTTACCTCTCTGAAAATTAATGAGAGTATGGTTATCAATTTCAGTCAGTCAAGATTTCCCTTCCGTACACTAGTGGCACGCAAATAACAAACAATAACACAGACACCTAGGTTGTTAGGCTTAAATAATAGATTCATTATACTGAGAAGTATAATTCTTTTTCAGGTAAAAACTCATACACAAAAACATATGCATCCTTAAACTATCAGCTTTTCAGAGGACTTCATGAATAGCAGCAGTATACCAATTTTCTTGACCATGTGAGGCAAGTGTCAAGATCTTCTTGCACCAAGGGAAACTCAAGTTAAATATATATACTTCAGACAGCTCATTTTAGAGAAGGAATTTAGGATTTCCTGCCAGACAGGAGATGGCAATGGCTTCCTAAGTACTCCACTCACTACTCCATTGTCAGAAGGAAACAGCCTGGCTAAGTAACTAGGGCCCCACCATCTCAAAATTTAGGCTTCCACAGACCCTGCAATTTCAACTCTACCCATGGCTGAGCATGTAGAATGTCTATAAGTACTCCTATCAGCTGGACCGACAAGATAAAGGATGCAGCCATGCCATAAAAGAGCTCCACTTCCTATGTAGGCTGAGGACACAAGCTAATCAGTCTTGATTCAAATTTTCAGCTTTTATTATTGTCCAACAGTTGAGTAACACTATGATATTATTTCTCTCCTGTGGTCCAAAGAGCAGCTAGAAGTTAGAAACATAATTTAACCATGAAAGAGTTTTTCTTTTTCAATTTCTTATTTCTATTATCTGATCTCATAATAACAATTTTTAAGGTATTTAACTAAATAATAAATCATTAGTTTACTATAACCAAACTGGGAAGAAGCTGCAATTTATATAAAGTAATAATGCCTATTAATCCCCAAAAAGATAGGAATTTGATCTTATATTCTCATTTTATCTGAAACATTGAAAAAGAAATTTCTCCCCCATATTCTCAAGCTGTCAGTGTGAGCTTATAAAACTTGTTGAATGTAAATGTTAGTCTTAAAACTTCAAGAAAAACTAGAATCACTGAGGACAAACTGCTTTAACTGAATGACATAAAATCAACTTCAAGTATATTCTCATATGTATGGGAACTGAAGTTTGTCACTTCTTAAAATCTATAGTGGCACTTCAGTTTTAGTGTTAATACTTAACAAGATTTAGATACAGTTAACTATATAAGTAAAGTGAAACTAAAAAAACTTGATGCTCAAGTTTTACTGAGGATCATTCTATGAGGAATTCAAAGATTTATTCCAAATGTAACCCTCCTACTTTCCTCACTTCCACTACTGTGTACTACACTCTGTACTGCAGTGGAAGCAATTTGCTTTAGAATGTGGCACAGGTAAAACTGGTATATAAAGTTACCAAGATTTAAAGTTATATGCATACTCTGCAAGTTAAATTAATCCGTAAAGCACATCCAGGGAGGAACGAGATCAAAAATGCCTCTTCTTATTGTGTCTGTTCTATTCGTGGTATTCTTACACTGTCTCTGTTCTATTACACTGTGCTTTATTACACTGTCTCACAAGAGCAATGGATATTACTGGAATTTCAGGCACACACACGTTAAAAACAATCAATAACGGCTTCAATTTTATCTGAGTAACCTCATTCTGACTTTCTGGGATTTCCACTGAAGAGGGCTATATTTCAAAGATAAAAGTATCTTGTATCGTACAGGCATCTTTAGCAACAAGAAAATGGCACTGAAGATAAATATGCATGAGTAGCTTATATACATATATATGTATATATATATATATAGTGCTCAGGTTTGCTGCTAGATCATGGAATGTTTTTCTCTCATCAGAAAGAAAGCTGATCTACTTACAAATCAACAGAAGGCATGTGAAAAAGGTTGCTAACAATGCTTCTTTTGCATGAAAGTGAGAGCAATTGGCATCCCATCTGGAAAAACACACTACTCTGAGATAGAAAACTCTCACTACTGGCAAAGTTTATGGTATTAATTTGTAATGGTGGATTTAGGGAAATGTTCTAAACTAATGCTCATTTACTTGCATAATTATGTGCTTTCTGCATAAAATGACAGGCTTTTACCCTGTCAATACTGGCCCTGAGTTAATAGAAAACAGGACAAGGTGGGTGTACAAGTAGGCCAGCGCTGAGGAATGTCAAGCTCAGGTTACAGGTTTGCTTCTTGTATTAAGATCTGTACAATGTATCACCTAATGCATTACACTTCAGACTCCTAAATATGTTATTTTAAATATTTTCATTGCAGTTTAGCTTTGATTATTAATCTAAGAGGCAAAAAGTTAAACTGTATCTTATCTTCTTTGCCACTTGATATGTTAAACAGCCTTCATACCTTAAATCCACTTTAATAAGGCATGCAATTATTAAAGCATTACAGAATGGCCCCAGAGCACAAAAGCTCCATTAAATTTGCTTACATCTAATTATGTCTGCCTGAGGCAGGTGAGAAATTGACTCTGATAAGATCTTTCTTTTACCTGTAGCCAAAAAAATAAAAAGGAAAAATAACTCTGATTGATTTTCTATCTAATTGCTATCTACAAGTATTTATGGTATTCTCTCTTACAATGAATAGCCCACAAAAGCACTCTTTGTGCACTAACTAGCTCATTTTAAGTTTTTTTAAGACTGTAGAGTACAAAAGACAAGCTTATCTTGCATCAGGCATAAGACAGGTCATCAATGATGTCTACTTTGGAAATAGTTTTATCTGTTATTTAAACCCTATATTTTCTTTAAAAAATAATTATGATGTGAAAGGATATGTTACATACGGTTTTTTTTCCTTCACGTTAGTATAAGCAATGAAAGTATTCTATTTTATGGAAATATAACAGAAATATATAAATGTCCTTTACATAGCCTGAAAACTATTATTTTAAAAATGTTTTACTTTTTTTTTTCCGAGTGTTAATTTAAAACGAGTGTTTTATAGTAGAAAACATTGCATTCAATTCCTATGCATTTGTAACTGACCTTTCAAAATTCAGGAAAAAGCTATTAAATTACACTGCTTTTTACCTATAAGTGAATGAGGGAATGTGGTATTTCTAATCATTCTAATCCTTCTACCAGCCCTAGCAGATCCTAGAGAACAATACATCAAGACTGTCATAGTGATAATGTCAAAATTAGTTAGAAACTATACCACCTAAAGAGGAATAAATAAATAAAATAAATAAAATAATTCATTTTTTAAAAGTAATGGAATTCATCCAGTCAACAGGGATTATAATTCAATTCTTCATTAATAATTAAGGAGAAATTACTTCGTTATAAAGCATTCTTTGAGGGAGACAGACATTAGGTATTTGATGGGAACAATGTCCAGAGGAAACAACCACTGGATTTCTAATGCAAGATTATACAACACTACTTTCCAAACATACATTTTTAACCACTGATACCACTTGTGTGATACATTCTTTGATAGAGTGGACCACAAATCTATAGTCAACCCAGAAAGAAAAGGTCCTTTGGTCACACTTTAGGCTTAGAAACTCATTTGATACTCTTAAATAGGAAACTGCATAGAGGCTTGAAATTAATACACTATACCATTAACATGTTTCTCATTTGCTCCTTTGGCTTTTAGAGCACATCATTCCATAACACTTCCTATAAAATTTCATCTGACCTTATCTTTACATTCAAGCAATAAACAAATATGTTATCTTTTGTATTGATTTGCTTCATTATACAAATCTCATTTAACATATCTGACAGTGAAAAGATGTTGATTTTCTGATATGCTAAACAACACTACTGTAAATACCACATTTTGGAATGAATGATGAATTATTTCTGTCTGCTATTATGCTTTACCAACTCAAAGACTGTTGTTATACAAAATATTTTGGCCTCATAATTACATCTTGTTTGATACTAACTTGTACTTCTATTAAAAGTTTCACGTTTGCTTTATAATATTGTCTAGTCATCAGTTTGCATCATCTATAAATGACAATACTGTGAACCACTGAATTATGCATGTTTTATACTGCAAATCAAAACCAAACTAGAACAAAAAATTACAAGAGGAAATACGTTAGGAAAAATTATTTTTCAGCTTTTCCATATCTCCCTTAAGAATGAATTGCATCCTGGTAAATTTATTATTCAGACATGATGACTGTTACTGAGCCATGTAATTTTTTTTTAATTTTCTTCATATTAACACTTCATATCCTACAGTATAGAAAAAAAATTCTGTTTTTCTCTGTTATGTTGTGGATTTGTCCATGGGAAGTTTCAATAGATAATATTGTTCAGAATCTGAATACATACCAAAAGCTGCCACTTTTATGATTATGGCTTGAATGTTAGATAATATAATTTCTTTAAGCAACATTTCCTGGTTCCAACGCCAAAGGTAAGCTAAAGGCTGAAGATTAAGCCTTCTGCACCTTAAAAACAAAAATAAAATTGGATAAAGCCAAGTGTTATGCTTTTACACAGCATGATTCATGTAAAATGAATGAAAATTTTTCTTTTCCTACCTTTAAATAATTTTTCTTCTATATTTCAGCATAAACATTAATACAAAAAAAAAGAATTGGCCTATATAACAGACACAATTTCCATCACATAATTCCCTTTTTTAATTAAGACTCTTAAAAGAATTACAATCTATCTCGACTTTAGAGTGTGCACAGTAGAAATGACAAATCAAAGCTCCTGATTAATGATAACAGATTACAGATTTTAAGGAATTAAGGGAAGATATGCACATAAGGATTCTCTCCATTTAATTCCTGATAGCAGGATGTTCCTCTACATTAAAACTCTGGTGAAAAATAGAGGTACTTGACCACAACACTGTAGTCATTCAAACTGAGCAAGCTTTCTGTTGAAATCAAGGATCTGAACCTACTCCATTATTTTCAGATCAAAACTCTGAGTATTTTCAACAGATCCAGAGAGAGACCTGAAAAGCAATCAAAAAATCTGGTATAGTCCCTCTAGATTTTTACTAATGAACACATGAGTTTAGGGGTAAAAAAAAGAGAAAAAGAAGAGATACCAATATTAACCGAGTGCATTGAGTGCCATAGAACATGAGAAATAAGGCAACTCTCTCTGCTCCAAATTTGAGTTAGAAAACAGACAAGCACTTTCCCAAATATGTATATTAAAAAAGATTAATATTTTCTTACACATCTTCAACTCGAACTCTCTGATAGTCAGAAAGAATGGCTCCCACAGATACACCCTCCACTCCTTCTTTGTCCTGAAAAAAGACATGGAATATTAATGACAGCAGTATATGATGATTTAAGCTGTAGAGATTCAGTATCTCCACTAGCAGAACCAGCCAACAAGATTTTTTATTTCTGTGTCCAGTACATGGAACTGAATAGGCTGGAATGCAGATCTTGCACAGAAGAGAGCAGCTCAGCTGACCTACTAATGGTCTAACACAGTAAATTACTCAAATCAAGGACCATTTTACTGAAGAAATAACCAAGGTAACTGAAAAGTATCAGATTTAACAGATTATCCTAAAGTTTTCCTGACATGCTGAAAATTCCTTCCAGCTTTTCACTGTAAGTGAGGTATTAGCTATCTCACCTAAAAATATCAGCAACATACAATCATGACGATTAATTAAACTGCTGGCATTTGTCACTGTACGCAGGCAAGAGGCTGGGCAATGAATCGTTTTATCCTGACACCAGAACAAGAAAACTCACAGGCAACTAACTCAACATCACTTTTAAAATTTCTGCTATAAAACAAGTTTTCCAAGACACATTTTCTCTGTTTCATTTCAATTACCTAAGCCAACAAACAGCACTTTTTGTTTTCTTGTAAACACACTGAGAATGCAATATTTGAAAATGCACAGTTCCAATATTTTGTGAGCTCTTGTATTTCTAAATTGCTTAAGTCCCAATCAACATGCGGAGTTTACTTTATTTCCCTAAATTTGCTCCATCTAGACTTCAGTAAAAGTTGTTTTCCTCTTTTAACCAAGACTGATCATGACTACAACATATGACTTACTTCCTGGACCTGCTCAATTAGACTGCAATCCTGTGAAGTTTGGTGCAAAATTTCACCACAAAATTTTCAACTATATACATATGTATCCTGCTCTACACCTTTCTCCTTGAGCCTGCTCTATGATCTCATGAGCTCCTGTTAAGCCTGACTGAGCAAGATGAGCAGTGAAGTGTATCAGCTGGGTGGTGAAGCCTCCCTGACCGTACCAGTAAGCCTTGCATGGTAAAGGTGGGAACAATTCTGACTGTAACATGCACATCAGCCGCCTGGCCAAGGTGGGGAACAAAGAATAAACCATTATCTTTGTCAGTCTCGGTAAATGATTTACCCAAATCGCAGCCCAAGTGAAACGACACCATTGTTACAAATTTCAAAATCAAATCCATCTTTGCCTGATGAGGTACTGAATTTAATATTAATTTCCAGTTTATCGATAAAAATATGCGCAAGGTGTGTTATTCAAAATTATACTGTAGTGATATTAGATTAATCTCCATGGCTACATAGATACACATATCATACACAGTTTTCCACATTCTTTTATGAAAGAATCATCAAATGGTTTGAGTTGTAAAGGAACTTAAAGATCTTCTAGTCCAATACCCTCATTTATGGGCAGGGTCACCTTCCACTAAATCAGACTGATGAAAGCCCCACACAAACTGGCTTTGAACATTTCCAATGATGAGGCATCCACAACTTTTCTGAGCAACCTGTTTTATAACACATACATTTCTTATCAAAACAAATAAGATGTTATTATATGATAATATTTATTGCAATGCATTGCACATCATTATACTCCATTATATATATTTCCACCATATTTAGTCTTCTTTCTCTAAGAACAGGAAATAAATAGGTGGATCAGAGATGCAAGAGTAACTATATAACAAACTTTAAAAAAAAAGTATCCTCATAATAAACAAATATGCAGTGAAACCTGTAGGACTTTAATTTGTAATTTCCAAATACACAGATTTACAGAATCTCCCTCCATGAAGATGGCAACTGACTTTTTTTTAACAAGCTCACAGAGCCATAAAAATATTTTTTATTCATTCTATTTTTAAAATTCTGACAAATTGACTGTCATTGGCTGCTTGCTTAAAACCTACATTAAATCTGATTTAAATAATAACATACAAGATTGTCTGCACTTATTCTAGTTTATTTCCTTTGATAATACATAAGGTTTAAACATCTTTTGAAATGGCAGTAGATAGTATCATTTTGCACTTGTGGTTAGCATTTGTGTTTAAAGAATTCTCACAGCAAGTTATTCACCATCATCACTTTTCATTTAGTTCTTCTGATGGTAAAGAGCAAATATAAATTTCCAGACAGCAGATTCCACAAGGAAAAACATCAATATACTCAATACATGCTTTGAAATGGGAGAACTAGTTAATATACTTACATACCATGAAATGTAATAAATTCAATCCCCTTATTTTGTCCAGCTCAATAAATCAAGGCTAGAGTGGCACAAATTCAAGAAATAAGAAGATTTGAAAGGAAGAAGGATGGACTATCGAGGTGGAACAGAAAAAACTATGGTCTAACTACCTTCATAAACTCCTCAACTTGCCACGCACTGTATGCAGCTCAGCACTTGAAGCACGCAAAGAGTACTAACTGAAAACTTGTTCCTCACTGGATTTACTCTTTGGTATGGAAAGTTATTAGATATCTTGCAAACAGACAGCATTTTTGTTTGACTTAGAGTTGATCACGGTTAGGAGAGAATCCACACCAGAATCAATAGTGCCTTCACCTTTTAACGTGGAATCTGATCAGGTTTGGTCCCATAAAAAGCATGTTCACAAAACTGCACGTATAAAGCAAGCTGACATCTGCAGGCTAAATATCAGGGATCTGCACTGAACTCAAAAGCCAAGGAAGCAAATTTGGGGAAATTCAGAAGGGAAGATGTTAGAAGCTCTATCATGTAAAAAGTAACAGAGGACAGAAAAACGTCTGAGGAAATTTAATAAAGAAGGGTGTGTTTTTTCCTTGGGTTGTTTGGGTGTTGTGTTTTTTTTATTATTATTATAAAAAACATCATGTACTGTAAATTTATGAGATTATTTAAACTATGCAAAACTTTACTAGTATGTTGCTAGTGCAATAGGCTTGTCTAAAATAAAAATAAATTGCTTCTCTGAAATATTTGGATAATACAGAGAGCACTTTTACAGTACACACTTTGACAGTTGTCACAAAGTATGACAACACAATGTATGAAATATACACAAAAAAAGAGATGCTAAACACAGATGTATACAGATGATAACAAACTTTTTATTTTTCATATGACATCTTAGAACTTATTTTTCCCCTTCAGAACTACTAAAACTACTAATTTCAAAAGGCAGGTATAAAAATATACTTTTAAAAAGCAACTAAATAACACAAAGTTTTTAGTAGCTTTTTTTTTAATGTACCTAAGATAATCATTAGCTATGTTTTAACTGTTATAACCATTAATTTATTCCTGTTCACAGGACAAGAAAAATAATCTTCACGAACAATTGTGTTAGAATACAAAATTGATCTTTGCAAATGTAACTGTACTAAAATGTACAATTTATGTTTAAATCATCCTAATTTTAAAGTTACTTATTATTTTAAACAGTTTAATGAATCACAAAATTCAAAATTGCTGCTCTTTGCATATCATAAATTACTTTTAGCTGCATTTCCTGTCAGAAAATACTATAAAAATTTAACGTTTTTACGAAAGCTCCAGAACAGCACCGCAATGGGTATGCTTACAGTTATGTGGTTGTTAAGTTGGCTTTGTTATACCAATGTACAATTCTAACATACTGCTTCACAGCTAAAGTAAAATATAAACAGAAATTTAAGATTAATTTATACCAGCAGACTCTTGTTTCAATTTTGATTTTTTTTATTTCAGGGACTGAAATTCAATTAAGGATATTGCCTATTTTGAGGAAACGTCTACATATGCATTGTAGCATACAATGCTGGCAGAAGTATTCTACTAGTAAGTAAAATATGCATTGCAGTAGTATTAGTACAGAGGTTTTCTTTAATTTCACATTTTAATGTCTTTACTTGACCCTCTCAGAGTTCAGCAAAAAAGAAAATCAGTGATAATGTTTTCAGTTTAATTAGTGTATTACATGCACTGTAACTATTAGTGAGAAATGTTATATTAATGAACATAAAAGTTAGCTGTAAATTACCTCAGAGTTATTATCAATTTCCCAAGTTACTGCTCCTTAAGATAACCCTCTCCCTATGGTCCTTCCAGTAATTTTTCTTTGCCTGATAAACATGATGATTAAACAGCACACAGTGCAAACCTTTGATACTTTTTAAATTAAATCCATGCCCAGCCTAAGGGCTGTGTCGGATTTCAACTAAATGTGTCAGTTAATCAGATAAAAAATTATCAGCAACTCAAAGAAACAGCAGCCTTAGGCTTCATCAGTGCCAGAGAAAGCTGAACAAAATAAGACATACAGACAATATCACATTATGAGTAAAGGTTACTGTTAAGCATATCACTGCACAGAACTATTCACCACCTTAATAATGTCTCTCTTATATGAAATATTGCATACAAAAGCTAAAATAATAACAAAGAAAGGAAAGTGGTAGACCTGTGCCTATATATGCCTGTTCATGTGTATTGCAAGAAAATTTGAATGCTGCCATTCAGAAAAATGCAAAATTTACTGTTTAGAAAAGATCTTCGCAAGAAACTGAAGTATAAATAGCTGAAGAATAGTTAAACTAGATTTAATTTTTAACATTTGCTTCACAGATTTGCCACAAGAGTTCATTTTTATGACCAAGATATAAAACATATTATCTCTAAATGAAATTGTCTTTCCAATTACTATCCTTCTTAAAGCTTGTATGAGTAAATTCAAATTAAAACACAACATATTTGCAGGTGTGTGACTTACAATATATACCTTAGTAACAGGACTTTTAGGCTTCTGAAATTATTTGAGTGGAAAATTCTTAAATATGAGCTTGCCTTATAATTTGTGAAACATTCTAAGATCACTGATTATAGTGATTTCAGAGTATGTGATTTTTTCTAAGCTTTGATATGCCTGTCAGATGCAGCTGCAAGTAATCAAAGACAGTATGGGAATATCCCTGAGACATAAGGATATAATAACTCTTATGTCAGACTGAAAACCCATTGTTTGGTAAGGTTCTGCAGATTAGCTATGAATCACATAGTCTTGCAGATCACTACACATTATCTGAGACTTTTCTGTCTTCTACATAGGGACCTCAAAGCACGTTTATCTCATGCCTTCATTCCTTAGGAAGAAGTAGTTCCAAAAACAGTGCAAATTAATTTAATGTGGATTCACATAAAATCCCAGTGTGAACACTCTCATTATGAACTTCGGTAGTCTTCCTTCAGTGGGCTTATTTTAACTGGCTTGAGAAGTAAATTACTTTTTAATACTAGTATCTATACAAGACGATAACACTATGTAACTAATCCACTTTAAAAGCTAATTGAATACATTTTTATGAATGCTCTGCCTATGCAGACAGGCACACTACCATTTTTAAGCAAAACTGATGGCCTAACTTCAAGAGTTTTGCAAATGCAACTACTGAAACACTGCATGCAAACACACACAAAATCTATTAATTCAGTGTAGAGGGTATTCCTCAGCTCTCAGTCACAGCCTTCAGTATTCGATTATAATCTCATAATAAACACATCTAATTGGTATATAGTCTTCCTGCTACCTGGAAAGGCCAAAGATTCAGGGAGATGGTGCAGGGGTACGTTTCTTTGCACATAAGCACATACACACACACCACAGCAAAGGAAAAAGGAAAGAGAGCAAAAGAGACAGAAATACCACTCTCGATGTCTAATATCAAACAGAAGTGTATTACAATACTGCAATTCAAAAGGCTAGAATTATATTTTAAAAAGGAGAAACAGAAAACCAGGAAAATCTTCCACTATAGCCATACACCGCACCATAAACGCAGTTTTTCCTGATATCTTGATTCTCCATTTACCTGCATTTATAAAGTGAACAATTAGTCTTAGTAATTATAAATTATTAATGAATTATTTTTATACTATCTTACATAGTAACTATTTTCATTAAATACAAGGAAGTTTCTATATCATTGTAGATACTGTACTATTTCACAAGATTTTTTTTCTAAATTATTTAATGTAGATTGACTGATTCATTTTTTCCCAATTAAAAAAAGTCATACTAAAACCAGTGCATTTAGTAACATTTCATATAGTTAGATATACCTATTAAAACCATAGAATACTAAGATATACTTATCAAAACCCATAGAATACTAAAATAAAAATCAATAGACTTCACAATAGCGGTATTGTGAAGGTTACCTAAAGGACTTTTCTACAGAACTGTGAGTTTTTGTTTTCTCTTTACCAGTTAACTGAGTAACTGTTAACTGATGCCTACATTCCATGCACAGAAGCTACAGTCTTTGACACTAAAGCAAAAATCTGCAGCTGAGCAAAAAATGGTTTTTTTTAAATTTTTTTTAAATTGCATTTTGTTCAGAGATTTGGTGCCAAATAAATGTCTGCTTCACCTCTGGGACTTCCACCTCTTAAATATTCAAATAATTGCAGAGTGAACTTGCCTGCAGACGCTTCTTTCAGGAAATCTTATTTACAAAATTACCTCAACAAAGACTGATTACTTAATTTAATAATTAAATTTAACATGAACAGTCAACTCCAGATGGAATAAAAGATATTACATTATAACAACAACATGCAAATGAACAACTACAAAACAGTTAAGTAAACATACATGTTTCTGCTCCCATGCTAGACTGGATATTATAAGTATTGGTGATTTTAAGTGTAACTATTTTGTAATCAAGAGTAATCATATTTATCTAGAATTAATAGTCAAACACTGTGATCAGATTTAAAAACCAACATATACAGTCACGTGTGAGTTCTTCAGAATGAAAAAAAATTAAAAAAAAGTATTTTTGTTATGAAGGCAGGTACTGACCTATATTATTATGTGTCAGATCAATGTCTTGCTGAAGAGAAACCACTTACTGAATCAAGGAAAAGGTCAAAAGAGTACTAGTTTGTATTTTCTTGTTAAGAGAAGATTCATGATTTAGATAATGCAACTCAGTTCACTTGCATCATATTCTGACTTCGGACAGGCAGAATTTCACTCTTGGATTTCTTGTTTTTGAATAGTATCTTTAACAAACCATAAGAGCCAAAAGCTGGCCTTGAAAAACTAAGTTCTTGAATGTAAACACAAGGTCTTTTTTTCCAGGCTCTGCATTAGCTTTCAACCACACAGCCTTCATACGGACCAACTCCTAGACACCAATGGCAATCTACATCTCTACAATGAAGACCAACAAAACACAGATCCAGTACAGCATCTACAAAACAAACTCTGAACAGACTCTACAGTTTGCTCCGGTTACCTGAGGTATACACCACAGTTGGAATCATTCAACTCATTAACAGATTTCTGCTCAGTGAAGCTTCTCTAGGAAAATGTCATACAAGAATTAACTGTCTAGTCTCATTTATTTCTATTTGAGTATTGCCAAAGCAATGTTATGTAATGAGGTATTTCAGAACACGTGCTAGCAAATACTGAGGTACATAAGTAATTTGATTTTTGTTAGTAATTCTGGAAGCAAACAGTCCTTTTTGAGCAAGAAAAACTTTAGGCATGACAAGACATGATATCGAGTTTTCGTTTTGTAGTCCTTTTATCACATGCAACGGGACAAGACTCAGAACCATGGAAGAAAAATCTCTTAAATCAAAATGAGCTATTTTGTCCATTAGAAACAAATGTTCTATTCCACCCTTATGTTTTCTTGTAAAGAATAAAGCTCTCTGAGAGCAAAGAAATGTAAAAAAAAAAAATTATTTTTCTAAAATTAACTCTTAGATGTCACAATGTCTGCTTATTTTAACACATTCTAAATCATATAAGAATTTCAGATTAAAGAAGTCAATTTTACTGTCACTAACAAGTATGATAAGTAGATATGTTTTCATACACTTAGATAACTCGTTCTCCCATGACTATGGCTGAGAACATCTTTCAAATCTGCACTTCATACTTATGAAATCTATGTAATGTGCATCAATAGACACACACACAGATATACCTGCATTCTTACATTGCCAGTGAACTCTAGTTACTTTAAAAGGAAAAGTATTTTTAAGAATATGACAATTTGCTAATATTCTTTTATGACTTTCACTCCAAAGAACTGTACACAACCTTTACCTCTTACAGTAAATCTTTTTATAATACTGAATGTTTAGACTTTCAAAACTTCCAGTATTTGTAAGAAGGAGCTACTGAAAGTATTTATAAATCATACTCTCTGCCAAAATTTAGCTGTCAAAATTAGCTTTCTAGCCTTGAAGAAATAGCATCTGGAGCATACTGTACTGGAGCAAAATATCCCATTCTATAAGGGGAAACAAATTTTCACTTAAGGTTGACCGATATATAAAATTATTCAATGCAATATTTGAACAAGTCATGTAAACATTCTCAAAAATGTTCATTACTAATTGCCTGAAATATTGATCACATTCAGTAATCTGAAGTACTTGAAAAAAAAATATGTAATATGATGGACATGAAAAACAAAGTTTTAACCTCACAGTCCCTTGATGAAAAAGCAGAAATTTCACTGAATTTCACTGAAGATTCTTAACTCATACTTTTACCAACAGTTAATTCACATTTACTTCTATGCTAAGCTATGTTCCCTGATAACATGAACATTTAAACTAATTTATAATGTGAACATTCCAAATATTTGCAATCATTCCTAAATTGTCACAAAAACTATAATGCTAAAGTACATGTCAAGTATTAAGTATTAATTGATTAATAAATTCAAAATTAAGTGTTGATGGACAACTTACAAAAAACCCTGTTGCTTTAATTGCCTCCACAGTTTTTTAGTTTAAAAGTGTATCTTCTCTCAAAGTGCCAAACTCTACTTTTAATATAAAACAAGTACATCAAATATTATTATACTGGAATGAGTTATTGAAATATGGAATTATCTGATAATGAATGTGTAAGAGGAAAGGCATGCTTGAGAAAGTAAGATTTACTATATTTCATTTGGTATTACTCTAATGGGAAACTGTAGGTCACTATGGACAAACCAAAGTCAGCTGGCAGGAAAGCTGGACAATTTTCACCTGAAAACATTCTAGAAGTATATATTAACACATATAATAATAATAAAAACATTATATTTTCAATGTTTACATATTCATTATATAAACATTATATATTCAAAGCTAAGGATACTTTCTTTTAAAGGTTATTTGACAATTTCATCTTTCTTGCTTCTTAAAGACACTGGAGAAACCTAAACCTTTAATTCTATTTGCATAATGCAATGGAGTAAGGCAGCTGTGGCCTACTGTGATACTAATAGCACAACTTCACCAGCTTTAATAACATTATTCTTCACCCACATACACACAAGAGAATTAAAGGAAAGATTTACATTACACTGACCCATTGCTGTCACTAGGAAACCACCCTATTCTGTAAGCATGCAAATATTCAGCCTTTTCTGTATGAAACAATGTCACTTGTTCTGCTATATGTGGACATTTCTTTGCAAATTGTATCACTGTAACAATTCCTTCAGAATTTCATATACACATTTTCAAACTATTAAGTCATTATGTTGCTATTACACCTATGAGTAGATAATCTTGGCACGGACTCTGAAGTATCATATACAAAACATCATACAAGATCTCTAATAAATACTGCAAATTTCAATTTTTCCCAATGACAACATATTTGAGATAAACTTTCCCAGAAATATTCTTATTATCTGTACTGCCAATAATCAGCTCTTCTGATCTTGTCATCACTCTTCCTTATATAAAAGCAGAACACAGAACTTCTAAAAGATTTTACTGGGGGAAAACAGTCTATTGGAAACACAAGTCTAAAAGAAAGGCCTCTTTCTTTTTGTACTTGGAACAGTACAAAAACCCTCCTTTAATCTTCAACACAATTTTTGTTACTTCTCCAAAAGTCAACAAGGTTTGGAAATTCTTTAAAACTGTTAGGAATCTCAACAATGCAACACTAGAATTTTCTTTCATCAAATTAAGTTAATATAGCTTGGTTCCTTATCTTTTTTTTGTGTAAATATCACTGATCCTAGAAATTTTTATGTTCAAATGATGAGAAAACAGCACTGAATAAAACTGAATTAAAAGAAGGTATACTCATGATTGTCAAATTCTTCTATGGCCTTTACAAACTTAAAGGAATCCTGACAAAATATTCCTTAAAAAATAAAACCACGACTTTTTTCAATGGTATGCATTCTCTGCTAATTTTTGAAACAGCAATCCTCTTCAAATTTAAGCACTGACACAAACCTTTTAGCACAATAATTACTATTTCAAAACTCCAGTGTCCGCACTGCACTTCTCATAACAAGAAGTCATTGAGGATTCAAACTCCTTGAGCAAAAGATAGAGAATTCTGCACATGCTTAGTGAAAACACTGTTATTTTATGCTCCTTATCTATGACATCAATTACTCTTATTGGTGAAAATATTGCGACTTCCAGCAACATTTTTCCCAGATTGCAGTGAAGCACAAAATGCCACGCCATGATTTTCAGGTTTAATTCTCAAAGTGTTTTTGTTTGGATTATTTTTCCATCACCGTGTTAGAAAAAAAGACAAGGTCACTTAGTATTACTAAAATGATAGCAATGATTCCAAGTCTTAAGAGAAACATTCCAAAACAATATCAAAATATGCTCTCTGACAAGCTTTAGAGAGTTTACATGAAGAATCAAATCTTACTCTTCATTAAATTGCTTAGAAGTAAGAATCAAGGGTTCTTCCCAATATTTTCTTATCACAATAAAAACAAGTATTTTTCTATATAATTTCAGTTCCAAACATATATATGCTGAATGAATGCATTTCAGACACTTCAGCTACAGCCACATAAAGTCATAAATCGATTAAAGTTGTCTATGTCTACCTTTGTAAATTGGCAGAACAACAGCTTAAGGACAACATTCTTGCATTTACAATAAAAACATTTTTACATTAGATATTTAAAGCTTAATAATTACAAGCAATTAATACAGGCAAAGAACTAAAAATATATCCCAAACAAATAATGCAATATTACCCCTTCGCAATAATGCAATATTGCCCTTCGTAAAAGCACATTGGATGTGTTGCAAAATTGTTACACCCAGTACAGGAGGTCCACATTGCCTCCAAATTCCCATTTTATACCTTCTACTCTAAGAGTATACTGCAATAAACAAGAATTTACAGAGTATAAACTGACTGGATTACAGGTCTTCGAGGAGAGAACAATTTATGACACAATTCTCTGGCATTCATCCTTGCAGCTACAAGTATGTACAACAAGACTGTGCATTTCTTTAATTTCTGAAAGAAGTCTCAGAAGCTCCCAGACTGGTCCAAACTTCAAAACACCCACTTAATTGCACTGCATTAAGGGTTTTCACTTTATTTTAATGAAAGAAGAGTAAAATTGCCATCTTTTACAATATCTGGCAGACTAGTAAGTACTCCGATGTAAGCAACCTTACCAGGAAAGTATTCTACCTTTTTAATAGCAGACAACTTTTATAGATCTTTGATTGGACATAATGTAGCATTCTGAATGTAAGAAAACAACCTGTGTCTTCAGCAGTGAACTGATGTGTGTCCATTACTTGAGGTGTGGAATTCTTCAGCAACAGCATATGCTGCCACTTCATGAGATGAATTGAGAAATTTAATTTTCTCAGAGTGGTCCAAGTGGTTAATCTGATGCAAACAGATTCTTGCTCTACAGAGAATTTGATCAGGTAGCTTCTCTCTAAATCTTTATTCAATTCTTCAACATATAGTTTGATTAGGCTTGACTTGGTATCGAGGTTACAGAAAAAGTGTCTCTGCTTTTACATCCTGTGACAAGCTGGAAATATATTCCTGAAATTAATGTTGTGTTAGATTGTCTCTCTCCTACCTCTTAGTATCTTTTACTGGTACCCTCCATTAAAGCCAAAGACAGTATAACTGTGGCTTACCCAGAATAATAATGGTCAAATACTTTCTGCAAGCTCTGCAAAGTAACACCATTCTTTGGAAAAGATGTATTCTACCAATAATGAAGACAAATAGCCTAAAGAAGTTTTCAGCAGGGCATGCAGTCTGTTTTATTCCTATCCTTAAAATACCTTTGTTTGCTTTTGCAATGATTTCACGTTGAGACTGTGGTTATGTATCTACAGACCTATGAGAGTCAACTTTCATCATCATCATCATCATCATCATCATCATCATCATCATCATCATGGCTAGGCTTCGCGAACGAAGATTTGGGAAGGGCTCTACCCACGTTTGTTGCAAGCGCGTTGGTGGCTAAAAAGGCCAATACGAGATAGACATGTTCGATTGCAAAAGGCACAGTAGAAAGATTCCTTGGGTGGTGTATTCTGCAAGACACGAATCTTTCTGTGTTGTATTTTCTCCTCAAGGGTGATCCTGCGTGCTTTTTCAAAGGCATCAGCAGCGTTATAGATGGTGTGTCTCCAGACCTCCCGACTGGAGGCCAGAGTAGACCAGTTATGTTGATCAGTGTGGCCAAGGCTGAGATGTTGTTTCAGGGAGTCCTTGTATCTTCTCTTTGGGGCTCCTCTCCTGCGGCAGCCGGTGGTAAGTTCACCATAAAGCAAGATCTTAGGGAGGCGGTGATCTGTCATCTTTGAGACACGCTCTGCCCAGTGCAGCTGTGTTCTCAGTAACATGGCCTCAATACTTGTGATTGTTGCTTGTTCTAGAACAGATGTATTGGTCACATAATCTGACCAGTGGATGTTTAGGATTGTGCTGATACAGCGTCGATGGAAGCATTCTAGGAGACACAGCTGGTGGCAGTAAATGACCCAATATTCGGATCCGTATAAGAGAGTAGACAGCACAACGGCTCTGCAAACACTGATCTTTATACTTTTCTTCAGGTGTTTATTTCACCAAACTCTTTTATGAAGCTTTCCGAAAGCTCTATATGCCTTTGCTAACCTGTTGTCTATCTCTCCGTCAATCTTACCGTCCGAGGAGATGAGGTTACCTAGGTAATTAAACTGCTGGACTGATTTGAGCACTGATTCACCAATGGTGATATGGGGATGACAGAGTCAACTTTAATGCAGTCCATTATATCATGTCTCTGCATATCCCATGCAGGCATTTAGTTCTTTGGGGATCGTAGTGGGTTGACCTTGGCTGGATGCCAGGCACCCATCAAGCTGCTCTATCACTCCCCCTCCCATCCAGACAAGGGAGAGAGAATAACATGGAAAATGACTTACAGGTTGAGATAAGGCAATTTATTAAAGCAAAAGTGAAAGTTTTTGTGCACATAAGCAAAGAAGAAAGTAACAAGGTTTATTCTTTACTCCCCATTAGCAAGCTGTGTCCGGCCACGTCCCAGGAAGCAGGACTTCAGCACACGTAGCAGTTGCTCAGCAGGCAAACATTGTAAACAACGAATGCCCCCCTTTCCTGATCCTTTCCTCAGCTTTTATATCTAAACTACGTCATAGGGTACGGATTATCCCTTTGGTTGGTTTGGGTCAGCTGGTCTGCTTGTGTCTTCTCCCAGAATCTTTCCCTTGACTGGGGGAAGAATGTTACAGTGCTGATGCTGTGCTCAGCAGCACCCAAAACACTGGTATGTTATCAACACCTTTCTAGCTACCAATGCAAAGCACAGCACTGTGAGGGGTGCTGTGCCCTCCATCTCAGCCAGACCCAATAAAAGGGATCGTGCAGTATCTACCAACAGCTGTGATGAGACTTAATCTCCTGTCTGAGTTCAATATTCACTGGCCCATGTTCACTCCTTTTATTTGTTCCCTCATCTTCTGAAGCTCTTCCAAAGTGTTTGCGATTTATTTAAAAGGGAGAATTCCCCACTTTCTAAATGAGTGAGAACAATCTTATTTTCGTATAGTATTGTACCACACAACAGACACAGCACAACTATGGCACAGACAGAATAACCAAGCCATGTTCACTCCTAGTTGCATTAATCTAAGCATAATATTCTTAAAATCAACGGAAAAACCCCAAATCTGACAGGTTTCCCTTACAACCATCTCAAGGTATTCAAACTCAACAGACACATACTTTAAAAAAAATGAATAAAAAACATTTGTCAGATATACTGAGCACTCAGTACCTCTTCAAGTACTCATCTGAGGTTGGAAAAAGGTACACAAGACATGCACAAATCATCAATGTCAATGAAAAAAGAATATACTATTAGATACACAAATAAATTTAGTACCCAGTTTACAACATGACTTCTTCCTTTAGCACTTTCACACACACAAAAAAAAAAAAAAAATCCCACAAAACAACAGTCTCTGAGGATGTCCTATATTAAGAACCATGCAAACTAAGGCTGTTAACATATCTGGCAGTCTGGTTGAGCAGTGACCACAGTTTCCATTCAGTTGTCAACATTTTCTAAAAAGTTGTTTCGTCAATGATTTATTTGAACTGTTAATGCCTGCAAGAGTCTGATTTTAAGTTATCATCACTGGTTTCACTGTATTGAAGAATGGTACAGAATAAGGTTTGCATTAATTTTACCTTTTTGCTTTCTAATACACAGGACGTGTAATATTTCACAGTGGGTAATGTTTCTGAAACATGGCAGCAGTTCCCTTATTCCAAGCCTTGTCTTCTCCTACAACACAGTCTATGTGATCCATAAAATGAGGAACTCATTTTAATACAAGACGTGGGGCTATTTCCCACTGACAGATCCTCATTTTCTTTCCAGAACATTGCCTTTTAATTTCTAAATCACTTGTGTATCATTGTAACTAAAAAATATTCTGGGAATACAGCCTTGCCTGGATGTTCTAAACCAAAGTAATCTGTTGACAGCAACAAATTTTTCTCATAAAATAGAAGAGACCAAGCAGTCTGAAAAATCCTAAAAATAGCAGAGAATCACCAATTTCAGCTGCATACAAGATAGAGCTCAGTCAGATGAAGAATATAATCATTTTACTAGGAGAGTACAAGTGTAATTCAAGAAGTTCAAATGGACTGGATCACTGTACAATTCAATCCAGCCTGATTTTTCTGCTGGAGCCATGGAACAGGGATAGAACAGGGCAAGAAGGTCAGGATGCAAGACTCCAAAATGCAACATACTGGCTGCCAGATCATGCTTCTGTGGATAAGCAGCAGCAGTAGTACTGAAAAGTGGTATAAGCTCCTCAGGACTTACAGGAGGAAAAGAAAAAAGCCAATCTGATTTTTAATTTTTTTTTAAGGTAATCAAAATTGTCAGTGGTGGAGTTCAACCAGTACTAAAGGATGTTGAGTATTAATGCCTCAAAACAGGTCCATGTTTTTGCTTAAAGGTATCAAAAAAATCAATTTAATTCATGGAAGATAAATATTAAGTTATATTGGAATTATATACCATAGGAGACAAATATCACACAACATAGTATCAGATTACAGAAAAATGTTTCTAGTACTTCTGTGATACCGGTGTAACTTGCATTCCATGCAAGTTAGAATGAAAAATTAAAACTCTGGCAAGTCTTACACATATGTAAAATAAATTGATCATTTGTTAAAGCAAAATTCTGACATGTAATTCAAAATTACCACCCAAATCCATCCTATCATTAACGACTAGTTCTGCAGTTGTGGAAAACCCTGCCATGAACACAAAGACACCTTTTCTTAAGTGCATCTTTTTGAAAGATACATTTGTACACAAGGGTGTTTATAAATTCAAAGTTAAAGCATTATTTTATTTCCAATTTCCATCCTTTGGAATGTAATTTTTTTTTTCATTTAAATTCTACAAATGTGCCATGCATTTTTATCCCCTCTAAATTTTGTACTCTGAATTTTACTAATACTTCATCATTAACAAAGAACGAGTAGGTAGTGTTGAGTTTGTGAAGTTTTCAAATTTCTGTGATTTTGAGGTATTTTTTAACAGCAGGATAAAAAAAATATCGTTAATCTTTTTAGTACCAGAACAAAACATATCTTGAATCAAGATAAAATCACTACATCATGAATGTTAATATCACTCTGTGAAAAATATCACATGACTAGACAAGACCATCCCTTTAGGGAGAAATATTGTGGTAAAGTGGATTATTCTTTTAGTAGTGTAATGGAAAGGCTTTCCACCTAGTCCCAGAAGAAAAATCAAAATACCCATTTAAACGGCAATATTGTGAAATGGATAGGACAAAATAAACCCCTCAGATCTGTAAAGAGCTCCATATATATACACACATATACATGTACACACAGGAAATCATATATATGGAATTTTATTTATACATATTTAGTTCTATACATATATATTTATGTATATAATTTTAAATTTTAAAAGCTAATTTTTTAGCTCTAGGCTTATGATGCAAATATCGAAATGCAGTCACATCACATATACTAGTTTGGGTCACAATTTCAAATAATATATACAACTCAGCTCTATGCAAAAAGTTGTGAGTATTCTTTTTTAATTTTCTGCACATTTTGTGCCAGACCATATTCTAAACAGCTTTTACAAAGTGATAATGTTTCACTGACAGTGTTTTGTGTACTTCACATAAAATTAAATCTCAGACAAACCTTGAGAAAAAGAAATCAGAAAGCTAAGCAATACAGCATGTTGCTCTTTTTGACCCACAAACGATTATCAGTTATTTTAGAAGTTATGACAGTTTTCTCAAGTCCTTAAGGAGTCTGACACCATTGGTATAGCTTTTAACACTGCATTTATGTTTATATTACAATACAATAAAACAGCAGGAATAGTGTCCAAATTACTTGGGTATTGGATGCTTTATTGAAAATAACAGTATTACCATAACATTAAAAAAATCAGACTTCTTTGAATGTGCTAAGTAATCACTGCTATCCCTGCTGCATGTGAATTATGGGATAAATTTTGGAATGCACCATCAATTGGAATGACTACTAAGTCTGTCTCTCTAATGTAGGACTGTATGCACTAACAGGAAACACTAATCTAACTAAATAACCAGTGGTATGTCAATACTTGAAAAGTCACTGTGAAACCAGTGCAATGCTAATTATTTGTGATTACAATACAGATGACTTCATCGAGATAATATTTACTGTTCTTGGTCAGGTATGAATAAAAAGCAGAATGTAAGCAACACAACCACCCTTCCCTGCATCCTTTCTTAAGGATTGCTACCCTAAACCACAGGACCAATGGTACAGTAGTTAATTTATCCAAGTGTATTAGTCATTTTATCACTATCCTTTCATAATATTTACAGCTACATTTTCTTATTCTCTGCCTTCAGTCGCTGTTCAGTTAATTCCACATCACTGGAATCTTTAAAAGCTTCATGGGAAAAGAAAGGTGATTTTAAAAAGTGTCTTGACATTTTGTAGTACTTAATTCTAGATATTCAAAGCTAAATTATATTAATCCTCTCAAGCAAATCTGAAAGCAGACACATTCAAACACAGCCAAACTTATTCATCATTTCCTAACCAAGAACTTCCATTATTTTCAATAACAAAGAACAGCTAAGCAAGATTGCTAACTGGTGATAAGAGTTTGGAGGAGCACTGCTATCACCACCCCAGCCCCCTCACCAGAGGAACCCCACTTAATGAGATGGCTTGCAAAGGCTTCAGAAAGAGAAATTTGAGCTGCTTTTGTATTCAGCATCATGGGCAATCACCTACAAACCAAAGCTTGGCAGGTAAAACAGTAATAATAAAAACCCATTTTGCCTTGAAAGAGGATTCTTATCTATAGATACTTCTAACTATTCTGCCTAAAAGATTTTTTGCAAGTGTCCTATGAGAAAGATTAAATGGGTGCTTAAGAAAATTATTCTAAAATAGCAGATATGGCAATTATACCCAATGCATGAGGAAACAAATTTCGAAGCAAATGCTTCAACTCCTAATGACTTGCCTTCATCAAGAGTACATGTCTGGAACAAGAAATACTTTGTAACTTATGCTGAGACTTTGAAATCACAAGCCCTTAAAAAGGACTGGGTTTGTTTCCGGGTTTTTTTTTAAGAGAATACCTCAGCACACCTTTTACTCTGGTGTTTGGAAAGGACTTACCTTTCTCTCCTGTCTTCATTATCTGGTTTTACTCAAAAAAAGCCAGCTGCTCTACAAACTGACCAGAAAATTAAAGGCTCCCCATGTAACCTGGTACAAGAGCATCCTAAATTCTGCTTTAAAGACAGCGACAAGCTTGGTCAGCGATTAACATCCCAGCCTCTCTGAGAACCACTGGCACTGCTCCTTCTGTTCCTAGGTGAACTGTAGTGAACATAGGAACAGACTTTCCCTATATGTTTGGCCCCAACCTGACAACAGAGTTCTGCCATGTCCAGCCTGCAGGCAGGATCCTGAAAAAATGGCACACAACACCCAAAGCCATTTTCTCAGAAGAACCATCTGTTTAAGTCCAGGAAGACAGAAAAATCTTCAATTTTCTGCTTTTGTTTGTCTCACAGGATATTTCAGTATCTAACTTCCCTCTAGATTCTCACCAAAAACCTCTGTAAATCTTTTTCCTACAGAATGGAGATTCTGCTTTTCAGTCAGTTGACTGAAAACCAGCTTCACAATAAGGCACTAATACGACACTTTCTACAAAAATGTTTGGCCAAAACCTGAAAACTTCATTAAGGTTTCACATTGAAAATTGATATTTGAAACGATCTATTCTTGTACAAGTATTCTAAGCAAATCTGATCCAACTTTCCCATTTTAAACAGATTTGATGCTTCTGAAACAAAATACAATACTCCTTATGTCAGCAACAAGTATGAACCAAGTCCTAAAATATCACATTCGTGTTAAAATCTACCTCACCCTAAACCCAGGTAAAGCTGTAAGCAGAAAGCCTTCAGGAAATGCCAGTATATGCAAGCAATGCTTCCCCAATCTGGGTTGACAAGACCGTACTTTAGGGGATATTGCTACAAGGTAGAGAGAATTTGGGTAGCAGAAAAAAAAGGGCAGCTTGAGGATCTTCCTTGAGGAAGAAATATAAAAGTAGGATGTTTAGAAGGAGATCTGAAGAAACAGAAAGGAAAGGCAGATGATAATGTGCCAAAGAAATGGTGAAAGAGAAAACTAAAAATATCAACACAAAAATAGTAAAATCAAAAGAGAAATACAGCAAAGTAAAACTTTCAGAGGAGTTTTCTGTGAAGGAATAATGATTAAAAAATTATAGAAAAAACCCACCTTATGCTAAAGCTTAACATAAAAAAAAAATCACAAAATTCCCCAAACACTGAATCTTACCCTAAAATCTGTTCCATCTTGCTTTATTCTATTAGTTTGCATAACCCTGAAATGTATTTTCTTTCTCATGAAGTTCTGACATCTCGTATTGTCAACAGGGCTGTAGTATCAGGTTGCTCTCAGAGTGATACCCATTATGCCCCTTTAAAATCTGAAAGAAAATGTGTATCTCAATATGGGGGAGAGGAATAACTATTTTATTACTTGCAACTGGGTGAACGTAAAGCTTTCCTTTCTCAAGGAAGACATGTCCTTAGTCACCATGAGAGTACCAGAAAGGGTACATGAACAGGAAAGCATAGTAAAGAAGAGAGACAGGCTGGCAAATTCACAATGTTTTAGAGAATAAGAAAAAAAATACAGCTTGTTGGGGTGATACCAGAAGATTAAATGCAGACAAATGTTTAATAATGAGAGAGAAATTAAGGAAAGGAATTTCAACGTAAAAGTAGTAAAAGTGCTGAAAAGTAGTATCAGGAACAGGAAGAGTCCAGAGAACACTGAGAAGAAAAATCAGGAACCCTGTCAGAGAATACTGTCAATTAAATTGATCTTGAACCTATTTCAAAGGCAAAGAAGAACAGACTATGTAGGGTCATTACTGAGCAAGAAAGGAGGAAAGACTAAGGTGTTTTTTTTTTACTCCTTTCAAATTCCAATATCCTCCAAAGTATGTTTGACTTTTTTAAACTCCATTACTTGTCTTAGTTCTTCTATTCCCATCCTAGGCACAAGTAAATATTAAAAAAAATATAAATCCAAGAAAATGCAAAAAAATCTAAAGGTAAGTTATACATTTGATCACTGTTCCTCTGGTCAGCACTTTTTTACTTTTTTTTTTTTTAAGTGAGATTTAAAAACATGCAAAACATAATTTCAGAGTTACAGTACAATCAAAACAGTATCTTGTTGAAGTGTATTATTAATGTACATGCTGTTTTAATAGGAAATGGTAGCAAAGAAGAGAAAATCACTTATGTGGAGCATCAAAGATCCCTTTAGTACCTTCTATGCTTAAATCCAACTGCATTTTCTTTACAATTCAGATTCCACATCTTTGAGAATGTGTACCGAAGCAAGCTGAACACTCTTTTCAGATATTGCCAGTATGTAACTGCATCACATAGAAGAGAATGCATGTTTTCCTTTATCATCTCCCCTCACTCATTCCTCAACTGCAGGTAGATTGTTATGGTATTCTCCAAGATTAAGAACAAACTGGTTATTTAAATTTAGAAGACAATGTTGCTTAAATAAGAACTTCCCAAATTGTTTGTTGCCTAAACTAAAAAAAAAAAAGCATCTCCAGAATGTTTTATCACTGAAAGATATATGCATTAATTCTATACTGCAGGTTCTCAGTCATATACATCTTCTCTAATTGTAGTGCTACAATTATTCACTGTGGGTTGGGGTTTTTTAATGCAGAAATTGAAGTTTCAGAGGACTGAGGAGAATAAAATTGCAAATTGCAAATTATCATGACTAGAGCCTTTGGTATATGTGACTGTGGACTGCACTAACAAGATAACAGGAAAACAAAAATAGCTTTTTAATAAGAGCAGAAGTATTTTTATTCACCAAATAATTTACCAGACAAGTAACAGTCTCCAAGTCTAGTCCCACACAAACTGACTGACACAAAAAGACAGTTTCAAGAAAAAAAATAAAACAGCCAGGCAGGGACAAGGACATTAGAAATGTTTATAGATGGTAGAAGTTCAGGGCCAATCACATTCTCTAAGATTTCAGTCCCCGTCCAGTTCCCAGAGCAGACATTTCCACAATGACATTTCCATTATTGAGCTTTCTTACCCATTTCAAAGCTAGTGTGGCCTTCCCACAAATATTTTTGTCTAATTTAGCAGAAGCAAAATATTTATATTAAGCTTTCAGCCTGAATAGTTGTTTTATTGACAGATGTCAGTTTTTAAAATGAGAAGTTTTCATGGTCTCAATATTTTAAACCAGTGCCTCCTGTTCACACTGCATATTATCACACTGTTGCACCGTGATTGTATGCTTGGGAGGAAGAGGTAAAGGATCCTAATCCCATTTTCAATTGAAGTACTAAAATAACATGAGACTTGCAAATGTGGCCTTAGTCCACCGTTCTTGACAAGATATAATCAACAAATTAGGTTGAGTGTACTTCATGTGTTTTAAACATACATACCGACAACAATGCAACATCCTGTCAAACACGCCAGGCACTGAAACACAAGTGACCAAAGAGAAGGATGAGTTCTACGTTTTACTGAAATAAGAACTTAGGCATTAGAGATGACCCTTGCCTCATACAGATAAAACTGCACAATTAAGGAAGTGAAAAGATTTTCGACAGACTTCAGAAGTGAGGAAAAGGAAGCTTACCAGGAACTACAAGTTGAGCAACACTTGCTACAAACCAGCATGCCAGACTACTGACTGAAAACAAGCCTGGAAGCAAGAACCTCCTGCTTTTGAATTTCTTAGATATTTAAGGATTTTACCTTTTTTTTTTTTTAACATGATACATTGCTTTGATCAAATACAGAAAATGCAATCCCTGGAAGACCTCTTATGTTTCTGCAACTTTGACTCATGCTTAAGTCTGAAGTAGGTTAACTGCTAATACAGAAAAGATAAATACTAGAGCAGGCTACTCTAATAGTCTGCTAACATACAGTACCTGACACTATCTATAGCACTGCCTAATGCTTTGAGACTGGAGAGCACATCCTTCGAAACACTTAACTATATTATTTTGCATTCCTATTGCAGCAATGGCCAAGGGAAGAGCAGTTCCTATTCTACTCTGCACTATACCCACATTAAATAATGTGGCAAACCCTCTCTTTAGTTTGTATTTCTCAGGAATATCCTGGTAGCCAAAATCCTGACAGCCTAGCAAAATAATTACTGAGAACATGAATATTCCAAGGCTGGACCGACATGGATATAACTGTATTGGGAGCAACTGATAATAAAACAGCACTGAGGATTCTACCAACCGATAGAGTAGTAACTATGAGGTAAAAAAAGAAACAAAACAGCTGAACAAAAATTTCCAGTGAAACCCCCAATCATCTTATGAATACAAAAATTTAGCCCATGAAACCTGTTCTCTACCTATGAAATAGCAGGTTGCCAATTAGATATGGCACTCCCTCATTTTACATTGCAAAAGTTTCTACTGTGAAGGACACTCTAGGTTTCCAGCTTCTTCATCCGTCTGGTCCACATTTGCATGCACATTTGTTACAGAACTTTTTATCTTCACTTCAAAAATAATGAAAAAAATTAACATTGCAGAATCAAGAAGTAAAAATTTAGGAAACATCACACATCCATACGACCTTTTTGTTTAGTTTCACTCCAGTGGGTTTCATCATATAATTTTTAATACAGTATGATTAAAATCTGCTTTTCCAGCATATTTGAAATAGAAGAGAATATAAAGGAGAGCATGAAATTATGCATTTGCCACTTTCAGATTCTCAGCTGCCTGAATTTGCAACTAATAGAATAAATTTAATATTATATATTCACATAGTTTTCTAGAACAACTACCTTTCAAGAAAGTGTCAAGAGTCACCATATCACATGAAATTGGATGCTCTGGAAAAACAGCATGGGTCATCAAGCTCTCAAAACAATTTAAATAGACATGGAGAGAAGTAGAATTTTTTCTATTTTTTTCTAACTGATGATTTCAAAGAAGCCCTTTCCTCTCTTTGTGCAGTTACACAAAACAGTATCACTAAAATTCAAAGAAATATTTCTAAGTGTTTATTATATAAATGTTTTATCACTTTTGCTTAAGGAATGAAACTGCTTATTTTTAGCTCACAAGATAAGCATTTGGGAAAAACCACAAAGTACTGAAAATTGGAAAACTGTATGTTATACAACTTAACTGCCCAAGTCATGCTGCTCCACAAAAGTTAGTTAATGCAATAGCATCTTTCCATTTTGAGAAACAGGGTACTTGATGTCAAAATATTAAAACCATCTCATAACTAATAGCACAGATTATTATTAAAAAGAAGATCTATTATTAAAAAGAAGATTAGTATTAAAAAGAAAATCTAAGTCTCAGGGTAAATCGTCCTTTGAAAGCATTTATTGATCTTCCCTTCACAGCGCTGTTCACCATTTCTGTAAAGCAATACTTTTGAGAATGGTGATGTAAGCAATGAATAAGTCATAATGACAAGTGGGTAATAAATAATGACTGGCAGAGTTTCAGAGAACATGGGACTGGTCTCCAAAGGATAAAGATAACCCTGAAGGTGGCCAAAAGGACTATTATATCACAAAACCACTCAGATTACTGAAAATTTGTAAGGTCTAAAAGAAAGTTAGGGCATGTGAAAAAAAATACTGGACAAACTGTAGCAGAACGAAACATGACTACATGAACAAGAAAGTTTAATAAATTAATCTGACCAACTATAAACCAACTGTTACCCAGCTCTGTAAAATCCGAAAAGTTTAAATTTAAGTTCTAAAAAATATTATATATATACAAATTAATCCTTTCTTTGTGCTGGTACATTGGCCAGGAAACACAGAATTTGAAAAAAGACAAGACGACAAAGCTATGCCAGGTAGTTTAATGCACCTATCGGATGACATAATCTGTAATAAACTCTGCCTTCCTGAAATACAAGGGTATCACTGTTATAGATACTAAAGGTACACCACAAAGAAGAAAAAAAAGCCAAAACCCATCTACTTAACAAGTCACTGTCTAAGCAAAACAGCAGAAGAAAAGAAAAAAACTGGGGGTTGTGGATAACACAGAAGACAGCAAAACAAAATGCCTAAGGAATGTTGAAGAAACGGGTTCTTAAGAAAATACTTTAAAGGAAAAGTGTTCAGTTGTTTTCAGTACCTAAGTTCTCAGTATCTACTGATGCTTCACAATCATTTTGAGGATATTATCTATATTTCCTGAAGTTATAAAACCAGGCCATCAAGTAACCACGGTAAACCTAAATACTATGTTTTTTCATTTAAAAATAATATGCCATCAAAGATTCTCTCTCATGTGATCAAGTTCTAGAGAAAGAAAGAATGTCTTGAAAGTAAAATAAAAAATGTCTTTCAAAGAATATCCTAAAAAAAAGGATAAAAAAACTTAAATATAATCATAAAGGCATAATCATATGTCCTAGGGTCATTAAAAAAGACTCTTATAAATGTCTCCAGTGAGAACAGTCAATAGTTCTTCTGTTATGTAAAATAATGTTCCATTTTAGATTGCAACATTTGTTTTTCTTTTTATAAGTAGTGGTATAGTGTAGGCAACTGTTAACTAAGTAAATTGGAATAGATATTTATTATTTTATATATAAAATACATTCCCAACATTCAGTCTCCACATCTTTTGGTATTTCAGAGTCAAAGAAATACTAGGAATTAAATTAAGACATTTTTCAGAAATACCCTTAATTATTTTGCATCAGCTTAGATTTTATGAAAGGACATTTGAAAATGATCATTCTTAAGCAAGTTATTTGAAAACAAGTATTTTCAACTACAAATTTCCCTTAAACATATATTCTCTTTCATTAAAGATTTCAGACATAGATCACATAATCCAACTAAATGAAAAGAAGCACAGTATTTAGGGGGAGGTAATGATTATAGAATGGGCTAAAGTCATCAACACTTCAACTAAACAGAAAAATATGTGGACTAAACAGGACATTTCCTATAAGCATCTGTCACTTCTTTGCCCAGTCTTGGTAAATTATGCCAGCTCTCAGCAGACAGAAAAGCTGTAATTTATTGTCTCCAATATTGTAGTAGACATTTATCACTATTTTAATTATGCTGAATCTTAATTGGCTAGTTTCATTGCAAGAAAATACATATTATTCATTTTTCCAAATAGACAACATCTTACAATTAAAACCTTCCTCATTGCTAACCAGATCACACTTATAACAAATCACCTGTACTTGTTTTCTTAATTAAAATATTTTAATTAAGAATTCATTTTCTAAGCAAAAGTCCCACTGATCTGTATGGCAGATTTGTTTAAAGAGACTGAACTGTGATGAAGTTCCATTAAAAATATTAAAATTATATCTAAAGTAGCTATTTACTTTAAAGTAGAAATTTATATTGCCTCTTTTTTCTAATACTCAATCTCTCCCCTTCCTTCATGAAGTAAGCTTTCAAGATCACTTTAAAAACAATCCATGGTTTGGCCATACTGTTTAAAAAAATACTTGTTTTACCATAAGAAAATCCCCATGCATGAAGAAACTCATTGACAAAAATCAACACTCTTCTCCCCTCCCAATACTTACAATTAACAATAATTATGCAATAGGTGCAAGAATTAGGCTTGATTCAGAGTTTAAATTTAGAGTGAAGGAAAGTACTTTTGACCAAATCACCTTTATTGTCAAATTACTTGACCACATTACTTTTTTGCCTTATTCTACTATTTTGTAGAATAAGAGTTGCTTTACTCAAATAACATTTTTAGTTCTGTAATTGAATTATGTTAATGGATAGTAAATATGGGGTATTTTCTGGATTAGCCAGTGCACATTATGCCATTATAGTTGCTTCCTCCAGCAACATTTCGGTATAAAAAAATCCCACAATAAAAAGTAAAGATATTGTATGACTAGAGGCTAGTGATTACCCATAAAACAGAAAAAAAAAAAAAAAAAGAGCTTCTACATACTACATTTCGGAAGCATCTCACCTCTTAATTTAATATTAAATTAGTCTTCTTCTCTATTTATTACCATATCTCAAATCCTGCAAGTGGTTCGTGATGCACTATTCACTCCACCAATAATCTTATCACTTGTTACGCAGAAAAAATGGTCTTCAGAAGTAGAAAGCTGGTGCATTTATCTATCTACTGCTCCAAACAAACGAAGCCATGTGGTCAGTCATGTGTTTTACACAAATCATTAGAGATACAGGAATGTTTTGAATAGCCATCAATGGTTACATCATTAACTATAATTTACTGCAATGACTTATGATTTTCATTTCATAGAAGTGCATTAAGAGTGTGTTCTACATGTACATTAACACTCCCCATCATAAAATAAAGCCATTTAACTTTTCACAGAGTGACTTTTATGGTGCTGTTACAGAAGAAACTAATTGTAGTTAAAGCATTTATTTTTTAAAAGGTCATGCTTTTTTATTGTAGTCTATAATATTTAAATGGCAGGGTATGAGTATGAACATGCACGTATGCAACTGTAGGGGACATGTATGTTCAATTATGAAACCATCCAAGGAGTTCTGCAGAAAACACAGGCTAAAAAGTTATTTGCACATTAAGCTACAATGAGGTAAAAGAGAAATCTAAATTGTAAATGAGTTTTGGAGACAAATCAATGCTAATGAACAACAATTACTTCAGTCACTGTGTGAATTAAACAACATCGTTAATAAAGCTTAGGTGTTCTGATGGCGAGCGTGTCTTTAGTCCCTGGCAGATCATGTAAGAACTAATTTAGGAGAAGCAGCAAGCACAAAGGAATTAAGTTTAAAATTCTTTTGTTTTGAAGCTCCATTTCAAACAAAAGCTTCAAAAAGCCTAACAACTCAGAAAATTCTATCCTATTTTAATGACTGCCCTGAATGAATGCCTGAAAAAATTTCAGATTTTCACTAGATAATGACAGGAGATCTTATAAACCTAGAAGATGACTCAGAACAGCCTCTTTTGTTCCCTTTCTTGCATATAAAACAGTCAGTGAAAAATCAAAATGTTTCCTTAAGAAAAAATGGGCTTTTGTTTGAGCTAAAAATAAGTCTAAACATCCTGTTCTTTACCTAAATGCTCAAAGCCAGCTGCAGGTAGTAACCATGTAAGGAGAAACTACAGAGGGCACTGTTGTATCAATTTTCAAGAGTTATAATGCCGCTAGGGCCCAAGAACAGAAGATTGTCAAGAAAATAAATAATGAACTAAGGAAAGAATCTGGAGTTAGGAGAGCATGCAAATGCACTAAACCTAAAACAATAATAAGGTAAAAAGACTGAAGCTGTATTTCTGAAGGAAAATGGACTGAAAAAAAAGTTCATGTAACAGACCGTCAGGCTGATAGGAATACTGCAGTGCACACATTTGGCATCTTCCTTTGTCGTGCTTTCCATGGAAAAGGTAACTAATCATAGTGCCACCTTATCCTTTGCAAACAGCAACCTATTACTGGCATCCCACTCATAATCAATATGAAAATGAATGATGACTGTTATGCAATTCTTCCACAGGCAGAATTTATCAACAGAAAGAATATCTTCACACTATACAGTCCTTTCACAGTATAAAAGGCCAGTTCCGTTTTATTTCTTTTCATAATGACAGTTACAAATCAATCATTTCTACTTTGAAAGCAGTAACATTGGTGCAATATAAACCAAATTAAATCCCAGCCTTTCCAGAAGAATTACCTTTAAATATACCGATCAGAAACAGCAAATGTCCAGCTGAAAAAAATGTAACCTTGAGATTGCTGTATGTATGACATTCATATGAGAGGGGAAGGTATGTTAAATAAGTCAGCTTAAATAACTGAGTAATTCCATGCAAAATGATTTTTACACAAAGAATGTGCTTGAGAGATACAAATATTTATGAAAAGATATTTGATAAATGTTTTACTGCTAGTTTATACAAAAGTTTGCCTGTCCTTGATTGTATTTTATAAGAAATAACCCCAACTACATTTCATTAACACTAATGAATTTTAAGTTATATAACTACTGCCTAATGAGAAGTGTAAATAATACAAAACAGCCTCAGTACAGAATATAAAACCTCAGTACAGAATAATTATTTTTTTAATATATATTTCATTTTTATCCTTTAAAAGCATTATGAAGATGCCAAGTAAGAAATCAAAGTACTGAAATAAGACATGGAAGGCATCAATCATTTCATGAAATTTTGGAGAAGAAAGGTGTTACTTTTTATCAACATTGCAGTGGGAAAAGCCACAAGCAGCATGTTTTACAATCCTACAGCAAAAGAACACAGGACTTTTATGAACACTGACTCAAATTTGCATTTCAAGAGTAAAGGCTACATGGAAGGTAATTTGAAATTAATTTAGGCAATGACTTCATAACAAACCAAAGAATAAACATTAACAAAGATGTTCAAGCAAACTAAACATACCAGAAAATTGTCTAAAGCTATGTGAATGAATGAACAAAACAAACAAAATCAAAATCACAGACGGTGACTGTGGATACTCACTCACATCCACATCCATAAGAACTGTGATGGTAACTGTGAAAGAATTGTGTCTCTAAGCATGCAAAGACAGATGTATTACATTAAAGGAAACTGCCACAGAAAATGAAAATCTAATTTTTTTTATAAATTGCAAAACCAGGCAGCACAAATATACTTACTATGCAAGACCCCAGTTCCTTCATAGACACTATGACATAGAATTTCTTCTAAGTGGTTTAAGTAATTGTTTCAAGCAACTTACTACTAAAATAGAAATTAAAACAAAAACTAATTATCATGTCAGAAATGGGTTTCATCCAGATTTTGCCATCTATGGCTTCCAAGCAGGCCCTGTATGTGCAATGTTAAGTGGAAAAGTTCACTAAATTTCAAATTCACATATATTCTGTGTTCAAGCTAATTCTGTTTCTAAATAAGAACGGCTTTAAAATTGTTTAACATATACTACCAGTTTATAATCTCTTTTCATTAGCATTGCTTCTGGCAGTCTAGTTTTGCTAAAATAAAGTGTCACCTTATTTTATTGTTTCCAGTTGTTGATAAAAATTTCACTAGTATTACTTTTATACTCTTTTTGAAGTGTATATGATTGCGGGCAGGTAGGCAGCTTGCATGGACGTAAAGAAAACTAACCGGTTTTTAGATACACTATCTTAATAAAAGACATGCATAAATGCATATTATCTTATATATACGCTATGACACTAGGCTAAAACAGGTGAAGTTCTCAAGTTAAGATACATGTTTGTTCTATGTAAAACTTAACTGCATTTTAAGTCAGAAATTTGCAGTACATTCCTAGAGAGATGCAATTGGATCCAAATGGGGCTGCTTCAGAGACTGTTGAGTCTACGCGTGTCACTTAAATAAAATTCAAATGATGAAAAAAGTTTTGATAACGTTTTCAAAACTGACTTAAACATCTTAATATATTTTTCCATTTAACTACAATACTGAATGCCAAAATGTTAATAAATAACTCTCTAAATATTCAAGATATTTAACAAGATATTTAAGGTTCCTTTCTCCCCATGCAATAGAGCACATTAAAACCAATTTTACTATCGTAATTTATTCAAAGCTTGATTATGAGCAATAGCTGTGAGAAGAAATACAGCATTGTTGATACATATACAAGCATTTCACTTAACTACATTGGATAATAGCAGTGCTCCTAAAGGAGTATAAAAGCAAAGTGATTAGAAGTCATTACTGTTAATTAGCATTCACTTTACATTGATAGGGATGTGCTGAGCGAATGCAAAGCTTTTCTCTGAAAGTCTACCAAACCTGGTCAAGGTAAGCACTGATATAAAGTGTCAGTGACCAGTAAGCTGAATTTAAAACATCAAAAACAAAAAAAGCAACCCAAAAACTAAGGATGTATCATCATCCAATTAGTGAGATTCAGTTTTTAAACAGGAAAAGGTCTGAGGGGAAGGAGTAAAACTGGAAATTCATACTTCACATTCTGCAATCTCACTGATAAAAGGAGGAAATATGTGTTTATCAAACTTGCTGTGAGTGCACGGTTCATTTGGCATCCTGTAAACAATGCCTGGCTGCCCATTCCCAAATGCATGTGAGAATCTTGCAACCCAGAACATCATATTCAGCAGGCAAGGTCACACTAGAGATGCCCTGGAAATGGGAAATTAGGAAAACCTGGCAATCAGAGGTTTAAAGCTGACCAGAACAAGCCCTCCGGCTTGCTTACCATCTTTCACCACCAGTCTGACTGTCTCTGCTTATTCAATATTAACACAACAAGACTGAGAGTGAGTGAAAACAACTCCACACATCTAACAGGGAGAAATACAGTGACTTTTTTGTTTACATAGAGCTCAACATTTCTCACAGGAAGAAACTACCTCAAAGATATCACTGAAGATCCCCTTCTGGAAAAAAAAAAATTGACCCCGCCTGAATAGTTCAGATGAGACACAGAGAATGACAGGCATCCTGTTGATTAAAAAATTTCCTTGTTCCCATCTCATTTTAAAATTCATACTATAAAAAACCCAACAAAACAAACCAACCTAAACAAACCCTGTCTTTTGAATGGAACAACTTACTTAATTATTTTTACAGTGCTTAAAGCACTGCCAACTATGCAATTACTTCTTACCCTCTTCCCTTAATTCACACTCTTATTCACTTCTGATGACAATGGTCATCCCCTAGGTGGAGGAAGTTATGGAGCTCCAATCCACAATTAATTAAATGAAAAAATAACAAGTCGATTAAAAAAAAGTAATCATTTAACATGATGAGTGCAAAGGGACAATTCAAATCCTTGCAGATAAAAATCTACTCATTATAAAAGGAAGAGGAACTTAGTCTATGAAAAAACACAGCAAATATTTTGTCTCAAAAAAAAAATCTTACTTTACATAGAAGCACAGTTTCTTGTCAGTCTAGGCAGCCACTTCATACAATTTCTAAAAGTTCACATTTAACTTCCATGCCCTAGTAATGAGCCCAATAAATAAATTCCATTGTTTTATCTATGACTGTTCCCCCTAACTGGACATTGAAGATTTTTTACAAATTTTTCAATATTTATCATTTCCCTTGCTATACATAAATTCTATATTTCAGCCGCTGAATTATATATAAAGTTAATCTATCAAAATATCAAGGACACAGTGTTTGTGATTTGCAATAAGCAAAATACAGGCAAAAAAATAGGGAGGAGTGATTATTTTGGAAATTCAGCATAAAGAAAAATACTCCTCCCTATAATTTAATCTTTTTCCAAAATTGAGAAATATAACTCTGAGGAGTTTATCTATACACCTACAGATAATTCAGACCATAATAGGAAAAATACCATATTTTCTTCAACTGAAAACATGGGAAATTACTAGAACAGAAACTCTTCTGCACACTTCTAAATTCTTTGAATCCCATCAGTAAGAGGGGGAAGCTACCTCCTTTGTTTGAACTTAAAAACTGCAAAAATAGTTTGGTGAACGTCATGGTGAGAACTTCAGATTACAGATTCTTGAAGTCCATCAGGATTCGATAGCTAAGAATTATTGAGATCTTTAAGAACCCAAAGAAATTCTGCAAACCTTATCTGTATGAGTTAAGAGTACACTACTAGTCTTTATCATGCACATACTAAAACTGAAGCCACACAGATATATACCAAGAGTTGATTTAAAATGGACACCTAAAAGCCAAATGGCTATTCCTATATTCTTTACTATTTCTTTTAAATGCATTTTATGACAGTGAAGACAATGAAGTAACACCTGCAGTAACACACTATGTTATATTTATTCATGTATTTTTCCTGGTGGGAGCACCTAAACCTTTGGCTGTACAAAAGCCACAGAAAGTCAGTCAACAAACTGAATCTGAGAACTCTTTTTACCCATTGGCCAAAGCACCTGAATTCTGGAGAAGGGTGAAAGGAAGACTGTTTCCTTAGCATGGAAGACTATTAGCAATACCAAAGAACTGAAAGCTTTATGTTCTGTGAGGGAATTAATCCCTATCTGAAGGTCACAGAACAACCTTGTGTATTTCAGCCATTCATCCCAAACCTCAAAGAACTGCTTTCTGAAGAAATCCAAGTCTCAAGGAGTTTCACTGAATACTTATAGCGCCTAAGTTACTTCTATTCCACCTGAACCCACACAGTTAATATACCTTGTCTGAGACAAAGCATCATCTTAAATAACATCTAAAATGTCATTGCTATTGTAATTTTAACTCTTAGGCAGGAATACTTTCCATCTTCAGTAAACATCAGTCTGGGACCATTTAAAAAATTGTGATCCTGTCCTTAAAAATAACTATTAAATACAGAAGTCACACTGTCTTACTAAGCTCTTTGTTTCCAAAACTAAAAATACTTTACTTATTCTTAGGGACTGAGTTATAAGATCACTGCTCCAGAATGTGATGATATTTTAGAAAATAAATTTTCTTTCTTTGCCCTTCCACATTACTGATAAAATGAAACAGTGCCATAAGCAAAGGCTATTATTATTCAAACGTTTCATACATCAAATATATCCAACATCAATTCTTATTTTTCAGTTGATGATCAATAGATGATTTCATAATTAATATTCCTTCAGCCCTGAGCGCCAATATATACATTTCCTTCAAGTGGACTCCATTATTTTTTGTAAGCTTTCAGGTTCTGAATCCACAAACTGCACAATAAAAAGAACTCTGACAGAAATTATATGTTGAAACTTAAAATCCACTAAAAATCCATTTTCATTATTTATAATGAACACGGGAAAATATATTATAAAGGAACTATATATAGAATCAATTTTTAAAATACTCATTAAAAAAACCTCAAGCAATTAAATATGTTATTGAAAAAAATGAAAAAAAAAAGCAACTAGAAGAAAAACATTTTTATCAAATTCAAGAACTCTGCAAATTACTTCAGCAGTGGAAACTTACCAAAAAAAGGCAAAGACTTCACTGAGTAGAGGAGATAAGGCAAGAAATTTGAAAGAGGAGAGAACTGTCTACTGAAATCGAGCACTGAAATAAATTATCATGTATTGGTTTGTACAGTCTGGAAGCTGCTAAACAAAAGTTAAGCCATAGTTCCAGGAGATACAGAAAATAATCCAACATTCAACCCATCTAATAGCACTTCTGTATATGCTTGCATAAATCATCAATGTATTATTTGAACAAGATCATAATTACATAGAAAAGAGGAGAAAACAGTTCAATATACCTAAATTGAGATGTTGTAGGAAAGTTTCCCCAAAGCTCTCCACACTCCAGTCTTTCCCACCACTAGAGGGAATGAAATACAGTTTCCTCCCACATTTCTAAATAAAAATATGAATTCAGTTACCTTAGTTCAGGTAACTAAGAAACACTAGTGCTTACACGCTTTGCTGGGAAAATCTCCAATACAAACATGGACAAACAAGGGTGTCAGTAATCCCTGCTCAGTAACACTGAAAGGAGATCAAATTATTCCTTAGAGTTCAGGATTTACACTTCTTACAATGTAAATATTCTACTATCAGGTGAGGACTGCCTAGTGAGATATATTTAGACATCATATAAATACTCTGATATGTTTCACAATATATATTGAATACAGAATCTAAAACATGGCATTAGTCCACTAAAAAATAAATACAAATTTCCTTTATACCTATCAATCATCTGGTTTTGTGACAATAAAATTAACAGGTTTACAATCATTGGCAGTCAATATCACTCACTGAGGCACATGGACTAGAATGGGATTGTTGTCCTGGTTTTCCCAGAACTGCAAGGGAACATTTTACTTTCTAGAAATCTTGTTCTAATAACGTTCTTTTTAGAAGCACTGAATACTTTCAAATTCATACAGTTTTTCAAATGTACTTTGTTTTAATTTTTTACTAAAGAAGTATTTGCAATACAAGCATTCTTTGCAAATGGAAAGTGAGGCACACTATGTCATTTTGATCTAGACACACCTTTCCCGTATTCTTGGCCCCAAACCATTTAACAGAAAAACAGAGCTATGTTATTTGACCAGTGTTTTAAAATTACAACCACTCAAGGATGGTTTTGACAAGGCTTCCACAAAATTCCTCCCCTCCCTTCAAGAGAATGCAAATTGACTTCTCTGTTTAAAACTATTAACATCTGGGGAAAAAAATTCCTAAAGCAAAATCCTCAGTGATTAAGACTTACATAGTAAAGCTACCAAACAGCAGTTATTAAAAAATGTGAAAAAAATAAAACCAGAAAGCTTTCAAAGTTACTGTTAACACAGAGAAGAAAAATGTTAATGTCTTTTTCTTAATATTAAAAAACCACAGCTGCTGTAGTTTATGTCCCTCTGATAATTTTGTCATTATTCATCAAAATATGTGAGACATCTTCCTGAAACTTTTGCATCAGAATTTCATAGCTAGGTTTGACTCTGAAAACATGGTTATACAAAGTCTAACATAAAGGCAGTATATTGTTAATATGTATGATTTAAGATATCGCACAGTGAAATTAATATTTCTATATAGGAAAGAAATAGTTATTTAGTTCCAGACAACCTGATAACATCTCTTTCAACTATAGTTATAATTATCATGTACAAACTTCCAAAGCAGAAGTTGTCAAGATTTAACATTAGCATTAATTTATGTCAGGCATCCATTCCTCCAAAGACAGCAAGAATCAGAAAGGAAGTATCCTCTTAATTGCCACTAATTTGCCCACTTTTAATTAAATTGATCAGTAATTTATTATCTTACCCAGCAGCAGAAAGCTGTTAGTATGCAGCCACTAGAGACAGCAGATACTGGTCCTTCTACTTTCTAATACTATCATGGTTCAAAAATAACTTAAAACTGCTGTATCATATTGCCTTTGATTCCTGTACTGCATGATATGCACATTCCATTTAAAACCTCTATGAAGCAATCTAGAGAATAATCATAGAATCATTTAGGTTGCAAAAGACCCTTGAAATCATTAAGTCCAACCACTAACCTAACACTGCCAAATTCACCACTAAACCGCGCCCCTAGGCACCCAGTCTACATGTCTTAAATACCTCCAGAGACAGTGACTCAGTCATTTCCCTGGGCAGCCTGTTCCAATGCTTGATAACCCTTTCAGTGAAGAAATTTCTCCTAATATCCAATCTAAACCTCCCTAGCACAACTTGAGGCTGTAGTGCCTACATGCACTATTCTACTGTTTTGTAGTCTCGTACTCCAACACAGGTGTATGATCTTGATTTTACTTTAGATGAACAGGATTTTCCTGCCAAAAATGTTTAGAAGATGTAACATTTGACTGCAAGATGGTTCAGGAAGCACTCTGAACTCCAACCACATTTTGGGGTCTTATCTGCAATTTGATCTGTTTTTAAACTGAACACTGAATAAAACCTGAAGCTTTTAGGTTCATGAATCTCAATTCTCATTTCAGTGAAAGAAAAGGAGCTAGATAATTAATGTTCAATACTTGATCTGAAGACTAAAACATCTTTAATTGAAGTTTTACCAGTTGATGAATAAACTTATGTATTTACTTTCTTTAAGATAACAATTATGATATTCTGAACATTGTATTAGTTTTAGTATTACGCACAGTAGTCATCAACACAATTAGCTGAAAACATAGCATGTTCATTCAAACTCTGTGGGAAACCTCTAGAGTCAATGGGAGGTTTTCTATTTTTTTCAATGAGATTTGATTTAATTCTGGTAGAAAATAAAGTACTACATGACAGATTTTGAAAAAGAACAGAGAATAAATTTTAAATCTTTTAGATAATAAGCTCATCATCTCCCTTTAATTGATTTTATAGCTAAAAAGGATTGATAAATGGTACTGCTATGATGTTATATATTAGAATATAGATACAGGACTACCAGGATCAAAACTATCACAGTATGATATTCTGTAATACTTCGTAAATGATCTGTAACATACAGACAAATAGTAGATTCTGGTTTACAGAGCACAAGTGTACTCAAATGGAAATGTCTAGACATTACTTTCAATACATTGGTAAATCCCTCAAATCCCAAAGATCTCTCATTACAGTAATGAAGTGATGCATTATTTCAAATACAAAGCAACTTAAACATTCTATTGATAGCTGATTGTCACAATTATGTTTTTTGTAGTATATGCCAAGCACCTGTTACAGGTGTTTTTATTAAATAGAAACAAGGTTTTGGCTTGAAATGGGGATTAATAAGTCTGATTCACATTGTGGGAAAAAGAAACTTAGTTACGTTTTATATTTACAGTGCCAGGAAGAAAGAAAGGAATAGAAATAAAACCTGTAAAAGTGTTCCATTTTTTTCTCAAAGCTTTCCGCAAATACTTAAGTGGATCATTTACTTAAATTCATAAAAGAGTTAAGCAACATAATCATTCCCAACCATATAATTCTTTTCAATCAGCATACCTTAACAAGTTTCATGAGATGGTAAAGGTCTTCAACCTCATCCTCCTGACATGCCGTGTACACTCTTCCAGTATTTACACTGGTACCCTTTATGAAACCACGATAGAGTGGCAAATCCAAAGCATCAGCATACAGGTCAATGGCATGGTGTCCTACTGTCTGATACATATAGCTGTCCAATTCATCAGTCTGCCCTGCCACAATTAGGAAACAAACATATCAGGTACATTACTTCATCAATTATAGATTATACAAAGACTACAAAGCACTGAAAAAATCTAAATGTTAATATTTTTCAGTGCACAAACAGATGTTTGGTGACAATACCGCTATAAACATGGAAAGAAAAAAAATAGATTTATCCACTCAACAGACGTATGGAGAGGAAGACATCTGTCACAAACATGCTGCCTATTTGCAAATCATGGTGCCTTTTCTTCTTCCTGCTTTATCCAAAAATCTCATACCGGTCCAATTCTGCCCCTATTTATATGGTAATTTTAATAGGAACAGAGTTCAGAAGCACAGACTCAGACACATTTCAACATACTTGGAGCAAAAAATTTGTAATGCACTGCAACTCTGAGAATAAGCAATAGGTTGTCAAAGTTTACAAAAACTTTGCTGTTAAAATTGTTATCATGGTCATCATGAAAGGAAATTATTTCTGTTTAAGTAGAATAAAAGCAGACCACTATAATTTTTTGATATTGCTTAATCAACACAAAGCTATTTCCTTAACCAGGAGAAAAAAATAACTGAATTTTCTTACAAGCAGTTTGTAGCTAGCAGATAAGAAAAAAACCAGCTAAAATGCAGACATCATGGATTAGAATTAAATCTCAAACTACACAACAAACCATTTACACATCAAATCTTTCAGATAATCTTTCTAACAGATTGATAAAGTAATACATCATTATTGGTTAAATCTCCACTTTATTAAAAGCTAACACAGCTCACTATTTTAATGCTAACTTGTAATACTGGTACTTCTCTGAATTTTCATAGAGACATCGAGCATTTCTGCTGTATACCTACAGAGTACATCTTGCAAGGAAAAAGATCTGTAACATTGATCAAGATAACTGATTTGTGATGTAACAATTAGGTCATGTCACATTTGATGCCACACAACAGATACGTTTCTGCTCAAAATAGGCAAATCCAAACCCATAATCACAACTAACCCATCTAGACTAGAAGAGTCGATTTAAAAGAAAATTCAGTATTTTTCAACATACATCAATATGACAAGGTCTTTAACTGATATTCTGTTTAGAATACAAAGTTTCTTTATTAATTGAGACTCTCCAGGCAACAGTGGTACAAGATAAAATAAAAAGAATGACATAGAATACGCTATTGCCTGAAGCACCTCAATTAACTTCCTACAAAATTTCCAACTACACACTTAAAGAGAGCATTTTATGACTTTAATGACAATATTCTACATTTCTGATGTGGATAAATTAGTTTAAAGACAACATATTTCAACAAGATTGGAGATTATTATGTCCTAGCTACCCAGAAAATAAATTTTTCCTGTACTTCCCTAGCATTTGCCAGTTCTGCCCATGACTCGTTTGTGATGGCAGCTCCCTTTTTTCTTCACTTTCTGTCTGTCTTCCCACTATACAGTTACCAGATACCATACTTAATCGCTTAACATATGTTGAACAGTCAGTGTATGTTAACATCCTTTAACATTCTCTCCTACCAACTGGGAAACAACTCACTTGCTTTTCAAGTCTCGCTTCAAACTCAATTCATGCTCCAGTCCAATATAAAAGTACTCAGCTCCCTCTCTCACCTCACCACTGGCTACCTGAGTTTCTCCCATTGTCTTTCACAGAAATAAGTCTTGGTGGAGCCTCTGAGGAACTAATCAGAAAATTGGTCAAAGCTAAAAGGAAGGGAAAAAGCAGGAAAAATATGTGCATCAGGGTCAATTCCAACCCAGATCAATTCCCCAATTCAGTTCACAGATGCTGGGTTAGAATAATGAAGGAAGACACACAAAGATAAAAACAGATGAGCAAATGCATAATAGCATGTTTTTGGCAGCTGGCGTGGTTTATGCCAGTTTAAAGCATTTCTAGAAATACAGCGTTACTTTTGGTTGATGATATCCTCTACCATCTTTTAACATTTGTGCTACTAAATTCACACAATCCCTTTGTTTACCACCAGGATATCTGTATTCTCTTTTTAAAATTGTGTAAGCCTTTCTTGTACTGATGTTCATCTTTTCATGAGCTTTTTTTCCCCTTTGAGAAAAATACATTTAATACATCTTCACGATACTTTCTTTTTCTTTACCTTTTTTAAGTTTTCTATATTGCCTTCAATATGCAAAACTATAAAAACACATAAAGGAACTTAATTCAGGCACAGTTGTGTCTCCACTGTTTCTAATATATATATAAAAAAATCTCCTATAAGAAATGTGATTTTCATACCTCTGTTTTCAGCAGGTCTTAAATTGGCTAGAGCAACAATCTGATGCCCAGCAGCAACACACTGCATCATATTATAACAGCTGTCCTTCCCACCACTGTAAGAAAAAGAAAAAAAGTTTTATTCCCCTATAACTTTTGCCTAATGGCTTAAAAATTACCATAATCAGAGCTGGTTATAAAGTTTTGGAATATGAAAAGAGTTGTAAAGTATTAGTGGTAGGAAAAGAATGATTTCACCATAAAATTACTATATATGTATAGTGCCTAAATACAGTATCCATAAAGCACATAACCATTTCTGTATCTTATTAATCTGAGAGGTTCCATGAAGAACAGCCACTGACACTGGAATTCCTTCAAACAAAGACTGTCTTCTACTCCAGAGACAAATTACTTTGTACTCATTACCAGATAACTTGGATCAGAAAACCAAAATCTGTTCCAGAGTTGTCAGCATTAGCAATCTTCTTAAATTAGGTCTGTCATGTAGATATGGTGCCTAGGGACCTGGTTTAGTTTAGTGGTGGACCTGGTAGTGATACACTAATGCTTGGACTCCATGATCTTAGAGATCTTTTCTAAACCTTGCTGATCCTGTGTTAAAAATAACATTTCACCTTTGTGGGATACTTAACCTAAACTTTCAACATTTTAAATGTCCTTCTCATTCTCTAAAACTTTAATTATTACAGGCAGCAGTTTCAGTTGACACTGCATTGAACATACACATTTTTTACCTCATTTAACTGCAAATAAAAATTACTGCTAGTAAGAAAAAAATATATACCCAAACATAACTATATTCTTCTCTGAGGTCAACACATGATATTCCAACACAGAGAATACAATTAATTTTGACATTCATTCAAGATCTACTGGAACCTTTTCCCCTATCAGTGAGGAAAGAATCCTGCTCTTCTGAAGTAATTGAAAAAGTCCTTCTCATGGATTCTAATCACTAGCAAAAGAACTATTACAATCGATCAAACTAAGAGTACTCTAGAATACACACTGCTTAAAAGATCCAGGTTTAGACTCACGGCCTTCAAACTACAACTGCAGGTGGAGATTCTGTGCAGCTTCTTTAAATGCCGTGGCACAAAAACCAGGGCAGGAACGGGAGCAGAGATCTACACAAGCTCTGTAAAACTGCATCTTTTCTTAGAATCACCAAGATATGCACAGAAGAACAGATAGTACAAGCAGTTCTTCCTACAGTAGACTGTTGGTTTCCTTGTGACCACACTATTACTATTTCTACCTGAAAGGAGGTTGTAGCAAGGTAGGGGTTAGCCTCTTCTCTCAGGCAACTAGAGACAGGACAAGAAGAAATGGCCTCGAGCTGCACCAGGGCAGATTCAGGTTGGACATCAGGAAGAATTTCTTCACGGAAAGGGCTGTCAGCACCCTGGAGGTGTTAAAGAAATGACTGGATGTGGCACTTAGTGCTATGGTCTGATTGACAAGGTGGTGATTGGTCAAACGTTGGACCTCCTGGAGGTCTTTTCCAACCTAAATAATTCTGTGACTCTGCAACAAACTTCTTCATAATTTTCAGCGTAAAGTTCCCCTCTTTATCTAGCCCTCTATGCAAGAGCTTGAAAGTGCCTTCCAGGAATACAACCATAAAGCTGTTCCCCTCAATTCCTGCTTCTATCCACGCTAAAATTCTGTATGCTGTACTTCATTTGCTCTGTAAATCCAAAGTAGAAATAATATAAATAACAGGGCATCTTTTCATACCTAATGGATTTTCATAAAGTAGTTGCCTCTATTTCAGTGCTACAAAAGTAAATATAAATATGATAAATAGATTCCTAATTTGAGGCTCCATCTCTTGCTTAACATTCTTCTCATGCATATCTACAACTTTCTTCTAACCTATATATGGAAAAAAAAAATTTAAAAAATCATACATTCATTAATTCTGAATACTGTGCTTGATAGCTTGAAAACATGGATAGTATTCACTTCATAATATGAAATTTCAGGCTTAGCAGAATCATAATGAGACAAAGGCTCTTTTCTTGCTGAATGACTATATGCTAAAAAATAAGTCTCCCGCTAGTTCTGATTTCAATGACAAACACCACTTCAGAAAAAAGAATTATATGACAGTAGATAATTGCCTATGCTGTTTGCAGCATTTCAATATTTAAAAAATTAAAATGTCACTGGAATAAATCTGTTAATCTTTCCAATTAATTTATATATATATATATATATATATATATATATATATAAACAGACATTTAAGATGAAATTGCATTTGTATTTCCCCCACTAGACCACCAAATACTTGGTGGAAATTTTTGCTCACTGGATCACATGCTACTATACAGTTATTTAATTTCTGTATTGCTTATCCCTAAAAACTAACATTACCAAGAAACAAAACAAAATCATGCCTACCTACAAGGCCTTCCAAACTAGCTGTAAAACACATTATGGTTAAGATCAGTGAAGCCAAGACAGCCCATGCTGTGGGAAAAAGGTGGACTCAGCACAGTCCACATAAGACTGATGAAGGCAGATACTGAGGTAGGCCAGGAACTCCTCTCAATTCTCATCATAGAAAAAAATCACAAGGCCTTTTTGCAGAAAACTCCAAAGTGGGGCCGAAGTCAGGGTTCTTTTGGACACTGTTGCGAGCATGTTAACAGGCGGGCTTATAGACAAACAAAATACCAGGTTAAAAAAAAACATAGTAACCACAAAGATACGAGCCTGTAAAAGACTTCTGAGCAAAATTCCTTTCTAAAGGCAAGTGTAAGCATTTACAGTTAAAAAAATTCTAGAAGAATTAAAGAGTCGAAAAACATCGTATTTCAGGTTGAAGACTGACTTTAAAATGCCTATGATTTAGCACAAAACACAATACAGGGTTTACCCCATAAATACCATCTTAAAGCAAGACTATCAACTTTAAGTGTGGCCAGCATTTTAGAAGGAATAGAAACAGGTTAAAATAAAGCAGTTTTATACATAATCCTGACCTCAAAAGCAAGAAGCACTTTTCAAATACTTTTGTTGCCCTCTAATCTTTGAGGCTAGCTCTGTTACAAAAATTTCAGACACTTTGATGTTTCTTTAAAACTCTTCTTAAAACTATTACTGAAACTAAATCCATCCTTGTAAAACAGCCCATTAAAATAGCAATTGTGTTAAAAACCTGTTTTTAGGATTTTATTCCATCCTGCCTTTTAACACATTCCTCTGCTTAGAGAAAATCAATGAAAGTAAACCTGGAAGACAAAATCTTATCTATAAAACAAGAAAAATCACCAAAGTTGATTTTTTCCTACTCTATATTTAAGCAAATCTTGCAAAACATAGATAACATTTCCTGTATTTTCTCCTCTTTGGATGATGTTTGGAATTACTTGTAATTGTTGTGGCCAAGCCCCAATGTCAACAAGGTTTGATTTTAGACAATGCCTGAAAGAATTTAATACCTTAAAGGCTTAAGTAAACAGCTACTGCACCCAAAAATACACTGCTCACATCTGCACAATTCTTTTCCATTTAGTTTTTCTAGCTTGTTCTTTTTAAACTAAGTATTATTTCTTCAAGAAAAGAACATGCCTGTCCTTGATACAATATATTAATGTTTCTAAAAATAAATATTTACAGTGCAAGAACTGCAGAAACTGACTAAAAGCAGCCGGGGCGAGGGGACGGCTGGGGCGGCAAACACAGCAGCCCGACAGATAGGGCTGTGTCCAGTTCCAACTATTTAAACGACTGAGCTTCATCTCTTACAAAATTAAATCTCTCTCAAAAGAACTACCCGAAAAATCTAGCGTTAAGATAATGAACTGCAAATGAGCAGAACCCCCTCTATAAGCGCAGGACAGGCGGCCGAGCCCTGCGCCACCAGGGACGCCGCCTCCGACCCGCACAGCGCTGCCCGCGGCTCCGGCTCCGCCGCGCTGCAGGCGGGATAACCCGGGACACTGGGAGAGCGGCGAGCAGGCGATCGAAGAAAATAATTGTGGGTGGTGTTTGGGGGGGTTTTGTTTGGTTGGTTGTGGGGGTCTGGGGTTTTTGGTTTTTGGTTTGTTTTTTGTTTGTTTGTTTCTTTTTTTCTAACAGACACCAGGTTCTGAAGCGTCTCGGGGAACACGGGGAGACCAGAAGAGAAACTGTGAGATCCTCACCCTGCGGGCAGAGCCGGCAGCCGGCCCAGACACAGTCGCCAGGGCAGGGGAAGGGGGGCGGCAGGAAACGCCTGGGCGGGAGGGGCCGGACGGGAGGGTTTCCAAGACGGCGCTGGGTGGAGCGCGACCCCCGGGCGGGCACGGCTTCGCCCCGCGCCCTCCCTCCGCCTGCGAGGGTGCCCCGCTCGCTCACATGGGCGCTCCCTCAGCGCGTTACCTGATCAAAGCCACTACTCTCATCTTGGTCACAGGCCGGGGGCGGTAACACTGACAGGGAGGTGCGCGACAGCCGAGAAGCGCAGCAGGGAAGGAGCCCAGTCGCCGTAGCTACCCTGGGCCGCGGACGCCGCCGGCTCCTCCGATGCTACCGCTTGGCCGCCTCCCTAGGCGGGCCCTCCTCCCGGGCAGGCCGGCAGACTGCCTGCGCAGGCGGAAGGCTCGGCGAGCCGCCGGTTCCCCACGCCCGGAGGAACGTGTTGCCGCCGCCACAAGGCTGCGCCACGGCCGGGACGGCGGAGCCCAGGCGCGGCCCGGCGGCGGGCGGGAGGAGGGCGCGGCCGCGGAGGCAGAGCGCGGGGCACCTATGGCGGGCAGGGCGGCCGCGCCGGCAGGCCCAGGCCGGCCGTGTGAGAGCATCGCCCGGCGCTCCTGCCACCTCCTCCGTGCCCGCCTGTTGCCTTCTGCCCTTCAGCGAAGAGCCACGGACCTGCTGCAAGCGAGTGTTGTGTAGGGAAGAGGGCCGACCGCGGGAGGCCGCCCCCTCCCCCTGGGGTGGCCGCTGGGGACGCTGCGGGGCGCAGTCGCAGCTCCACTGCACCGGGCCCCGGGGCTGGGAGGCCGGCAGGGCCCGCTCCGAGGGCTGGAGTTGCCGCGGGGCTTCAGAAGTCTCCGCGGACCGGTTGTATTCGCCGCTGCGAGCAGGGAGGGACAGCAGAGCAGAGCTGGCTGCCTCCCTAAGGGTTCTCTGCTCGCCGGCGAGCACAGAATGTCCACCCGCACCCTTGCGTTCAGCTTCTGCATATCGAAGATCTGAGCTTGTCATCTGATCCCTGTTTTGGGCCAATGTTTTGAGCAATCCCGCCGTGAGGCATACAACAGGCAGCACTGCAGGTTTGTAGGCTGAGTCAATTAAAAGCGTACCCAGGTGCCCAATCTCTTGACTCCAGACACAAGTCTATTTCTCCCATGTCACAGAAGAAACCCGTGAGTTAGTTCTGCCCATGAAACTGTACCACTAAGCTAACTTCAGGAATCCTATACCACCAGATAAAGCCATTGCTGGTGTATTGTGGCAGTGTTTTGAGAAGTAGTCTGAGGTCCCACCACTGTCCGGTCTTTGATTCTAAGGGCCCATGAGACTAAAGTGGGGGCAAGAAGTCACTGGCGTGCTGTTGGTTGCTCGCCCTCGGTGGAGCCTGGTGTGCAGGGTCAGCGGGTACAAGTGCAGTGCCTCAGGGTGAGCCTGGGTACCAGCGTGAAAACTGGCAATGACCAGGAACGCCGATTTATGGTTCCTTTTGAGTTCAGTTGCAGCAACCACTGCAGATCACAAAAGGCTTTGTTTCTCAAGCCTGAGACAAATGCTTTATGCACTGTGAGTGCTAACTTATCAGTTCCTTGTAACATGAAACTATACAATGCTGTATAACAATCTGTACCACTCAGGGTTTACTCAAGTTCCTTGCACACAAATTGTTTATGAATGTCCCAGCAAGAGAAAATGTGGAAGAAAATATTCTAGGAAAAAACATTTTGTTATAGCGATAAATGTACCAAAATAAATGCCTAGAGAGACAAATATATAAGGTTTTTTATGCACAGCTCATGAAACAGCTTGAAAGACCACTTTTTTTTTAAGATGATTTTAGTCAGCACATGATTTGTACAGTAAAACACTAAAATAGGAGTGGATAATTATGGGCAGATATGAAGGTGATGATGCCTTCCTAAATACACTTTGAAAAGTTAAGAAGTGACAATCAATATAAAACTTATTTGATAAGTAGTTTGAAAGAGGTAATAAACACAACGTGGCTTTTTCTGCATTGGAATAATTGCAAAAAACACATGTTTAAAAGCAAATAAATCCTTGGTTCATGCTTTGACCGTCACAGGCTAACAGTTATGAGACAGAATATTTGACTTTCCTTGGAATTACTTACAGGACAGTTGAATTTCCTGCTAGTTTATTGATGATGACATAATGTGTAATTCATTGAAAGTTTTTTTGCTCTTCAAGACATTTAGGTGATCTAAAAGGGTAACTTAGATGTGAAATTCTGATGAAAGGGCAGGGATTTTGGTAGGGATTGGGGTTCTCTTTTTGGCTCAGAGAGGTAATGGAGACGTGTTCTGAATTAAAAGGGAGATTTTAGCAGAGATTACCAAACTGAATGAAGCAATACTGCATAGTATATGAACTAGTAGAAAATAACCACACCTCTGAGGAACTGTAAAAAAAGGCAGACCAAAGGTATTTGATTTATTGACCAAAAAAGAAAGAAAAAAGAAGGTAATTTTGTCATATATCACCTCTATGTTTTCTGTGTTTGAATTAAATATGTTTATTATTATCACAAGAAAGAATAATTTGGCTAGTAGTTGTGAATACTTAAAAGATACTAATTTACAATATTTAGCAATGATACATGGAAAGCCTAAAAATCATGTACATAAGTTATTCTGATGCTTTATAAAATGGAGAGGCCATATAATCTGTAACTTTAATCAGACACCTTTAGAACAAATACTCAAAGACTTGTAAAGATCTAAGTAGTATTGTTAGAAGATCTGGAAAAGAGTAATTCTGAAGTCCCACTTTTTTGCAAAGGTCTGTTATTACTAATCTATTCTGATACAATGTTGCTGTTTTTTCAGCAGATGGTTCTATTGCATTCAGTTTTACAGCTTCCAAAAAAATCAAATTTCCACTTACAAGTCAGACTTGTTTGAAGTAGAAGTTACATATGTCACTCTAGGACCAAAGTCTGCTTTGTGTGCTAGTGAGATTGGAATTTTTGCTTCCATTTGATGAAGACATCAGTAGTTATTTGCACAAATAAAAAAGTGAGATTTGGCTCCCAGAATTTGCGAAATATATCAAAATTGAATAATAAAGTGGTGTTTCAAAACAGATTTTCCCCAAAAAGATGCTGTTTTCAGATTATGTGGAATATATTCTGTGAGAAAACCTGTTTACTCTCATTCACCTGATGGAATAACTCTGTTGTAGTGTCACTGCTCTTGAAAAGTTCTGCCATACGACAGTGGACAAAAGGCAGTGCATCATCTCTCAAGCTGCTTGCCCCAAGACATTCTGTTCTACTGCCGCAGCAGCTGAAACAATAAAATCCACCAAAGCTGCCTTTCATCTCGGAGAAGTACTGGCTAGTTTGTACAGAATGCCAGCAATGGCTCAGTGTTTCTTTTTCACCCTTTTCTGCCTAGAGAGTTGAAAATAATGATAATGAATTAATATAACTGGAGGAACCTGTCAGAGGATTAAAAAACGCAATGCAGTATCCCTAATGATCTGGAATAGTTAATTAAGTCCTCTTATAAATGAGTTCCAAAAATAACTTACTTTCAGTAAGTTATTCTGAGAAACAGTCATTTTAGCATACCTGAGCTGCAGTGCCTCTTAGAAAAAGGCCAATTATCTGGTGATTGGCACTTAAAGGTGAACTAATGAAGTTCTTAATTAAAAGATTTCCTAATATAATCACCAGTAAGTAATAGAATACTGCATATATAAAGCAGGTGTAATATTAGAAGAATATTTCCATTTTGAAAAAAAAGGCTTTGAAAATCATCTCCTCCTTTGCTCACCATGCCATGTCCAAAATGGGAATGTCAGGGTTTTCACGGGTGTAGCTGGCAGTGTGCCACTATTGCCTCTCATTAGAGTGTCCTGCTCTGACTCTCCTGCAGTCAGAGGTGTTTTCCTCATCTAACAGGTGGCAGAATTTTTGCTACTCTTAATACCCAAAGCTGTTTATGTAATACAGAAAAAAATTATTTGAGATTTTACAAGAGAATATATTGGACTTTTTCACTAAGAAACTGGCTGCAGAGTTCCTTTAGCTGCCTGTCATTGACAACTTTCCTGAATTTTCACTTTCTTCACAGTAAACACGGTATTATGAATTCTTCCACAAGATAAACTTGAATTAAATTTTGGGAAAAATACTCTGGTTTGGCAGCTTGAGATGTACTGACATACTACCAGAATCTGAATGAAATTTCTCAGGCAGCGTATCTCCCCATTCAGAGGTAGAAGGACTCAAGGTCCTTCTGTCAACATTTCTACAGCTCGACAGATGTAAGGAGCGTTGCTCGAATGCTGCATAACCATGCTAACAGTGCATCAGGCCCAGGATAAAACAGCCTGTTAAGATTAGCTTGAGCACGTTGTCACACTGATCATCTCTTTTTAGACACAAATAGGTATACTTCTGGTTGACCTCCAACCATTCACACTGGTGATCACCCTGGTGATCAGTGCTGTAAGTGAGGAATGACATACTGGGCCTGTGGGCTCCTTGCTCCTAAGTGCTCTGTATAAACACTACTAAATATATATGCACCTATTCCCATAGTTCTTAGTGCTGGTAAGACAAGACTTGTCATTTTCATAGGTGATTTGACTTGTTTTTGAGGAACTACGAAATTGCACAACTTTACTTCGTCCTTTATGTAGAATTTTTGAAGACTCTCAGACCTGTATTTATGAACTACTATGACAGAAATAGAATTTAGCCTAAGGTAGCTTTATATAGGTTCTTGACTGTAATTGTCCTTATATGATGAGAGTTTTTCTAAGCTTTTGTTGAACTTAATTTTCGCTAACCAATCTACTAATCTTCAGAGAGTCAAAAGTATAAAATTAGCCTTATACCATCATGCCTCTGTCAAAATGACCAGTGTTTCCATTTCCATCAGACACTAGTGCAAGCTAAAATTCATATTCACTGGCAGCTGAACAGTTTTTCACTTGACTAAATGAGTTTTCAGTGTTTGAAATTTTTACTATATTAATAAAAGCACTAATTTTAATTACCACCAAGAGAAACTGTCAAGTGTAACTGGCAAAATCATTCATTTACATTTTTTCTGTTCAGCTTAATCCATGGGATTTAAATGTATTTTTCTCTATCTGAAGTCTGTAAGTACTTCCAAGGGGAAAAAGAAAAGTCTCCAGATCACCAGAAAGCCTGTAGTACCAAAGGAGGTTTTGTTCTACATGTGTCTATTTTGATTGCAATTAAAAAGTTAAATGGAGATATTGTATTTACAGGTTTAAAGCACTTCTATATTTTCCTGTCTTTTTCTCACTTAAAAAATGGATATTTTTAGAAATAAACATTTCAGTTTTTTTAATTTGTGTAAGTTTTAAATACAAAACAAATGTGAGAGCTATTCTAATGTTACATTGAAACAAATGTAGATCAGAGATGTTTGTTGTAAAGAAGTACATGTACAAGATTCAAAACCACCTCCCTCTTATCTAATATGACGTTTCCCGTGAAGTTATATTAACTGTATGTTAAAGACTATGATCTCCTAATTAACCATTCTAGGGAGGAAGAAAGAGATCTTTTAGGCTCAATAATCCTTGTAATATGTTCATCATTCAACAAATTTGAATCTAAAACTATAGACTTTAATTTATTGGGAGTTAGCCATCTATATGATGTCTGCAAAACACCCAGGAAAAATGTGGTCATGGATAATAACCCATGATAACAAAGAGAAATTAGCTATCTAGTTAATGAGGTTAAGCTACAGTATCCTCTTCGTCATCATGAGCTAAACCACTGGGATCTTGTATGCAGAAATGGCTGGGACATTTTTACAGAGTCTCAGAAATTTAGAGAAGCAGCCTTCAGTGAAAAGAGTCAGAAAATTGAACTGTTGGAATGAAAATCTAAACCGGAACTATAGTCTCTTATTGTAGTGGTGTATAATTTGAGATCATTCCTCACTTACTAAATGGTTCTGTGGTTCATCATTGATTAAGAACATTTGAGTAGGTTAAAACTGGTGAAGTTTCAGGGGAATAAGCAAACAGCGAGTTTTTTGGCCCATTTGTTTCACTACAAAAATCTTCCCATACCATAAAATATTTATAACAGAGCTTTAAGTAATAAAAGTAATAAAAAGGATTATTTTCTTTCCATTCCATGGTTCCTATTCTGTTCAGTTTTGCCAGTAGAAATAACATTAATAACTTTAACAATCAAGCCAGTTTTTAACTGTGTCACGTTTAATACCCTTCATCTGAGAGAGCTGGATTTTTCAAGAAAGAATCTAGTAAGTATGAAGCTGTTTTGACCTAATTAGCAAAGTAGCGAGCTTAATTATGAGTGATTCCGAGAAAGCATTTTATTGCTGAAAAGAAAAGCAACAAATCAGTTGTAACTTTCAATGTCCCATTGAACTTTATGACATCATTTGTAGTATAAACCACTGACATAATCTGGCTCTGATTTTGAGTCCTCAAGGAAGGGTGGTTGTGACAGTGCCCTTTGAAATAACATTGAAGCTTCGGCTCCCATGTCAATATCATGCTCTAATCAGTGCAGTCTTTATTGTTGCAGGGTCTTCCACCTTATAATTGACCCTGACATATGCTATTCACTCTGCCCCTTGGCTTCGGACATATAATTTCTGTCATGGTCAATTATTAGGTAATAGAGGCAGCAACCACAGGGACCATTGCTTAAAATCATCCTACACAGTAAACCCTGAAGTCACCAAATTCAAATATAACTGGAGGGGAAGAAGGGATCTAGTCTTTGATAAAACTAATATTCTTTTCACTTCTATATAGAAAAATGTCAATTTCCATCGTCCTGTATATTACTGAGACAAATGGTGGCAGTGCTATTTCTGAAACAGGTTAAGAAAAAGTACAAAAACCATTACCAAACTCAACATACTCTGAAATAAGGAAATTGTCTGTATGAGCATACAGTATGCATAAAAATTAGATTACACTACATTTGAAAGGCAGATGAGAGTTTAAGTGACAAGTGGGCAAGTGCTAAAAATAAGGGCATGTTACTTCCTTTCCAACACTGCTTTGTCTGTATGCTTTCTTTAACGTTGTTTAAGCCTTGAAGTGAAGAAATACTTTTCGAGAGTCTGAAAGATACTTCTGATTACCATATTGATAAGAACCGGTTTTGAACAAAAAGGTCTCTTCTTCTTGTCCCATAGGTTCTGTAGTGCCTGAGAAATTGGGCAGACAAAAACCAGGACACCTGCTCTCTGGTTTTCATGTAAGCATTATGATTTTCAAAAACATAAGGTTTTGCAGTCATTGTACTACTGCAATAACATTAAAAAATCATTACAACTTCAGGAATAAGAGCTGATATGAGCAAAAGTTTATCACCCATCTGCAGAGATTGAAAAGGAGGATTGTGAACCAGTGGTTCACTTCAGAGATTCTCTGTCCATAGTCAACTATGCGACTAAACCATAGGGATAGCCTTCCCTGGTTTTTGCTGCATGAACATTAATTTTAATTTGCTAGTTGCCATTGCCTGGTTTGGGTTGCTTATTTTTGTTAGGTTTTTTTTTTTGGTTGCTTGGGTTGTGGGTTTTTTAAAAGAATTGAAGGGAATTTAAACAATCTATAGTCTTTCCAAGTCACAAATTATTATCTACAGGAATCTTCCATTGGTTTGTTCCACTGTTGATGGTTTACTTAATTCTCTTTTGTGTAAGAACACAGCTCAGAAATAATCCTTAAAAGACCTTTGCAAATCTACTGTTTTACAGGTAATGCAAGATAAAATATTCTGAAAAATGTAATTTGGTGATGTCTTTATTGCATATCTTAGCCTGAATAGACAAACTTCTAATTAAGATTTCTGCAATTATCTAAGTATTTTATAATCCCATCTGTCATAATGATGTATACATAGCATAGCAATCCCAATAAATACCAAGCACATACAATGCAAGTGCTTTTAATTTAAACCCTAACACTGATTAATGATGGAGTATTCTGAAGCTCCTGTACATATTCTGTATTTCAATTGTATGGTTGTCATAAGGTTTAAACACCTTCCTTCTGAAGTACACAGTCCTGCATATATTTGGGAGCTGTTAGTCCAGCAACTGCTGTTACTCTGTACAATATCCAAACAAGTAAACTTTGGAAATTACTGATTTAGCTACATATGAGGGACTTTACCAGATTGTGTAACCCAGCTCAGGTTTGGAAGACAAAAAACTTACATTGACTGAACGTACTAATGGATGCAGGTAGTAAATTTCCACACCTTCAGAATAAAAAAGTTCTGTTCCTAACGTGAATTCTTTTATCTAACCTGCACGTATCACATGACATCCTAAACATTAAATTCAGTTTTCAGAAGTCTGCAGTCTGTGAAGCAAGGAGAATGACTCCTGGCCGATTTAATGGTTTAAAGCATGATTGAATATACTAACAGGGCTCTGTGAAATACTCATTTCAATATATATAATGTTTTTTTAAAATATTTCATCTCTATACAGGTCTCATCCTCTAAATAAGTGGAGCATCTCTATTGAGCTTAAGAAGCAGAGGCAATAGAGCCCAGAAATACTGAGACAGCACCAGTGGTCTGAATCTTAAAATTTTATTTTCTGGTCAATAACTTGTTGATTGTTGCTCAATCATTCCTGCTTTTTCAGCTGCTCTTTGTTTCAATTTCTCTCACTGTAAAGTGACATAGATATACCTTGCAGAGTATTTTGAGATTTATGGAGTTTTACAACTGTGTAAGTTACAAAAGATCACTGTAATAAGTATTTTAAAAAGAGTCTTTTCATAAACCTTTTAATTCAATGGTTCTAAAGATAATTCTTATCATTTAGATTATGGCAATTAAGGTAGATACTTTGTGTATAATGAATGAGATAATTTATAATCTTAAAAATTTATAAGATTGGTTTATTTTTAATGTTTATATGCACGTTCATCTGGGGAAGTATTCAGGGACATCACAAGCAGTGTTTAAATCTCACCACGGCAACTGATTTTTCTGTACTCTATCAATAACATATTTGCAAAACTGCCAGATGGGAAGAGAAACTGCAGTGAGAAAATAATGGTGAGGTTTGTAGTACAGGGAAAAAGGATCAGACTTACATACATGATTTTAACAGCATATTATGAGTTACTTTAAACATTTAACAAACTTCTTAAATATCAGCTTTTCATTGATCTGTGTGCAAGGACGACAAAAGAAAAAGGTGAAAAATGTCATGTAGATAAAGCTGACACAAATCCTAATGAAACACAATTAATAAGAAATATAAAAATGGTAAATATTTGGATGATAAATCTTGTGGCAAGATGGGAGTCAGAAGGTTACTATAACTTTGCATTAAAGATTTCTAATAGAGTATATCCAGTCTCTCTTTCTTCCACTATGGATAAGATTGGTTAAAATACAGTTTTAAAAAATTTCATTCTCCCAGGCTCTTAAGTATACAACAGCATTAAAAACAGTTAAAGACGGAAAACTTGCAAAACCTCAGTGCATTTTTTATCCCATTTTCAGGCAGCATTAGATCAACAACAGAAATAATTGCTGTCAGTTTGCACTTTTTGACCAATAATTCTCTGTATTTTCTGTAAGGAACTTGAGTGATGCAAATGACCTTATTTTTACAGCATGCTTTTATTAAATAGTTTATTATTTTGGCAGACTAATAAAGATTTTGGTATTTGCTTTTATTTGCAATAATATTACCACAACATAAAAAAGGATTTTATGTTCTTTTTGAGGAACAAGGAGGATAAAAGTGTTGATGGATAGTGCAACTAAGGCATCAGCAATGAGCTGGAAATGAGACACATAAATATGAAAGCAGAGCTAAGAAAATAGAACTGCACCCTTGGCCTTTCTTAAAAGAATACGCACATGCTATGGTTCATTCATACAGTTAGGGAAACTCCTTTTGTTTTCAGTAAGTCAGTGAAAATATGCAAAGACTAAAATATTACTAAGATTCTCAGCTGTTTGTCATATTTCAGTAGTTAATATAGTTGGGAAATGTTTCTAAACATTTAGAGAAATAACTCTTGATAGTGATGCTAACTTTTTAGAAGATGTGTGTTTTCTTTGATGTATAAATTCGTCCTTCTTTCTAGCTATGTCTTAGACAAAGGTGGTGAAACAATATCAGTTTTCAGTTTTCCCTTTTTTGCCTCTCAAACAGACCTAAGTGTTCAAAGATCAAAGAGTTGAGACCTCGTAGCCAGATTAGGCAATCACACACAGATTTTAAAACCAAAATTATCAGTTCTCTAATAAAAAAAAAAAAAACAAACCAAAGCTTAGGTAGCACATAATAGCATTCATCTTATTTTGAATTGGATGGGGAGTTTCATTTCAGATTGAAAAAAATTGTGTATTCTTTCTGCAATAATCTGAGCTCCTCGACAATGGGTGGTGTTAGATGTAAGGGGCAGTATGTAAGAGTTGCGCAACGTATTTTATAATCTGAACCTCAATTTCTTGTGTAAGGAACATATTGATTCAAGCAAATAATTGGGTATGCCTTAGAAATATTGATATTTGCTTCATTGAGGATACTTAAAATCTGAATTTTACTTATAGACACCCCTCAAAAAGACAGTCAAAGCAGAAAAATACAAACAGAACAAATACTAAATGACAAAAAAGGTGAGCAGGCAAGTAAAAGTTCCCCTCACTGGAAATTTGTTTGTTCCATTTGCCTTTTCTAAAAGGCAGCCAGTAAACAGGAATCATGAAGTATGTTTCATAGAAGAATAAATCTAACAATTAATTATATGTCAAGGCTTAAGAATCAAAAAACTGCTTATGCCCATTGCCAGTCATTCACTCCCTGTCAGTAGTAGTTCACATCTTTCCTGGGATGGCATCCAACCACAGTGGCATCTAAAATATAGCAGGCTATATTGTTACAGTTGGAGGTGAAATCGAAAGTTGCACCAAACAGAAGTGACAAATTCACATTGCTCAGTGTTGCCTAGCAATAAGAGATGAGTTTATTATGAACACTTGACTCTATATCCATCGCAAAGAGGCTTTGTATTCACACCAAAATGCCACTAATCTTACAGGCAAAAGGGGCAAAAATAGGGTAGGCAGAAGGAGGGAACAGTCATAGTAGTTCTAAGTATGTTCGGTGTTTCAAGATTTCTCTCTGTCTCATGGGAACTTGCTCAGGAGGGAAAGGCAGAGCCTGCCTCTAGCTGAACTGTTGAGATTGGCCAGGTAGCTAGTTACCAGCCTTAATCATCCTTTTGAATGCCCCCAGTAGTGCTGTTTCATTAGTAGTATGATAGTAGTTCAGACACTTCAAATACATGAAGTCTTTACTGAATATTCTCGAGAACTGCACAGTAGTTGTTTTCATTGTGCAGAGTTTTCCATTTGCTGCAGCTTTGTTTTCTTTTTTTTCTCTTTTGTTTTTTAAATGGAAAAGGACAAGTCATCAGGTAGCTTTTCATTTATATGGAAGAACATTTACTTCTATCTTGGACATTAGACCATATCTCTCAAAGTATTAATTGCCTAACTGTTCAGATAAATGGGTTTTTCAAGAAACATTTAGGTATCCTTGAAAACTATAGTGGCTAGCCACCCACATATTTAGGCACATAATCCATTTTAAAAATCCATGCAATAGCTCTTATTAAAAAAAATTATTCCAATAACTTATCTGTTTCTGTGTTTTTATGCCATCTGCATTTTTGACAACTGATTTTTTTTGACAGCATGGTCCATTGTGCCCAAGTTCACATCAGTTTTTTTTCTCTCTTTTTTTTAACATCATGTGACTGCATATATAGTAAGAAAATGGGTTATATCATGCATTTTATTTTACTGGTTTTTAACTGAAAAAAATGTATAAAATAAGTATTTCTATTGCAAGGCTGCATTTATACTATAAAAAGAATAAATTCATGAAATGCTATGTAAGTATATTGAGGTTACAAAACAGTTGTGATTTTAAGAAGCTTTAGAAACAAATACAAAAACTAAGGGTGACATTTAGAAATTATGTGATTTAGGTATAATAGTGTGAAGTATAGATAAAAATTGCTCTGTTTTATGAAATGTTTAATTAAAAAGGCTAATGCAGAATTATCTCCTTAGCTTACATGTTCACCTAGACAAATTAACTGAACCTGTGAAAATTTGACAGTATAATTTTTTTATTTTTTGTGCAAAATGCAGCTATTGTCTCTAATTGTCACTTACGCAGTAAGCTTTGCAGGTACAAAACCAAGCTACATACATTTTACAAATGTTTTTGTAAAACCTTTAGTAACTTTGGTCCTTTCTTTATTTCAGATTCAACGTGTTACAAACAAACATATTCCACCTGTTACAGCAATCTGGCATATTACTTTCTTGATACGTGATGATACAATACCTCTCAGGTTTGCTGAGTAGCAAAGAGAAATGTAAGCAAATGAAAAGGTTTTCCACTTTCACAGTTTTTTTCTGCTTGGGGTTCTGTTTGTCTGAGAACTGTATGAATAGAAGCCATATTTTATAGTATTTCTTTAACCTCTGCCATCTGGTGTAGGTTAGTTTTTCCACTGCCAACATATCCTAGAGGCCCCAGTACCAAAATGTTTAGTTTCTAAGTAAACATTTGGACTTTATAAATCCAGTTAAAAGAAATAGAGCATTATTTTTTTAAACTGTATGTTACATTTGCCACTAGTGATGACATTAATAAACACAGAGACAGGTATGTGGGTTTCAAGGCTTCTGGCCATGACTTTTTCCATAGCAGACCTACAGAGATGTCAGGTCACCTGACAGCTTTAATCACTGAGTCATGCTCAGTTATCAGGAAGGAACTTGAATATTACTTACTGACCTAAAGTCTGAAGTTGTGTCGAGGGATTTGCATCACCATAGCCAAAACCTTCCAAATCAACCGTGGCTTCAGGCAAATAATACTCCCCTATGCCAAAGCCAGAGCTCTAACTTCTCTATTTTTTTTTAATATCAACCCAAGTTATTTCACTGCAACAAGAGAGGATTGTTGCTACAAAAGAACTTGGGCAAGTCACTAACCACTTAGAAAACCCAAGCTACTTCTCTAGCAACTTCCTTATGTCTGAGGAAGAAAAAAGCCACAAAAATTGTGTGTCAGAATTCTACTACCAACAGGAGAAAGTTCTTTCTAAGCTTACAAAAGTATACTGTTTCGTTTTGTACTAGCCAGCAAATTATCAAATTTCAATTTGAAAAAAATGAAGGAGTGTTGATTGTCCTAAGTTGATCTTTAGTCAGAATGAAAAACTGAAAAAAACTTGCTTCTGCTGAGCATGAAAAGGCAGACAGGGTTCACCTTAATCAGTATTTTTCAGAGGCAGACAGTCATCAGGGAAAAGACACATAGATAATAAGGGTGCACAGATTATAAAGGAAAACATTAAAGCTGTGTATAAGCAAGATCTGAAAGGTAAATAAAATGAAAACAACTACTATCTTGTCACTTAATTCAGATTTAGGAAAAGTTCTGAAAAAAAATGTAGGAACTTTCACTTATTTACATGTCCACATGGTTAAATTTTTGTGTGTTTGTGTTTTTCCCTAAATTATAAAATATCAAGGGTAGCTTGGTTTGCCACCTTCTCCTGAAGCATTTCCTATTCCTGAGGAGTATTCAGAAACATGTTTTTGGCATTAAATGAAATTCTAGTGAAAATTCAGAAAAGGTCTTTACTTCTTACTGTTTGTTCAGTTTCAAATTAAACATGTCTTAAAAGCAAAGAACAGTAAATAATCTAATTAATACATGACTCTTTTCTGAGCACTGAGATGCAGTGCAAAAGTTATGCCCATTTAATTGAATTCATTTAGAATTTTACTAGTTTAATCAGTGCAATCTGGTAATGAAGATTCATTAGTATCTTAGAAGTATTTGTTGAATTTAAATGATAACTCTCTTGGGGATAATTCTTCTTGCTGAACAGCATGAATGAAGAGATGACGTATCACCTTTCAGCCAATCTGGAATGTGAAATTCTGTGTTACTTTGCAAGACCACTAATTGCATTTGTTCTATTATGCTTAGTTATAAACAGCAGCATCTGGGGATTGAACATTCTCTCTGCCACAGGGATAGTGGCTTCTGCCTAGATGGACAACTGGTTAAATTGCCTCAATATGAGTCATCAGAACAGATAAATCAGTGCCCACGCTGTGGTCTGTTTAGTCGTCAGTGAAACTTATTTGATTTAATTTAGTAATTTTCTAATTCTAGCTTACTTTGAGACCATTCACAGTTTTTCACTCTGCTTCTTAAATCTTCTTGCATTGGAGTGACAGTTTAGACATGCCCTGAAAGATTTACCTCAGTATTTCTTTGTAGCCATTGATTAGCCCCATGAACCTATGCTTGGATTGGTGTTGTGCCTGAGCTTACCCTGTCCTGTCAGCACCTCTTACCAGTCAGCTCACTCTCTGATTCACTTCTGATTTTCAGTGAACTCCAGTCTCTATGTTCTGTGTCTGGCTAGGCATTTTAAGACTGGATTTAACCTTAAGAACCCAGACACATGCTACCAGTCCATCTTTTTATCTACCCTCTTCTGTCACAGCCTTTCCTGTAAACATTTTGTCAATGTAAGTGAATTTTTCAAAGGACTCATGATCACAAGATTCCTGCAGATTTTGTGAATCTGAACACCTATATGAGAAGATAAAAAATCAAAGTCAGAGCTCCAGGAAGGAAAAGACTAGATTTGGTAGTTATATATTTGGCTATCCACTAAGTATGCAGCTCAGAGCCTGCCACAACACTGTATTGCTGTTTTCCACATCAGTAGTAAAAGTATATAGGAAGAATCTGGAAGTAATTTTCATGAAATTTTATCTTTTGTCATTTCTGTCTTAAAGCTGGACACTAAATTGGTCCTAACTCACAATCTTCCCCAGAAGAGATGGGAAGGGAAGAATCTCAGGCTAAATTCCAGCACATAGACTGGACTCATAGACCCAACTCCTTCTGAGGGACAGATTCTAGGCTCTGACTTTCTTCTGTGTATTTCCTACTCAACAGCAGCCTTCTCTGTTTTTCACTAACATAAATCCTATTCAGATTTGTCTCCAGCCAGTCTGCTTGCCAAGCGTGGGCTAAGGGTTTCACTTGTCAGCCCCTTGGCACATTAGGTACTTTGTGATGCTGTTGTGAGGCCTTGGGTGGTTTTGATATGATTGTACTGTAATCAGTCCAATAAGAATGAAACTCTTATATTTAGACTCTCTATAGAAGTAAATGTACCTACAGATGCAAAGTGGTATTGAAGGCTGTGGATTTTTATCAGGAGTAAATTGGTTGCATGATTTAGATTTTTATGTTTGCTGAGTACCTAAATTCTCACCCAATAATTACTGGCTGTTTATAAATGTGATATGCACGTAGGGGACATATGATCACAGCACGTATACGTTGCCATTTGTATTAGGTGACATACGTGAAGAAAAAGAAGATCTACCATAAATATCGTACATAACACGTATCTATCTAGTAACAATGAATAATAAACAGTCTCTGGAACTTGGTAGAAGTTTAATTCAAAACCCATCACAGACTTTACATGGTTTGGTTAATTGTGTAATAAGTAGTCAAATAAATGTTCAGAAATTGAAAATGCATTCTTCTATAATACACATTTTTAAACAGGTTTCTTGGCATGCATTTTGTTTGTACTGTGCTTGAAGTTGTTTATGGCATTAGTGGTTTGTGTGTTTGTGCATGTTTGCATTCTGTCTGTTTATGAAGTATTTCACTGGTACCCTTACACAGCATGTGGTCGGTTGAAGATTATTTTTGATAGCATGTGTATTCATGCATTTTCGTGAAAGGCTTTAAAGTAAGGTGGGCTAAACACTGCTTATCTGAAATTATGTAAAGCCACACGTGCAGGTTGTACATGTCTTCACAGAACTTAGATACAAAAAGTACCTGCGCCATTTTAAAGATGAAACTGTGAGTTGGTGACAGTTTGTCAAACAATCATGGCAATTTGGTATATTTGAGTTTCATATACATAGGCTAATTCTATTAATAACTGGAACATTAGTGTATTTTCTTATCATAGATGTCCAAAATAATTAACAGATGACTCATTATATTATAATAATACCATGTGTGTAACTAATTTTTGAAATGAACTATGGAAGCAAAAACAAACCTCTAACAAGGATAATTTAAATCACTTTAGTCCCTAATTGACAGCTAAGTATAGGCAATACTTTCAGGACCCCCAGACAGGGCTGTGAAATTAATCTGTGAATTACTCTGGGCTTAGAGTGTTAGTTGATACTATTCATGGTGTTTTGAAAGTATGGGTTGTTCAGCATGTGTCTAATGACATTACAGGAATATTATTTGCAGAAAATGTAGATGCTGAGCAGCTCTAGACACTTACAGGCTTTGGTTCAGTAAGGATTTTGTGAACATTACAGAATAGAATATTGTTGCTTTATTTAAATGCCTAACTGTGATTTTAAGAGCATAATTCTTCCCATGAATCTTGTCCTACACTTCAGGAAACCCTTCTTCTGCAGAAATTATTGCGAACGGGCATGAAACTGAAAAGAAACAAAGCTGACCAATAATAAATTCTTATGAAAATTCCACTTGTAAGTACTATTTCATTACTATTTTTACTAAAGATCTTCACAGATAGGAAACTCTATGTATCGGCTCTGATTTTCTTGAGAATATTTTCATACAAGTATACCTCTTTTCTTCCTACCAGCATAATATCAGACAATTTTCTAACACTTCTTTTACATCGCTCAAGTGCACACTTATGAGAGCTTAAAAAGCATTTCATTAAGTTTATCTGTCTTTGAATGTGAGAATAAATTTAATGAATATCATTGAATAGAATTTATGTTGTGCACATTTTTTTTATCTAGTTTCTGAATATAAAATGTTGTACAGCTGTATCATTTATAACACCATGCTGTGCTGCACAACACTAGTTGCTATTTATATAGTGCTGTAACATACAGTGAAACCTCTGCTTAAGAATAATTATTTAAGGGACTTTAAGTGACTTAGAAAGAAGATAACTAAAGGTGGAATCCAGACCCTCTAGCTACTCTTCCTCCTTGTAACATTCCATACCTATGTTATTCTTGAGAAGTTTAAGTTCAATCCACAGAAAATTACATTTCTATTCCTCAAGACATAGGAACCATTCATACAGAAATGAGAAACAAAATGTGTACAGAAATAAACTTTACATCTTGTGACAGTAGCAGGAGGTTCATAGTGTCAGGAAGAAAAAAAAATGATGAAAGGAAGCCAAACCTGACAAACTGAATCGTGGCTCATTTTAGTGTTGTTGAACTTCATTTCACTAACAAAGCAGTGAGTTAAAAAAAGGAAAAACTATGAAAAATACTTTTTATCACCATAATATACTAGTTTTAAAATAAATGTGTATGTACTATATAAATTCATAGATCTCGGCAACTATATAGGTATTCTTAATTATTTTGAGACCAGAGAAGAGGATTTTAGTAAAAGCTATATGATCATACAAAGGACTAGATTTGCTAAGAATTTGTATGGTAGTGTGTTTCCATACAAAATCAGTGTAAAAATCCAAATAACTGCCATAGAAGGAGTAGTAAATTTCTACAAATTGATTTATAATATTTTATGAAATGTAGACTATGTATTTGATGTTACAGAGAGATTATACATAGCATATGGAAGATGCACACATTTATATATATACATATACATATGTGTGTGCGCATGTGTGTGTCTTTTTCCATATCCTATCTATGCATAGATTCCATCTTCCAGTTCTTGTTTTTGTGTAAATCAGGAGTGATTTTGATAAAGTCAATGTTTAAAATGTTGTAAGAGGTTATCGTCAAGTCCTTTATATATAGTAAACACATATTAACATTTAAGAGATGAGCCAAGACAATACTTAACTACTCATTTTGGGCTGTGTCCAAATACTGGCTCACATGCCAGCTATTCACCAGTATAGTATTTAGATAATATTCTTTAGCTGACATGGGTTTATGTTGTAAAGAAAAACCTATATAATTTGAGTGTTCTTGAAAATAGAACTTAACTTTTATGTTATTTAAGTGTTTTAAGCATTTTAGCCTTGATATCTTCCAATTTATGCATTCAATGCAGTGAGAGTACTACTGGAACAAGCGATTCAACTTCCAGGAAAATTTAGCAGAACTTTTGGGACTTAGAGCATGTAAGAAGTCAGGCACTGTTCAAGTGAGCATGATATTCACAACCTCCTAGAAAGCATTTTTAAACCCTGAGAAAGTATTTTTGATTTTGCAAACAGTATTACAATTATTGTCTAAAATTTTGTTTTTAATATATGTAAACATCCTAAGGGATTGAAAATATGTTACTCTTCATTATACGTATTGGCTTCAGACATCATTATCCACTAAAAGTCACTTCAGTTCCAGGTGTGACTATTTGCTATGTAAGAAGTCAAACAGCTAGTTAATTACACACTTAAAAAATAAAATTCTGTCCTTAAGACAAAAGAAGGACACTTTTCGTTACATTTCCAATGAACTGGAACTTTTACTTCAAATGATATTCCAAAAACTTGCTTTTTGTCTTGGAACTGGGTCAGAGTTTTCCTAGCCTTGATACAATTGGCATCCTTTCTCCAAATCAAAATATGCCAGCCATAGTACTTTTCCAGTAATACAGTTATCATGCAGAAAATCTTTGATAAGGCTACATTATGCAACATTTGTGCTATAGAGATCCATGAACCTGCAAGGTTATGTGACTGCGAGTAACCCCTTCTGCCATTTGATGTTACAAAGACTTCAAAAACTTGACTGTGAGATAGACTTCTTTTCCCCCAAAGGCTCAACATTCTTTTTGTGCTACATTTTTCAGAAGAACTCTTTGTTTGAGGAAGCTGGGCAGGGTAAAGCTGGCAGACTGGAACACTGCCCTGATGTGTTGTGACAGACATGTAATCTGCCATTTGACCACTGGTTCACACATCAGTGTTATTGTGAATGTGACACCTCTCACCATACTGTTAATCATGTATTACTCTTCTGTCTAAAATGTGGAGATGTGGGGTAGACTTTTATTCTTTTCAGAAGACTGTGCAAAAAATCTAGTGAAATGAAAATTTACAGCCATAAAGACAAACTGATTGACAGCTGCAAATCATAGTCACAGCAACATTGATATATACATATTTATAGATCCCTAGATTTCAAAACTAAAAAAGATCATTAGAACAGTCTGCTTAATCTAACGCATTCCCACTCCAACGTGCAAGGAGTCAAACATGTAGTCCCATATCAAGTGTGAGGAAACCTAGAAGATGGCCTTCTGTAGTCCAGAAATGAGATCAATTCAGCTTCTTTTCCTCACTAACACTTTTTCGTCTCTTGGGTTTTGTTTCTTTTTCTCCTGGTGTTTCATCACCAAAGTGCCCAGGAGTTCATCTGCTTTCATTCAACTGAAATGCATGTACCAGATGGTGCAAATAGCCCAGTATATTTCAATCCTGTATCCATGTCAAAAAACAGGCAGACTGCTGCAGTTCTTGGTTGCTGCACCTCATGGTATCAAAGGCTGGCTAAGAAGAGTGACACTGCTTGACAATGAATAAGATTTTTCAGGTCTGGCAGGGAAGTTACTTTGGAAGCTAAAATCCTACTTCTACTCTGTAGGAGTTGCTTTTCATGATTAATTAATTGTGTTTACGCCAATCTACAAAGGATATAAAGAAATATAAAAACAGAGCTACAGAAATGTGCCTAGTTAGGATACTTTATATTAACTTTATAGTAACCATTTCATCACCTGTATTTTAACCATATTACCTACTTGCTTGTTAGAATTATAATAGAAACTGATCTAAAATAGAAAGTTCTATATTGTACTTTTCAACACACTTTTACAGGAGAACCACTGCAATCTGTGTTTGCTGTATGAACAGCCTTGACTACTGATCACCTTAGGTCAATGAAGTTTGAAAGTATCTTGAGAGCTAGGCAGTGCAGTGAAGGTCACTGACCGCTTTCATCTTATAACAGCTGCTTGGAATTTGACCTCAAGACTTTCAAAATATCTCTGTAGTAAAGCCTTACACTTGCGAGAGCCATAGCTCTAGAAAAATGATGATATGAGCTATCAAAGAGTGGAGAGTTGTCTTGGGAAACAGAAACTGGATAGTTGCAAGCTGTTTGCAGCAGGAGTTGACATTTTCTGTGTTGGTTTTCTGACTCCTAAGTGCTTTAACAATAGCACAGAGTACAAGAAGAGTTCTACCTTCCAATTCATTCTTCTAACATGTTACTAATCCCACAAGTAACAGAAGATACACGTGTGATACATTTGGACAGCAATGTAATGCTTTCTCACCATGTCCACTGTCACATCTGCAAGAGTATGTGTCTCTTTGAGACCAAGGCAAAGTATTCCTATGCCTGTTTGGGTTACCTGTGCATTTTTTGTCTTCCCATTGTTTACAAGCCGGAATATGAGAATTTTAAAACCTGCTGGAGAATTCTGGTTTGACTGATTTTCATGGTCTGTGGGATAATTTATAAGTGGCCCTGGAAGGGACAGCACTCTTTTACCTGTTTAACCTCCCTGTCAAACACTAAAGCTTTTCTCTGTATTTTTTATTTTATTGAAAATTCTTCATTATTCTGAATCCCCAAACAATTTTTTTTTTTGTCTGAAGAGACAGACACCTTATTTGGAAAGCTATCTTCCTTCCTGAACAAAGAATTTCAGAACAGAAAAGAGTACCATAGAAAAGTTCATGTAGCTGAAAGAGCTGTCTTGCTGGAAATTATAGTTAGCTGCATGTTCATTTTGCATAGATGTGTTTACCACATATATGGATATCCTTGTTGACAAATATACGCGTATTCATTTATATATTCAGAAGCTCTAGTTTGCCTACAGTCATGATGTAGCTGATTGTTCTCATTTGCATTGTAGTTACAAGAGTATAATTTTAAACATAGGTCATACTGAAAAGAATTGTTTATTTAGCTAAAGGCATGTAGTAGATTAGGTAAAAATCATCAAACAGTCCATGGCAGCAATTTATATTTAATGGAAAGGTGTGAAAAATAAGTCAAGAGAGAAATGTTATTTAATATGATAGATGGAAGTGGCATTAAGACTAGTGGGATGAAGGTAAAAAAATAAAGTTTAATCTGTCTACCTGAAAAATTCTGGAGAGCAAACTAGTTGCACTAAACAACTGTATAATCTCTACAATCAGTCCAATCGCTTGAGATTTTTGAAAGGCCAAAGGAGCAGCAAAATACATGTTGTGGAAAAAGCTTGAATTGGCAGGTAGATAGATTAGCTGACCTATTAGTTCTTTCCTATTGCAAACTTCTATGATTTTGTGTGGGGAAAATTCCTTTTCAACCCACGCTGGCAATCTGTTTATGTTCTGAAGTATGATGATTGACATCCCTTTTAACTTTTAACCTAGAGAATGTCTCTGCAAGTGTTATTCCTACATATAAATGTCTAATGCTTTTAATAAAAAAAAAAAAGTCTCTCAATTAGGGGACTGTATCCATGTGCAAATGCAGAATGGAGATCACAACAGAGTCTGAGGTGTTATCGCGGCATGGGCAGCACTCCCACTCAGGAAGGATGGGGCGGTGAGAAGGAAAAGGGAGCATTTGGGGCTTTAAAGTCTAGAGAGAGAATGAAGGCAAACAAGAGAAAAGGGGACAAAAACAGTCAGAAAGAAGGGTATATTTTTTGTTGAAATGGGGAATAGATAAATGGGAAAGAAAAGAAAAGAGAGAAATGGCAAGGTTGAAAGGTTTAAGAATAGAGAAGCAAGACAGGAGGGGAGAACTAATTTATGGAGTAGAAGAACAAGGAGAACAAATAAGGATGTACTCCTGTTATTATGGTTCCAGAGTAACTTCCACCCTTTAAGTGTTTACCTTTGGTTCATCTACATGGAGGCTTAAATTTTTTTTTCATTTCAAATGGTGTAATATGCAGTAAGCATCACTGAAGCACACTCCTTAACAAATAGTGTATTTCACAATTAAAACCCAGCCTGTCCACCTTTCCTGTGAAAGTAAAGCTTCCAAAATATAGAGCATGTAGAAAAATATAGCACCCTAGTAGAAAGAAGTGTCACATTCTGCCAGTCTGTCCTGCATTTTATCCCGAAGTGGGGGACTGGAGATGGTTTTGTGAGAGGGAAAACATCACAAAAGAAACATTTAAGAAATTATAAACTAGCAAAACTTAGCATGTTTAAATAATATTACAAAAAATGTTCTTGAAATTTATGGTATTAAACTAAAGCTCAGAATATAAAAAGAAATAAATATTACAGAGATTTCCAGTTACTCAGAAAATATCTTTGTAATGTTACTTGTTCTGACTTAAAGAAGTTAGCTGAAGCATCAACATCATTTCTGTCGAGGACTGTAAAAAAGATTGAAGCTGGGGCCTGGAATATGAACAAACAATGCATCTAAGTTAGTGCCCCACAGAATATTTTAAAATTATTTAACACAAATCATCTCAGTGTCAACAACTCATCACAGATAAACTATCTAATTAACAGAAGCCATCATAGTATTTGAGAACTCAGTCTTGGCTCAGTTGATATACCAGAAGGGCACTCCTTGATAAGCAAAATTTATAAAGGAAGGTTTAAAAAACATTACTGCCTGAAGTAGATTCTTCTTAGTTTTAAATTAACCCTCTGCTAGGTTGGGGTTTTCAGTGGTTTGGGATTTTTTTAATCTCTAAGAGATAACAAGCATAGATTGACCTCATGTTCTCAGGTATATTCCATGCTAAGACTCTGTTACATGGTTTATTTTATGATGCAATATTTTTTCAGTGAGTCTGCCATGCACTTGAAACCATGCCAAAATGACAGCTCAGTTAACAAAAGTGTCCCCAGCTTTTGTAACCACTTCTGAGATAGTTTTATCCCACTTCTTAAAAATTGCAAAGGTTGTCAAAATCCCGAGGATATAAAACTTTACTGCAAAACACTTTGGGGCCTCAAAACATTAGGTGGTTGTTGCAGCACCAAACCTGTCACTTACTGGAATTGCACTTATTGCAGGTGTTTCACTACCTTGCATGAAGTCTGTGAGGAAAGAAAGCTGATAATGGGATCCATAAAAGTATAACATAGACCAAAAGTTACAGAAAATAACTTGTGGGAAATACTGAAAAGAGGCATCTCTCCTAAGTCTCTGAGAGGTAATATTTACACGTTGCAAGGAGATGATCTAGGACAAAAATACTCATTACCCTAAAACTACTCCTGCAAGTTGTCTTTCACAGAGGAAACATGAAGCAACACTAGGTAGGAGTGAAGGACCACCTTTTTTCCGTACCATCCCAGGTAGGGTATTTGCTACAATATTTGCTGAGGTTGTGGCAGATGTGGGTAGAACTGATATTCTTTTCTGAGCTGAAGCAGATCACATTGCTAGCATCAAGTCTTGGAAGATAACAATTTATCCTCAGCCATTACACCATTCCTAGAGCATTCCTAAGTTTGAACAAAGCATACCATCTTAGCAAATAGTGGTACTGAGCTTCCCAAAGTCTTTTAGAAAAGAATAAAAAAATGAGTGATGAAAACAGTATAATTTGCAAGTGTTTCTCCCAATGTATTATTCTGCAGCAGAAAACAGGTTTTTAAACCTTAATCTGACTGAGACTTACTGTCACATCTGTGGAGGTATTTGGGCACCTAACTCAACCATCTACCTTTGCAAATTTGAGCTCCAGCTTTAAAAAGAAATTAACAGGAAAGTAAACAGGAAGATACATATGCATGGTAATAATAATAATAAAATATATCTCAATATTTTCAGCTAAACACTTGATAATCCAAAATTTTTAATGGACTCACTGGAAAATGGGTTATTTTCAACTGAAAATAAATTTCTCCATCTTTCCTTGAAAAATTTGAATGCTATAAATTTTGAAAAGATATCTGATATTCAGTTAATTAAAAATTATTGCTCTGTTTCAATATAACTGTATAACTTGCCAGAACTATTGAGGGAGATGCTGATAAGCAAAACCTCAAGTCATAATGATCGATTCAATGGTGTTTACATGTCATACAATTGATCAAATAAAGAGAAATTAATTTATTTATTTTGGCTTTCACCTGACACTTCAGTAGAGGTGATATTATTCTCAGAACATTCTGATAAGGAATGTAGGAGGAGTGACTAGAAGGAATCTGCAGGGTTCATTGAGCTTTAAGTGCAGGCAGCCATCTAATAGATATGCAAGACATGCCAGTGTAACTCTATCATCTCTAGTAAAATAGACTGAAAAAAATCACAAAAGCTGTCAACTGCTGAAGGAACATAGCTGGCAAGACGAAGACAATTGACAATGTGTTTGGTCTGCCCTATACCCAAAGTTTTGTCAGATATTTATCATTATATAGGTTTACACAACTTGAAATATAGTTTACCTAAAGTTCTTGGGAGACTATTCTACTGAATAACGCTCCAGAGAGACTTCTTCATGTGTTGCTTATCACATTAGCGCAACAGTTAAAGAGCATAACTATATATGGATACGTTACCAAAGTCATTTCTGAATGCTTTCTTTCATATTTAATGAATTAATGTACCATTGAAGTTAGAAACATGATGATAATTATGTTGTTGTACATTCCTCAAAAGATATGGAGTATCTCAGATAAGTGTTGAGTAAATAACTCATTTTTCAATTTCCTGGCAGTTCTAGATAATGATTTCAGATCAATTCAAATTAATGGCAGCTCTTGGACTATTTTCAATGTTTAACATGCACACATATTGTTTTACCAGACACAAATATGCACAAACTTGATGTTTTCAGAGGTCTTCTCCAAGTCTAGGGAGCTACTACATATATGTCCCACTGTCTTGAACAGTTCAGTCAAGTGATGATCCTCATCACTTCGCAACAATAAAAAAGTATTAATAAATCCTAACTGATCTCATTTAATTTGTTTCTATAAAAGAACAGCAAAATCCTCAAAAAAGCGCTAACAACTCCTCCCATCTCCAAGCCCCCAAAATGTCAGGTTCCCCCCAAACCCTCCTTCACAAGAAAATGTGACAAGCTAGGAATACCCAGAAGTTTAAGTGGATAGACTAACTTCAGAGAAAGATTCTTCATCAAAAAATTGAAATCACATTATTTCTCAAGTGATGATTTGGATTTACACGTTCTTTGCATCTACTGTGAGTACACACACAACAAAATGACTGGAGTTCAAAACGTCTCTACACTATCATTGTATTTTTCAGATACTGGCAGCACACTGAAGCATCGTCTCATAAATGAGATGGTTTGCATCTGATAAATGTTAGAAAAAGGGCTAGCTTTCTTGGGATGTTTCTATCTAATCTATTGGGATTAACATTTTCTACTTAGTCCGTTATGGTTCTGGAGAGGCTGACATAATTTAGTGACTGTGAAAGTAACACCTTTGTCATTTTCATTGTACTTCATTTCACCTTCTCATTTGTGTCTTTTTAAAATAAGATGTCTAACTGAATACAGTAATCAATGTGCCATTGATTTATATCATGCAATTGTAATCCTTTCTTTTCTATTCTCTATTCCCTTCTTAACACAATTTAACATCTTATTTGCTTTTTCATCACCACTGAACAAGTCTCTTCATTCAGCTGCCTACAGTAATGCCTGGATTTTTTTTTCCTGGATCTTCTTTTTTTAGGTTACAGCTAATTCAGAAGACATCATTATGTATAAATACATTAGACTGTTTCCACTAATATGTTTTAGCGGGGCGTGGGGGCAGGTGTCTTATCTGTGTTGAGGCTTATCTGCTACTCAGTTGTTCAATCAGTTATTTTTGCAAAAATCACCTAAAGCTCCTCATAGTCCCTTAATTTAAATGATGCAAATAAATTTACAATTTCAGCTGCTTTACCACATTTAGTCTTTAGCCTGTTTTCAGTTTCAACATACAGAGTGAGCAGTACTTTTGCCAAAACTGCTTTTATGTAGTTAACTCTGTGTTCATCATGGTGGAAACAAGAATTTTGTTGCTGTTCTGTTAGTCTGTGATGATATAGTTGCTATATCAACAACCACTAAATAGGATAAACACCTAAGAAACACCTAAAAAACACCTGCTATAAAACTCTGTAAACCTGACATACATAGCAGTCTAGCCATAGCTGCATGTCACAGCATTGATTTATCCTCCTAAACCCAATCTCAATCCTAGGACACTTCCTTCCTGTCATTATGCTTGTATTTCTGTACTATTAAATTTTTAATAATTAAGACTTCTGTAATCTATTGACTTCTGCTTTATTGTAAAAATTTCTGCTGGTGCCTGTGTGAATTAGTTTACAATTAAGTCACCCATGTCAAAAATACACTGTAGTCACTAAAATTGTGCTGGCAGTGTAGAATATATTGAAATGAATTTTTATATTTTTGACAAGCAACGTTTTGCCTCATTGTTTTCTTGCAACGAACTTCTTGAACATCACTGTAAAATTTAAAATACTTGGAAATATTTACAAAATTATGTTCCATGTTATCTCTTCTTAAAACAAAGAAAACCCCTTAATATTGCAGGAGAGCATTCTGATATTTTCCATTTTCACTGCCTTTTTTCTGTATTTGTCTAGAGCATATACAGAGGAATCTTAATTCGTGAGCCTGTCTCTTTGGTGCAATCACATTACAATTAGTAGGCAATAAACACAAGAGATGTGTCTCTTATTACACCACTTTTAGGTTGCAGTATATTCATCTGTTTAGAGTGTTAACTGTTACTGCAAGGCAGCTCGCTTTTAAACGATTTCGAGGACAATCTAACTACCTGCTAATATGTGTAGCAATAAGTTCAACTGTTTTAATTTTATGTTTCTCTCTAATTTGGAGACTCGTGTAGTTACATCTACACAAGCAACTACATTACATTGCTGGATTTCCTAGAATTTCCCTCATTAAGTGTTATTTTTTTCATTAAATCTGTCCATTCAAGCTTTGTATAATAACTAAGGGTAAAGAATCTTCAGCCTTTTCAAAAGACGAATTTTCTGCTATAAACAGCATGCCATTACAACTCAACTGATTGCAAAGAATTTGGATTGCAGTGTGATTCAAGTCTTTCATTGAACTGATATTATCCACTCAACCTCAGCAATACCTTAGAGAAATACAAAGCAGAGTAACTGTCTTTTATATTGTACTGTCTCAGTGCAAAAATAATAGAGATGCCATGAACATTGCAGAGGTGTCACATTAGCTGCTGAACTAAATAGTGTAAAGGAAAAGGAACTCGTTAATTTTTTTACAAGGATGGAATAGATGAACATTGCTTACAAATGAGCTTTATTTAGTTTTAAACACATTTCATGAAGTAAATAGTATATTTCCCTAATTTTCATGTATTTTGGTATGCTTCCAAAAACTTGAAAGTGAATTAGTGTGCAATTTGCATCCAAATCTCAGCCAAGGGGATGTGGTTTATTATAATACATGGCCCTCCTAATTATTGAACAGCCCGAGAAAACTAGGCACAGTGTGCATCTGTTATTGCTTGACCACACTGCCAAACATAATTTGGCAAGCACAGAAATGTACATTGAGCAGACCTAGAGTCTAATTTGCATTAGTTTGTAGTAATTATATGAAAGCTATAACTGAACCAAGCTTGTCCTCTCTTTTTAGAGCACATCATTCTTTTTGAAAAGAAATCTGAACCAAAAATCCAAAACAATTAAATAGCACACACATACACAACCCTGAGAAATTCGTTGTTTGCACAGTAGACTTTCTCAGTATTATTTAATCATTATCCAAATGTTATTTCTGTGTATTCTGTCAAATATCAAACAAGGGGTTTTTTCCCCTGCAGTGTATGTAGGCTTTTCTGTGTTTTCTTTTATCCCCATTCAGAAATTTTTCACCTCTTCTGCCAAATTCTAAAACCCTGTATGATTCAATACCCTGTAACTGGTGATTAAAGTCAGTGGCATTTTTAAATTCAATTGCTATGGAGGAATGGGAGGAAAGTCCTGCCTTTCATAATCTGCCTTTGCCCCTTTCCATAGTCATTCAATTCAAACTCTCATTGTAAGCTATCTTGTGCCACAGTAATGCTGTAAAGCATTCACCAAAGCTCAGGGAAGCTGGGATGCTGTTGTAAAAATACCTGCAGGTTTTGGCCTACAGAAGTTCCAATGGAAAATTCTTGTTTCCTCTCTTATTTTTCTAGTGAGATTATGTGTTTAGATACACAGACATGTACATCATGACTCTGCATAAAAGATGGTGGGAAACCTAACCTAAGTCAGTAGATGAGGAATTTAAGCAGGATCTCAGCTACAGAAAGTGTAGTTGTATGACTATTATTTTGTAATATTTGCCAGAAATGCAGAGGGCAGCATAAAAGGGATGAGAGAGGCAGATTTAATTCCCATTGAAATCAATGACAAAAAACTACTATTCACTCCAATAGCCACAGGACCAAGTGTAGAGGAAGGAGAGGAGTTTTTCTCCCCTTCTTTAAGTAAACACTGACATTTTTGGCTTCACTGCAGGAGCTGAGAAGCAGAGGCACAGTCTTTGTTGTTGGTAACAGCTTGACATTTCATAGCATTGGACTAGTCAGAAGGCTTTCGATCTAGAGTTTGAATATTAAGAAATAACTGTATATTCAAAGTGTAGTGGGGTATTCTCAGATAGCTTAAGGTAATTATTAGCTAGCATTACCAGAGCCACAAACAGTTACTGTGAAATGACCATACGGAGATTATGTAAATGAGTTTCCAAGAGTGAAAATGCAATTATGTATAAAAGTGAATAAAACCTGCTGAATATCGCTGAATGAGTGAACACTTACGCTGATCAAATCTATTTTCATAAACAAAACCAAACTTGCAATAAATTAGAGGGGAAAAGAAACGCCAATGAACCATTTACAAATGGCATTTCACAGTTGACCAAAAAACACTCAATTTGCTTTTGCAAATAGTATGTGGAAAATAAAGGTACACTTGCTTATACAATACCTGCTGCAAAACTGCTGTATTTTTTATGTTATTTTTTTTTTTAGTGTAGTTCTACAATAAAAGAGTAATTGCATAAGAAAACAGCTTTTTACTGAACTAGTCTCTTTCTACGTATACATACTCTTACTTCATGGGCTGGAATAAAGCAATGGAGCAAAGAAGCTGGGGGAGGGTGTTGTGAAGTAAAACCACACTGGTTTACTTTTTTTAGCACCAGAAACGACCTTATCTAATTTGATGGTATTTGTGTTTTGTTTTCATTTGTTTTTTATTTACCAATAAAACCCAGTTGTTAACTAGTTTCTGCTGCTGATTTGGATAAAAGTGCAGAGTTGTTTTCTCTTTGTTTTATGTTTTGGGCTTTCATAGATCTGAGAATATTACTCATCTTTGCACAGGCAGGGCCAGGAATAAAATACCTCTTCTTGCTTATCCCTACTGTTAGAGGAAAGACAAGGAAGAGGAACTTGAGTTTTGGTTTTCTTTCAGGATAAGTCCTCTTGTCTTTCTTTCCTTCCTCTTCAAATAATTACTAGATTGCCAAGCAGGAGAAAATTTTCTCTTTAAATTATAACCAGCCTGTGAGGAGTAGGACTTGTAGTTAGCAGCTACACTTCCTTGAAAAGAGATTTTTTTAAACTGAAGGTTTATGCTGAAAATGTGTATAACTGCTTGCTCTTATCTGAGTGTCTGTGTTTAACCTGTCCCGTTTACAGGCCCAGTATCAATTCTCTTAGTTACCTAAGAGTAAATCCTTGCAATAAATTAGAGGGGAAAAGAATGTTTTTTAATGCCATCCTATAGTCTTTTTTCCATCAGCAGTGAAGAATACCTGTATCAATGAAGCTTTCAGTATACCTTTTTGTCCCAGTCTTCAGAATGTGTTTAGCAGCACTTGAGCAGGCTCAATGACTGTACTGAGCTGTAAAAGGAGTAGTGGGCTGGAATTTACTAATCTGAAGCTAGATAAATGGAATAAAATATGGTACAGTCAGACTTAGCTGTGTGTAAACAGATTGTGGTCACTGGACGTAAAAAGAATGTAGTTAAAATTATTTTTGCTACAATACTGCAGAAAAGACTGACCATGTTGAAGGGCTAAAAATCTAAAGAACCACTTTTGGAATTGAGCAAAGGAATATTTTTGCTCCTATAGGATGTAATTCTGTTTCGTGAGTGTACTTGTATGTCCTAAAGATGCTAATAGAAACTTATCAATTTTAAGACTAAAGAAATCCCTAGGTTATCCAGACAATTAGATCTCCATAAAACACAAGTATATAAAATTTTATCTAATGTCTTTTTTCTGAGCCAAGTAACTTGTGTCAGGCACCACTCAGGAGCCATTTACCTAAACCATCCAAACTTTACTTGCAAGGAAGTGCTATGCAAGTATCACACACTTAGTATAAGTTATCAGAAAACAGGAGTTCCCACATCTTTATCTCCAGCAACAGATTTTATGTCAGCTTTGCATTAGTCAAGCAGGTCTTTCATGGGGGAAAAAAATCCATTTCTGTTGCAGATAATATAGGCAATGGAGAAATTACCACTTGCTGAGTTAATTTGTTCCAGGAGTTAATCACCCTCAGCGTTAGGAAAACAAAATAAAACTAAAATATTTATTTCTTGGTTTATCTTCAGTTGTTAGCGACTTGCTCAGCTCTTTTGCTAGATGAAACAACTGTTTCATACATGGTAGTTACACATCCAAATCAGTTGTCCTTGATGAACTAAGCAGTTCCTAAATCTGCTATTTGAGAACAGTTTTCCAGCTTATGATACCGGTTGTCTGGTAGGAAAGTTCAACATGAAAAACTATTTTGTCAACGTCTCTTTTTTGTTATATAAATTTTCCATGGCCAGACTAGAAACTTAACATATTCACTCTTCTTCACTCATAAGATAACTTATGAATGTTTTCCACAAATAATATTTGGTCTTGATATAGCACAGAAAACAGAAAGGGACTAAGTGAAAAAAAAATATTTTGTCTGTAACTAACAAAACAATTAATTGTAATATTTTACCAAGAAAATTTAATTTTTAATATATTTCTTTTTAGTATCATGCATAAGTTTATACATTGAGCCTACTTACCTTGGTTAACTCTTTTTGGAAAAATTTCAAATAAAAACTATCACTTTTCACAGACTTGAAAGGAAATGCAAAACCAAACTGTAAGGTATTTTCAGACTTTGTGAGCGTAAAACTGTGGAGAGAATATTCCAATATGAACAGCAAGTAATTAATACAATGATCTCTTGAAAATGCCATATTTTCATTGTTAACACCATGTGATTTCCCCTTATATTTTGTCAATATAATGGCAGATGTGGGCCTAAGGTTTACCTTGACTAGCTACATTAAAGTGAAATTTGCCTCTTCCTTGTTTTCACTAATTTATAAAGTTTATATTGCTTGATGTAAAATACATCATTTCTCAGCAGTGAAAGACATAGACTGAATCTTCAGACAGTGTGAAACAATAGCTCTAAGGAAAATGTAAATTGCTTGCATTCACTTCTGTGGTGTTATAATTCTGACACTGAATCCTAAAAGGTAACATTTTAAATGTTTTAACAAAATTTGGTAGCAATGCATTTCTGCAGTCTTCACTAACTGATTTCCTGTTTACTTTTTTCACAACACAATTATCCATGAGAACACTTACAGCCTGAGGAAAGTGAAATACACTTGTTGAAGGGCTTATCATGCTGTCTGCACTAAAGTATGTAATTCAATAGAATTAATTGCCATCGATGGAGGACTCCAGACTGACTATTAAACTGGTGGTTGTTAGACACAGAGCAACCCTGTTTCCCCTGCAAACTGAAGTCAAGGATGTGGTAGAATAGATACGACCTTGAATCACTAGATACTATCACAAAGTGAATTTAGAAACCTATCTTACAGTATTCCAAATTTGTAATTTATTCCAGCATTGCTTATAATTCTCCTATATATGACAAAAGAAACTAAATCATATGATTTACAATGCAAAGCTAACACAGCAGGAATTATATCTGCATACATAATTAACAAACAATGTACACCGTTTTCATATGTCACAGAGTACAATATTTAATATAGATATAATTTTGGTTTTTTGTGAATATTTAAACATTTTGACCTACTAATCTATTTATTGTGGTGGGTGGTCATGCTAATAAATTCACAGATTCAGACATTTCCATGAAACAGAATGGAAGGTTTACACACACACACACACACACACAAGTTAAACTGATTTTTGTTTTCAATGTGAATGAAATAAAATGTTTCGTTTATGCACTTAGACCTACCCACATGTATCTTGTCTCTCTTAATTTTTTTGTGTACACTTGTGCCATCCATAATAAGTTTGCTCACCTCGATAGTGCTTTTTGAGTTTCAAGGCCACACTAGATACTATATGTGCCTTGTGATTAATGACTTGCTAGTTTGAGATCACTGTCTATTTGTATTTCAATGAGTCATTAGGGAACTGAGATCCAGGAGGCTGAAATTCCTGATTTTTTCCCCAATGAAGAAACAGATTTTCTAGTGAAATCTAAACAGAAACATTGGTATCAGAATTTAATATCAATATTGTGATATCTAGATTGAGATCATAGCTAGAAGGCAGAAAGAGAGAGACTACTTCCCACACATATCCTTTCCTGTACAAGTCTATAGTATCTCACTATTTCTGAAGGCTTATTTAATTCATGTTGGCATTCACCAACATCTGATAAACATGTCACTCCTCACCAGGTGTTCTAACTGAAAACAGAGATGGACGAAATATATTCTGCAGTCTGCAAGTAATAGGGGTCCATTATTCTAATGAAAATGTAAAAAATTTTGTTTGTAAAAATATTTGCAAAGTAATTTATGAAAATAAAGATGATGAAAGGGTGCCTACATTAATTTACATGATTTTGTACAAAGTTCTTTTTCATAGAGATTAATTTTAGTGTACTGGAAGCTGCATTTGCATGTTACATAATTTTTTCTCTTCTTCGGATTTTTCTTCAGGGCAGTTCGATGATCACTACCCACCAAAAGGTAAGTATTGTGGCTGTGTTTGCCTAGCAGAAATCAACCAAGAATTCTAACAATGTACTAAATTCTATTGTCAAAGATATAATCTGTAGAAAACATCTACTTCATCTGACAAACATGATTTCAATTCAGGAAATAGCTCACAGTCATTCTATTGGATCTGACATCAGTGGTATCCACACAGCCATTCTGAGCAAACTCCCTGCTTTTAAAGGTCTTCCCATCACTGTTACTGGTCTCACAAATGATGAAGTATGACACTCCATAAACAATGAGCTGGGCCTTTTGTAGGCTGCTTTGCTTTTTTTGGCTTCAAACTGCCACTGAATGTCAAATCAATTTGGCTTTCATTAGAACAGCTTTATATGTGCAAATGTATTTGTGTCTGGTTGCCATTTTTTTCTATTTTTGCCTTCCTTTCCCTTTGCTTTTTTTTTGTCCTTTCTCTTGGACGATGTAATATTTCTCTAATCAAAGCCAACACCTGTTTCGCTAAAATAGGAGCCTCTGTGTAAAGCTCTTTATCACAATCTGAGTACACTCTAGATGGACTCATTATGAATCAAGTTCCCTCAGAACAAAGAGGAAATGCTGTGCTACACTGACATTATACAACACAGAGCCTGGATAAAGTCAAGAGCTGATGTAACCCTGACTTTTAACATCCCAAGAGACTGCTGTCTAGATAATGCAAGGTGTGTAAGCCACTCTCTTTGATAAGTAATAAAACAAATAATAAATCTGACTCTGTGTTTAAGAGCAGCCTAACTGTTACACAATGCTGTATTGGGTTTGGTGGGGTTTTTTGGTATTTGTTTTTTTCTTAACCAATTTAAAAGGAACACAGAATTGCAACTTTGAGGATTTCTGGTTTTGTAAACCGCAAGCCTGCTTAGACAAGCTAAATGAATAATACCATACAATGAGAGGAATAGAACAAAATAAGGATGACAGAACTCCCAGTTCTGAGTCAGTGAAGATCTGGTGTAACGAAGTACGTTGCAAATAGTCTGAAATTACTGAAGTTTAAGAAAAATTAAAGGGGGAAAGAGACACTTATATGCTGAAAGGCTACCATAAACTCTGTGTTGTGACACATTTGAAAGAAACACAGGCTCACTTTTCATGCACCTAAGACCACCTTGCCTCTATGAGACTTGTCTCATGGAAATAGCTGCTGAAGAGTATGGTGCCTGAAATGGCATTGGATTGTGGTGAAAAATGGCATAAAATTCCTTTTATGGAAAGTCAGTGTATATTTCGATTCACTTCATAGAATCACTAAGGTTGGAAAAGAACTCTAAGATCATCAAGTCCAATCATTAACCGAGCACCATCATGTTCACTACTAAGCCATATCCCCAAGTGCCACATCCGTGTTTTTTTGAACACTTCCAGGGATGGAACATTTTCAGGAGAAATATATGTTTTTGAATAATTACCTAACTATAACCAGGTCAGATGCATGTTTAATCCCAAGTAACAACGCACTTTTAAGACACATGCTGTGTCCTCTTGCTAGTGTTGATCCTTTTGCAAAGAACCAGAAATATTTTTTACTTCTTTAAATGGAAATATTTACATTTTAGAATATAGGGAACCTACAGATAGACAGTAGGAGTGAGACAGAAAAAAAATCATTCCAACTATATCCCAACTCCCTCTAAATATGAAGAGGGAATTGGTACTTATGAAGGAAGAAGCTTTGTCTGGACATTGCAGAATAGAAATAAGATGAAAGAACCAGCCCTTGCTCACCACTTGCAATAATGGGTTAAAACATCTTCAGAGGACCTCAGGCTGTCCAAGAAGAGTCCTTGCCTGGTTTGTGAGAGGATAAATTCACTCCTGTATGAAGGGACTCTGTCAGATACTCTCAAGGAAAATGCCTATTTTCAGAGCTAAAAAGGTTTGCTTGGGTCAAATACTCACTGATTTTAAATCCAGTGCTAACTCTAACTGAAATATATTGGTAATCTGCCATCTGTGGTTTTCTTGAGCAGAAATTTTGACTGAAGTCCAGGTTCTAGTAGATATGAGGTCACATTACCAAATCCATCCTCCTACTCAACATCATCCTTCATAATGTCTTACTATGTCACTGCCTTTGGATTAAGGACCACAGCAAAGTACAGAAAATGCAGATACTTCAGTTGCCAAGTCATTTCTTGGTCTCTCTGTTGAAGCTATCTATAGTGAATGTTTCATTGCTGACATCTATTCTAGCCTCAGTATTGTCAAAGCATTTTTTCATGTGTAATAAATTTGCATAAACATTTCACCCCAAATATAATGAAACATAGAAAGGATAAGAAAGACCTAAATTATATTTTAAAAAAATACTAAAAGACTTCTTGATTGATTTGTAGAGGCATAGCAAAATTCCTTCATATAGTGGCCTCATGAATGAGATGATAATATGCAAGTAAAGCATAATGATTGGCATATTAAATGCAAGATCTTTGTCACCATCTGTTTCCTGATTGTGTCAGCAAGTTGGGTTTTTTTTCATGGAAGTGTGAGAATACACCATGGCCTCGAAGTATCAAAATGTCAATTATACATCACATTTTAAAGTTGGAAGCCTAAATCACAATTGTCCCTGAATTCTGCTTGAAACAGTGACAAATTATTACCTATCCTTCACATTTAGCCTTACTGTGAAATGGTGTAGTTATTGTACTGGAAACTAAAACAGAGCAGGAACACTAGAGAGGCCAGGTTTACAATTTAGTGATGAATACTTTTAAAAAAATTTGAGACAGAAGGAGACAGGAAGAGAACTAAGAATTCAAAACAAAATGAATAGTTGTAGAGCAACCCTATCAAATACTTGTTATTTCAAGCTCAAGTACTTTGAAAACAGTTTTGCATTTCTGGTATTTTCCATTACAAATAGTGCTCACTTATAAGGAAGACAGTATTCCTTTTTCCATGTTTTCACCTATACTGACAGAAAAAAAAATGTATCCTGATTAGTACAATGAATCAGTAGAAACTGCAGAAGTAGAAAACCTAAAATGAAGGAAACTTTCTACTAATACAACAGGCCCCAGTTTACACTCTCAATGGTCTTGTATAAGAGTTTGTGGGAGGTAATGTTTTAATGTCTCACAATAGGATGAGGTCTACTAGCACCATTAGCTACCAGTATCAGCAGCCCAGAGGAGAAGGCACACAAAAAAGCTCCTGATTGTGGTTCAGAAATATGAATGCAAGACCCTCCCAGAACTGAAAAGTCCACTAGTGCCTCAAGGTATTATTTCTGCTTGGGGAATAAAACTGAAGAAATGGGTATCATGTAAAGTGATTCTTCACTCACTGAGGACACAGTAAGATCACCAAATAAATGCAATGGCTTTTTGATTTGCTTCTAGACCAATTACTATATCAGTGAAAATGAGATAACTTCGGGTTTTTTTAAATGTGATAAAGAACATAATCATGTCCAACCAATCAAACATGAACTAATCTGGAAGAAGGAACTGTAGGGGGTTAAATGAAAAAGTGACCTTCCAAATTTGTCCCTTGTTGGACTTTTGATGAAGCATAATTTCTTCTATCTAATAATTTCTTATTAGAGTAGTATTTATACATGATAAGATATACAATCCACTTCTTAAACACACTGCTTATATGATATTTTCACATGAGTAATAAATTTTTGCTGTAATAAGACAGCAATTTGTAAGATGCAAAATTTATTCCAAATGAGACTGGTTCCAAAGTGAGGAAATTTTAAGTAGCATAGCTTATATTACAGATTTGGGGTCATTCTCTGTGCCTGTGAAATAGAGATGCTAATACTTAACAATTATCAAGTACTTTGACTCTAATTAATAATAACATATTTTTTAATATTAAGCATGCATGTACATATATGTTAAGTCAAAATATTTGGTAAGATTCAATTTGGGGTTCTGATTTAGGCAGTTCTTCATGTGCAAATGTGTATAGGCATCTCTTCACTAGTAATGTAAACCTTTTTCCTTCTTCAAAATTTCATGTAAATGATCTGTAAAGTTTCAGCAGAGGTTTGTGTATTTCTGGTGGAGCATCATGCTCTATCAGATAGTTACCAGTTTCTCCATTCATAAGCAAATGCTCATCATAAGCTGCTGGAAGCAGAAAATAATAAAAGTCAGAGTTGAAACATTGCAGCTGTACTTTGATTGGTAAAGTCTGTAGCCTGAATCTATGTATACATAAGAATGAAGACTATGAGCAGAAAAAACAACTATGTGAGAAAAAAATCTCTTCTGAGAACTTTCATTTGTGTCAGTTGCCGAGGTAACCACTGTATGTCTGTCTTCCAAACAGGTGCCTTTTGGGGGTCTGAGTCCCAGCTCGTGCATCTCACAAGGTGTCAACTGAATACAGGTAGCAGAAACACACTATGAAAATATTTGAGTATTACTAATAGATATGGTTTTATATGTGTGCATAGTGCTGGTGTCACTATCTTCTCCGACGGTGAGGTCTGGATAGGTATGTGATAATTAAATATTTTTGAACTTTGTCTGTGAACATCAGTCTATGTCTCAGATTCTTATAGCAGGGACCGAAGGAAATTGTCCTTAATGTCTCTTTAACATTTTTTTTCCTTTCCATAAGTACATTGTATAATTTATCCCTTCATCCTCTATAAGGTCCATTCTCAAATCACTCTATTCTATTCACTAACGGAGAAATAGCTTGATTTTCTTCTTCTTTTCTGGCTGCCTTTTTTTTTTCTTTTTGATTGCTCTGTTAGGCATCCCAAATGAAGCAAAAAATTCTCTCACACCTTTTTAATTAAAATTTTGCTATTTAGGATGTGATCCCAAAACAAGTGAGCTTAAGAGAAGTTTCATTACTGATATCCATGTGTTTTTCTTCTCCCTCTCATCAAGAATATGTCAAAGTAATATACTTTGTTTCATGTATTCACGCGGGCTTTCAAAAGAATGATTTGAGAATTTCTGTCATTCTCTGCTCAGTAATCTTAGCAATTACAGAACTGTTGTAGTCTGTATATCCTATATTTTTCTGTATTTCTGTTTGTATTCTATGTAAAAATACATTGTAAAATTAATTATATCTGTGTTAGCCTAGAATCATAGAATGGCCTGTGTTGGAAGGGACCTTAAAGCTCATCTAGTTCCAAACCCCCTGCCATGGACCAGTGTGCCTTTCACTAGATCAGATTGCTCAGAGCTCCATCTAGTCAGGCCATGAACACTTCCAGGGATGGGGCATCCACAACTTCTCTAGGCAACCTGTGCCAGTGCCTCGCAACTCTCACTGTAAATAATTTCTTCCTAATATCTAATCCAAATCTACTCTTATTCAGTTTGAATCCATTCCCTCTTGTCCTGTCACTACATGCCCTTGTAAATAGTCTCTCCATCTTTCTTGTGGGCTCCCTTCAGGTACTGGAAGGCTCCAATCAGGTCACCCTGAAGCCTTCTCTTTTCCAGACTGAACAAACCCAATTCTCTCAGCCTTTTTTTGTAGGATAAATGCTTCATCCCTCTAATCATCTTCATGGCCCTCCTCTAGACCCACTCCAACAGGTCAATGACCTTCCTGTGTTGGGGTCCCAGAACTGGATGCAGTACTCCGGATGGGGTCTCATCAGAGAAGAGTAGAGGGGAACAATCCCCTCTCTCAACCTGCTGGCCATGCTGCTTTTGATGCAGTCCAGGATACAAATGGCTTTCTGGGCTGCAAATGCACGTTGCCAGTTCATGTCCAACCTCTCGTCCACCTGCATCCTCAAGTCCTTCTCAGCAGGGCTGCTCTCGATCTGTTCATCCCCCAGCCTATTGCTCCAACCCAGGTGCAGCACCTGTCACTTGGTCTTGCTGAACTTCATAAGGTTCCATGGGCCCATTTCTCCAGCTTTTCCAGGTCCTTCTGGATGGCATCACATCTTTTAGGTGTGTCAACTGCACCACTCATCTTTGCAGGTGTCACCTGTAAACTTGCTGAAGGTGCACTCAGTCCCATTGTCTATGTCATTAACGGGTGTAATGTTTCCCTTTTGCTCTTATTAAACCTCATGAGATTCCCATGGCCCATTTCTCAAGCTTGTCCAGGTCCCTCTGGACGGCATCACATCCTTCAGGTGTGGCAACTGCACCACTCAGCTTGGTGTCATCTGCAAATTTGCTGAGGGTACCCTCAATCATTTCATCTATGTCATTGATGAAGACATTAAATAACATGGTCCCCAATTTAGACCCCTGAGGGATACCACTTGTCACTGATGTTCACTGGGACTGTGAGCAATTGACCACTGCCCTCTGGATGTGACCATCCAACCACTTTCTTATCCATCTAATGGTCCACTTATCAAATCCATGCCTCTCCAATTTAGAGAGAAGGATGTTGTGGGGGACTGTGTCAAAGGCTTTACCGAAGTCCAGAATATTTTCATGGCGAGGCTTCGCGAACGAAGATTTGGGAAGGCTCTATCCACATTTGCTACAGGCACGTTGGTGGCTTATGAGGCCAATACGTGACAGACATATCCAATTGCATAAGTCCAGAATAAATATACTATAAAATGTATCTATTTGTTCAAAGAGATAACAAAGACATTTGCTTAAGTTTTTTATTGAAAATTAATAATTTCACTAAGTTTTCCTTTAGCATTTAAAAGGTAAAATTAGGTGGTAAACTGTTTCAGAACCACAAATGCAAGGTTGTCTTGACAGTGCTTGTACTTGCAAAACTTTACTCAGAAGAGTAGTTGTGAGTTCAAAGTGAAGTCAGTTGAATTATCAATCTGAGTAAGACTACTCAGGTGTTTAAAGTGTTTAACCAGAATTTCAAAATAGAAGCTATATTTCTTGAGGTTGTAAATCTGTAACCTCATACCAGTCCTTACTGAGGAAAAGAATCATAATATTTAGAGGTGATTGGTAGTACAAAAAGCTATCTGTACTTTCATCATGTCAGTTTTAAAATGAGCTGGATTCAGAAGTATTCCCAGTTCCTTTGTGTTCATTGCTGCAGACACTGAGGCAATCAAACTTCACTGGCATTAAGGTGTGCGCTGAAACTAAAAATAAAATTCGGAGAAGTATTTGTATAATGTGTTAAGTTTTATTCTATCAGAGTATTTGTCACTGAAACAATACCTTGTCACTTAGTAAACCAACATCAATTAGACAGCAAAATTCAATTCCTTCACATGGAGTAACAAAATGTCCAAGTGAATGATTTGGGGTCAATTAGCAGCATTGCAAAAAAAAAAAAGGCATAATAAACTGATAGTTCCTAATTGGTCCTAATGCTGGAATTTTTGTTTAACTTCCATGGCTTTTAATCAGGTTTATAATGTCCCTCTTCCTGGACTAAAAACAGAATAACTTACTGGTTAGAAATTATTTACAAGGATAAGTAAAATAATCAGAATAACTGATTAAAGAAGCATCATGATAAAGACAAACATGTAAACCTAAAATAAAGTTTACATAGAGGTTGAAAAATCCAAATTAGAAATATACAACTTGGTTTATACAACTGAACAACTATTTTACACTAACTACCTCATTATTGTGCAGAAGCACTTAAAATAATCAGATCAATATTATGGTCTTTGCATGAAACTACTGAATCACAGCAGGAAAGCTGTGCTATTCTGAAAACTGAGATCTCATAAAGAACGCTGTACAGATCACTTTGAGGGTAAAACAATGATGGAAGTACAGCATAACCTACCAGGAAATAAAGATCACACATGACACACAGAAACCATATACATAGATTATATTTTATTTAAAACAATAATAAAATATAATGTAGGTAAGGAAAGCTGGAGTCTTTTATTTAGTTATGTCTTTTTAAAAGAATAGTTACTTTTCAAGGACTAGCAGAAATATTTAATGAAAAGTGTACTAAAAGCTCTGAGACCACGGTTAAAACGAGGTTTAGGTTAGGAAGAAAGAGAAAGCTGGTGACCTTGGAAAGGGCAAAGCAAAACATGGGCTGCTATGAGAAATCTTCCCAATTCAGACTTTCCTCTGGGGCTTCAGTATATCCTGTGGCAGAATTTTCCTTCAAGGCTTAGGGTCAGTTAGGAGAACAATCCTCCCTCCTCTTGGGAGAATAGCTGTGACAGGTGAGACCTGTTTGAGAAGCTGCAACTGACCTTGCAATTCTCCAAGGAAGAGCTGGAAGAAACTGCAGGCGGGGTTCCCATCTCCCCTGCTGGCCGCTGCACTAAGTAGAGGTTCTCACATTTGGCTTGTGCATGGACTGCACTGAGCTACTCTGTAGCCAGGCTGGGATTGTGCCCTGTTGATCTGGACTCTGACCCTAACCCATGGGCTGAATTCCTGACAGGACTAAGCCCTTGTGTGGGTGAGGCCATGGCTTTTGCCTGCCATGCTGTGATGCTTGTCTTCAAAAATTCTTCTTTCTCTGCTAAGGAGCAACTGCCTTTATTGTTCCCTGGGAGAGATACAAGACCCATAGGAAGAGCAGTGCTACAAAAAGATCGAGGAAATAAAGTGGGGGTCTTCTGTGAGAATTCTCCCAATTGCATCTTTTTCACAAGAGTCTTCTGCATGTTTCACTACAGAAGTGTCCACCTACACTTATCGTTAGGGCTATAGGAGGAGCAAAAACATATGAAACCCATGAAAAGAGTGGAATTGCAAAGAGTTGGCCAAGCCATAGCAGCACCATGGGCTAATACGGGCACTCTCTCCCACCTACTATTTCCAACAATGGCTTCAGCTTGTCTTGTGACACAAATCTCTGCCCAGGCTTAGCACTAGGACTAGATTTATGGGCAGAGAGTCAGATATATTTTTTAGACAAGTGTTTTAAGTCTTAACTGCCTTAAAACCAGTTAGTGGCTGCTTCCCACATTTCTTAAAATTGTCAGAATACATCAAGGTGAGGTTTTCAGTTTAAGTTAATAGAAAGTGTTCATGAACACTTCAGTGATGTGAGAGCTTTGAATTTGAATTAACTTTTAAATGTTCTATATGAGTTAGAAAAATCGTCTCAAGGATAGTTTTTATAATAATATTTATAATACTTCTGTAATAGTCTAGATTTATGTAACATTTATAATACTTATATATTGATAGTTGTTGTGCAAGATGAAAAATAGTTTAGCAGAGATCTAGTTAACAAAGAACAACTATAGTCCGTGTTTGTGTTCCTGCAGCATGTGAAGATTGCCATTCATGGTTTGGAAAAAAATTCTCATAGCGGTCCATATTTATGCTATTGTACAGAATGCTTATAATTTACCATTGAATATAGTTGTGGGATTAAATCAACAGATTTGATTGAGAATTACATGAATGTATTGGAAGGAAGGTATAAATTGGTCTGAGAGTGAAACAAAAACCCAAACTTATTGTGCATCCAAGAACATTGGAGGTCTTGGAAACAGAAAAATACAGCGTAATGTTCTCCCTATGATTAAAATATTTTCAGAAGAAAGATACTACTGAGCTAGATAGGCTTACATATACTACTGAAAAAAAAAAGAAGACCAACATCTGATACAATATCCACACTGTAATTTTGCTAAACCCATTCAATAGTAATTTCAAGACTGAATAGAGAATCACAGAATCAGCGAGGCTGGAAAAGAGCTCTGAGATCATCAAGTTCACCCTATGACCCAACACCACCTTGTTAACTAGACCATCCAGTCTTTTCTTAAATGCCTCCAGGGAATGGTGACTCCCTCCCCTCCCTGGGCAGCCCGTTCCAATGCCCAATCCCTCTGTCTGTGAAGAACTTCTTCCTAATGTCTAACCTAAACCTCCCCTGGCACAGCTTAAGACTGTGCCCTCTTGTCCTACTGCTGGTTGCCTGGGAGAAGAGACCAACTCCCATCTGGCTACAACCTCCTTTCAGGGAATTGTAGAGAGTGATGAGGTCTCCCCTGAGCCTCCTCTTCTCCAGGCTAAACAACCCCAGCTCCCTCAGCTGCTCCTCATAGGACTTGTGCTCCAGTCCCTTCACCAGCCTCATTGCACTTTTCTGGACCTGCACCAGCACCTCAATATCCTTCCTAAAAGAACTGGACACAGTACTTGAGCTGTGGTCTCACCAGTGCTGAGCACAGGGGAAGAATCACTTCCCCACTCCTGCTGGCCACACTGTTCCTGATACAGGCCAGGATGCCATTGGCCTTCTTGGTCGCCTGGGCACACTGCTGGCTCATGTTCAGATGGCTCATGTTCAGCCTGCCCTGGTCTTTTTCTTTTGCTGTGTTTATTTGTTCAGTTTAATTTGGTTTGTCTGGTTAGAATTTTTAGAATGGCAATGGTATGATGTCTAAACTGAATGTAGGCATGTGGCAAGAAACCTTGAAGGATATTTCAACAATCCATAGTGTATATCATTGTTTGTTTTAATTTGAACTTAATTAATGTGAGATCTCAGGCTCTTTAGAGACAATGAGTATCATCAATAAATGCTAATATAAATCAATAAAAAGGGGGGGGTGTTAAATGATTTATGTTGGAACTGAGCCACCATGTAATAACTGATGCTCATTACAGCCTCAGCAATAAATGGGAAATCAAAACATTAAATAGTGCAAACAAGGAGACCATCCTATTTTGCAGGAAGTTTAAGATACCCTATTCATAATCCATTTTTATTCTATTAAAGAGTAGGTTAAATCTTGCATTTAAATAGACATCTTGCCTAAGAAAGGGCTGCTGGAGTTTGCCCAATGTTTTCTTTCTTTGAGTTGTTGCCAGCTTTGCCTGAAAAATAACAAATGTAACTGCCAAAAGCTACATACTATAATATTACTGTCAGAAGAGTATTATAGGTACAAGTTTTAGGTATTCATTGCTTTTCATATCTATAGTACTGTTGACTATATTATTAATATTTCATTTTCATTACCCTATATTAGTAAAATAGGACTTCAGAATTGTTTTGCATATCTCTCTTCAAGAATACAAACAATTAGTTCTACTTTTGAGCATTGATTGGCACCTTATGAAAGCATCAAAAGAGTCTCTGTATGTAGGGCTGCAATGACAACTGAAAGCAGGTCTAACATTTCTCTATTAGAGATTTTATTTATTCTTCTAATTTCTCCTAATTTTTTTTATTTTCCGTATGTCAGGACACATTTTCAGATGAAAATTGCACTTTTCCTATAATTTTCTTAATAACAGTGTTTTAATTCATATTGTAGAGAAAAGATTTTAAGTATTCTTTCTCCATACACATTGTTTTAGCTAAAAAAAAAAAAAAAAA
>NW_016690318.1:803226-836960 GCF_001604755.1 Lepidothrix coronata
AGAATCACACCATGTGCCATGGTCCAGGTATTAGTCAATGATTTTCAAAGGGTCTTGTTTTCCTGCTATTATGAATGACTTTTGAAGAAACACCTGGAAATGCTAAAATTGTGTGGTGACAACAAAGTGCTGGAATAAAAGAGGGAAGAAGTTGGATATCCTGACAGTTCTGCAGTTCACCAAGTCTGTTATTTCTGTTCTGTCTTTATAATGGCCATAAAAGATGAGCTGGGAGTATGATGTCAACGCATCCACATTCAATAATTGATATGATGAATAATCTCAACCTCAGGAAACTTCATTCATCAACCACATTTGAAATGTTTAAGTAATCTTAGTGATGTATGGAGCACTGAAACTCCCTTGTTAGAAATCTATGCTACTAACATGCTATCAAATTAAAAAGCCACTGAGCTCTTGTGCATAAAATTATCATAAATTATCTCTGAAGGTTCATTGCTGTTTGGAATGTTTAATTGCTCACTCAGCTGAACTTCAGCAGCTCAAGATTATTAATCAATTTGTCAGAAGGTTTCTCATAATGTCATCTTTTACACTGCAGTTATATGCGTGGAAAACTCATGTGCAAGACAGTTTTATGCAGCAAGTGGAAAGTAGCCATGCATACCTTTCACAATATTAATTTCATATATTTAAGAGTATTTTTTAGATGTTGATTTGTCACAGAGGATGGGAAAATTGTAATTACCACAGTCTAATTTATCTAAATGGAAAACTAGATTTTCAAAAACATATTTATAAGGAAGAATGGAGACAGATAATAAGAATGGAAGTTTTGAAGCATTTAATCCTGGCCTAGTGTTGATCGTTCTCACTAAAGTAAATATTTCTGTTAAGTTTAGTAACAGTAAAGATGCTTCAAAAATGCCATACCTTAAATGTACATGAACAGCTTCTTCAACCATTTGTCTTACCAAAAAATGAACCTTTGCTTTAAAGTAATTTTTCGGGAGAGAATTTGGCTTTGATGACATACTAAAAAAATACATTTTGTCTTTGAAATATGTTTCAATATTTGTTTTGAAAATATCTTTTCTTACTTTTAAGAGTTATGAATTCATCCTTTTTACACAGTTTTCTTTCCATTCTTTTGTTTTACAAGTGCAACTGAGGGTGAGACCTTATGAGAGGGGTGATGATAATGTTTCTCTTTATAATTTTTTTATCTATCAGTTTTTTAGGTGTTTTTTGGTGCAGCAACATAGAAATAAAGGATTCTGCATTTCCTGCTCTGGAGAATTTAAAAATGTTTTAGAGTAATATATTTAAGGATTTTTTAAGCCACTCCATGTATTTTCTTAAGCTGAAAAACTTTTAAAATATAAAGACTGGAAACATTATTATGGACCTTATCCATTTTCTTTTACTCTGTGAATGATCATCATATTATTTCCTATGCGTGTGGAAAGATAGAGAGTGAATGCAAACATATAGTCAATAAGTTCCAAATATCTATTGTATATTAAGCATTTATGCATCATATCACACCATGGTATTTCTACAAAAAAACTGAAAATGAAAGAAAACATCTGTATTTTTTCTTTGTCAAACTTATTTCAGGCATCAGAAATATGCTGGAAATGGGCATTAATTTTTTTTTTCAACATGTATTTTCACTGTAATCCTTTAAAGCCTTTCTTAAAACAAATTATGTCCTTTAGCAGATGATAAAATGGGAAACAAAACACTAGTAATAAATACATTACATTTCTATACTTTCTGACATCTGGAGTTATCAAAGCACATCACTACAAATGCAAAACAGCTCCTTGGTACAATTTCATCACCATTACCCATCTCCATTACAACACAACTTCTAGCACCAAGAAATAAAGATTGTCATTGTCTTTGACATTGATTCAAACCGAAAATGATATGCCAAAGATTGAGTATAAAATCTTCCTAAGAAATAGGAAGAGAAGCCAGATCTTCAGATTCCCAATATCTTAATGTATGAATCCTTCCTTCATCACCCTACTCAACAGATGCACAACTGAGCTGTGATTAGATAGATTATAGACTCTCCAGTCTATAATCCTTTTTGTTATTTGCACTATACAAATCTGCCATAGCACATATTAGCACTAGGAAAATATAGGAATAGGAAATGAAGAGAGGAAAATATTTAATGCACCATGTATATAGCAGATCACAACAATTCCTAGAAATGTTCCATTCTGTAAGGTCTGTCTTGTTCTTCCTTTATTCAACATCGATTTATCCATTCATTGGTTGCTGCAAATCAGCTTGAATGTGAACATACTATTATGCATGATCTCACACCTGCACATGCTTGCCTCAAGTGTAAACAAACCCATCAGTAAGAATCAAGACTGTTGCTACTGTTTCAATTAAAAAAACCTGAGGATTAGACATCAGTTTTGTATATTACAAAGAAGGTTATGCATCTCTGGCCATATACAGAGAAAATGAAAGTGGTGCTGTAATTATTTCATCAATAAATCAATGGAAGTCAATGATAACCAGCATAATTTGGATGTCAAGAATCCAGAAGGATTTGTGTACAATAAAATAAAGATCAAGAAACAAAATAAATTAGAGTCCTTAGCTTTACTTATTTTTATAATATTTCTGTTAGTTTCTTCTGCTTTCAGAACTTCACCTCTCTTCTCATTTAAGCATGAAAGCTAAAGTAACTTCTATTGTCATTCAACTATTTAGAACAACTCCCTGGTGACTAAATTTCTTCATAATTTATATCAACTTTGAACCTGAACTAGAAATTCTAGTGATGTAGATGCCAGTCCTTCCACGCCCAGAGACAGGGATGTTACAAGTAAACATTGTTAGTGTAGATTTTGTCTTTCCATGTACCAGAGCACCTAAAGTAACACACTAAGGCATGCTTGCATATCAGAAAGTGCGTTAGCCTTTGATGTATATCTTCCTCAGTATGACTCATTAATTTAATAGCTCATAGCACTCCATTATGTTAGTTCAACTATGACATGTACTGTAGTGTATGCATGAAAGGTTTTTATGAAATGTTTACTTGAAAAAAATGCTATATTTAAACATAAAAAGAATTAGAAATAGCATTCTGTTATCTTTTAACAGGTAAAAATATTATTGGTCCTGAATTTGTACACAGTTTTAGACATAAAAGAGATTCTTTTAATAAGACATTATTTTATTCTATTTTATTCTATTTATTTATTCTAGAAACTGAAATACTGATAACCATATTTTAACTTAAGATGTTTATTTGTTTCACTATCCATTTGAGTCACTTTCTGTTATTATGGATTTGTCCCCATGTATGCCAACAAGTAATGACTTTACTTGAGGAAGAATAAACAGTGATAAAAATCAGTTCCAAGGAACTCAGTTCTCAGTGTCTTTTGAAACACTGTGCATCAATGCACTCTCAGAAGTAATTATCTATGCAGTTGATTTCTAAAGCTTGAACTTGCATGGTCCCAGTAACCATTCCAGGCCCTCTTGTAAACTCATTTTCCAGCAGTTGTTATTTTAGATTCTTATATTTGATGGAGTTAGCAAAAATAACCTGTGCCTCCTATCATGCTGAAAGATAAGTGATTTGATATATTAGTGAGTAGAACTCTCAGATGAAAAATCATACCGATTTTTTTTTTTCTACCAAGAGCAACTGTCCTGGTTCTGGTTGGAACAGGGTTACTTTTTGCAGTAGCCAGGAAGGGACATGGCTGGGACCCAGAGGTTATTCTATACCACCTCACATCATTGCCAGGGGCAGGGGGAAGGGAGTTTATTCTGAGGAGAAGGGGTTCCTTCCAGTTGAGTAAGTGTGGTGCCGGTTCCAAGCCACAGGAAGCAGTTGGGTAACACCAGTTCCAAGCTGGAGGGAGTGTTAAAGACATGGAAAAAGAAACAAACTGTAAGACTAAGTTGCTTAAACACAGTTCATGGTAAGGATGAATTAACATATTTTGAATACAAGGGACCAGATTCATTCAAATCTCCCTGGATGACACAAATCATCCACAAAAGTACACAACCCGAACATTGCTTCTTTTTCTTGGAGAAACAGTCAGCACTTTCATTCCTTTTAGCATGGTTTTAGCATAGGAAATCCTTTTTAGAATAGGAAATGCTTTTAGCAGGATAAAATTGTCATTCCTTCATCAGATGTCCTTGTGAGGGAGTGTAGGTGAAAGAATTCTTTGCATATAGAAGACTCTTACTGGGTAATAAATCTCATGCCTGAAAGTGTGGGTCTTCTGAAGAATCCCCCTAGTGATTCACAAACCTCTTCATAAAGACGGTGATGTGAAGGGTGAGACGACATAGGCAGCTTTATTTGTGGCTGCAAATAACACTAAGCCTAAAAACATTACAAACAGCCATGTTCATTTACATGCTTAAAAACACAGGATTTATCTTTGTGGCAGTGCAGGCTACCCACACTTGTCTTGACAGCAGCTAGGATAGTAGTCAGTCACGAATCATTAACATTAGGCTTCTTAAGCAGTTGGAGACAATTTCACCAAAAATTAAATACGTTTAGTGGATAAGATTCCTTTAAGAGTCTATGTTTCTTATGAATAAGATGTCCCAACAGCCAGCAATGAAGTAACAGATGGAAGTGTAGAGCTTCTCTACACTGATCAGGTTCCACTATGTTTATACAATCAAATTAGCAGGAACAACATAGATGGATAATTGATTGTGTCATCTTCATGGCTTCTGCCTCTTCTACATATCTGATAATAGTTCAAACAAAGGTGGTCCATGTGAACCTTTATTATATTCTTTGAGATCCCAACCCATCTCTTCTCACTGCTGGAAAGAACAAGTAAGCAACAGTGATCTTTGTGCAAACCTAATTCTTATAAGGAAGCAACCAGTTGAAAGTCATGCCTTAAAGCTGATGATAGCAGTTGAGATGGAATGAACATGCTGGTTGAACTACATATTTTGATTCCAGCTAGAAAAAAAATATGGTGCCAATATTTTCTGCACATCTACCACTGTCAGGCCTTCAGTACCATTTCTGATGTAACCTAAAGGTCTGCTGTTCTTTTCTGGCAGTTTGATACATTGCATCACCATATAACATTCTGTTAGTAATGACCGTATGGAATTTTCTGTCTTCTCTGATATAAAAGCTCTCTAAATTCCACAATGAATAATACATCCTATAAAATGCTGAATTTCCTTAAATGTTAATTATTCTAGTTACATTTTAATATTTTTGAGAGAAGAAAGTTGGCCAGAAATACTAGTTGGACAAACACTCTATTGAGTTCTTGACATTGTTCCACATAATCAGACATTAGTATGGAAAGACTCCAAGCTTTCCTCTATGACATTTCAGTGGTAATTCCTTTGATTTACCAATGGAATGTTTTGTTTCAGTTGATGTTTGATTGACTCCATGACCTAAGCAGTACAGAGAATGTATTGAAATGTATTCTCATTTGTGCATGTTGAGTCTAATTGTCACCCATGAAAATAAACAATTTTGCACATGTGCCAGAAATCAATTTTTTTATCACTGCAATTCAAACTTCGTTCTCTTTCACCTCAAAGTCATTAGAAACCAGAACAATACAGAAATTCATGTTTATCAGATTTCAGTTAGCTGAATTAAAAAAAATTATGTTTAACATTGAAATGCATCTATTTGCCAATGAGAATTTCACAAAAAATTCCTTATTTTATTCTTTGTTATCATTTTTGTACATTCCTGGAAAATTCTACTATGTGAATCATTCAGTGGCTCTCATTCACTGCAAGTGAAAGTTACTGGGTTTAGAAGAGAAGCTTACTACAGACACAATATGCTTGATATTTTTAGGAAAAAAGGTTACTGATTGTTACACAAGTATTACACACAAAAACTTCACTCAGTTTTATATATCCATGTACAGTGTGCATATTTTAATATTACAATTAATTTTGTTTTCAATACCCTTTTCCCTAAAAAGCAGGATATTTGTTTGAAGGAAATTGGATTAATTTATCCAGTGAAAGAAATGGATCTTTCACTTATGTAGAGGGCAGAAATGGGTAAGCTTCTCTTACATGTAAATGCTCATGCTTGATATCTCAGTCAGCTTGGGAGAGACTTTTTTTACATTAATACAGATAGATCTGTCTGTCTGGATGGTCTCACTCTAAGTCTAAACTACAGAAGTGATGCAATTTGACAGCCTGTATTTCACATTCATATTTTTTAGTTTAGTTTCTTAACAAGAAAATAGGAGAGGGGAATGGGAAGTCCAATCACTGACATGCTTGATCACTGACACATTTGAATAACATGGAGCAAAATAAGGTTCTAGAAGTGTAAAAATAGCTATCTTTACTACTAAGTAACTAGTATTTTGTTAAGTGATCCAGTGTTCTGATTATATTTATAAACATTGACATTTCTTATAGCTGGTTGTTATTGCACTTTAAATACTCAAGAAAGATATCCAACTGAAGATGCCTGTGAAACAAGATGAAGAAAAAGGAAATAATTGTTTTCAGTTTAAGTTTTGTCTACTATTACTAAAGAAATAATTTCTTTAGGCAATTTATTTTCAGTTTCTAATCTGACTGTTTATATCACAAGACCAATTTTTTAAATGAATGTGCAGGAAAACAAGTCCTTGGGAAAGAACTGTAGAAGTACAGTAACAGTGCTGGGTATCTGTAGTGGGTTGAAGGAGAGAGATGTTGAAGCATGAAAGTCCTTGAAAATCAGAAAACTTTTAGCCTAATAAAACGTGTTGTGGCCTGAAGATTTATTAAAATACTCAAATTCCAAAGGTAGTGAGTAGTCAATGGCTCAGAGTCCCAATGTTCAACAGTGATAAGTGGTGTCCTCCAAGGGTCTGTACTGGGGCCAGTGTTATTTAGCATCTTCATTAATGACATAGAAAATGGGATCAAGTGCACCCTCAGCAAATTTGGAGATGACACCAGGCTGAGTGGTGCGGTTCATCCATCAGAAGGACAGAACATCATCCAGATGGACCTGGACAAGCTTGAGAAGTGGGGAACCTCGTGAAGTTCAAGAAATCTGAGTGTGAGGTCCTGCACTTGGGTTGAGGCACTCCTCAGTATCAATACCCAGCTCTGGGGTCCCCAACACAGGAAGGACAATGACCTGTTGGAATGAGCCCAGAGGAGGGCCACCAAGATGGCTGGGGGGATGGGTCACCTCTCCTATGAGGAAAGGTTGAGAGAATTGGGTTTGTCCAGCCTAGAAAAGAGAAGGCTCCAGCGAGACCTAATTGCAACCTTCCAGTACCTGAAGGGGGCCACAAGAAAGATGGAGGACATTTTACAAGGACTTGCAGTGACAGGACAAGGGGAAATGACTTCAAACTAAAAGTGAGTAGGTTTAGATTAGAAATTAGTAAGAAGTTCTTGACTGTCAGCGTGGTGAGGTACTGGAACACATTGCCCAAAGAAGTTGTGGATGCTCTATACCCAGAAGTGTTCAAGGCCAGGTTGGATGGAACTCCGAGCAATCTGATCTAGTGAAAGGTGTCCCTGCCAGTGGCCACTTCCAACCCAAAGCATTCTATGATTCTATGATCTTCAGATGAGAGGGACAGACACATGCAAATCATAGAATCATTAAGGTTGAAAAAGACCTCCAAGATTGAGTCCAATGTTTGACTGAACAACATGTCAACTAAACCTTGGTATTTAGTACTACATCCAGTTGTTTCCTAAACACTTCTATGGATGGTGACTCCACCACTTCCCTGGGCAGCCCATTCCAATTTTTAACCACCCTTTCATAGAATCATAGAATTATTTATATTGGAAAAACCTTTAAGATCACCACATCCAACCTTTAAACTAACACTGCCAAGTCTACCACTAGACCACATCCCAAAGCACCACATCTACACATTTTCTAAATATCTCCAGGGATGGTGAGTCAACCACTTCCCTGGGAAGCCTGTCCCAATGCTTGATAACCCTTTCAGCAAAGAAATTCTTCCTGATGTCCAGCCTGAACCTATTCTGGCACAGCTTGAGGTCATTTTCTCTTGTCCTGTCACCAGCTGCCTGGAAGAAGAGGCCGAACTCCACCTGGCTGCAATTTCCTTTCGGGTAGTTGTAGAGACCAGTAAGGTCCCCCTTGAGCCTCCTTTTCTCCGAACTAAACAACCTCAACTGCTCATCATATGACTTAATCTCTAGACCACTTACCAGCTTTGTTGCTCTTTGGACTCACTCCAGCACCTCAGTGTTTCTCTTGAAGTGAGGGGCCCAAAACTAAACATAGTGTTTAGTTGCAGCCTCACCAGTGCTGAGTACAGGATGACAATCACTGCCCTAATCCTTCTGGCCGCTCTATTTTTGGTACGGGCCAGGATGTCGTTGGCCTTCTTGGCCACCTGGGCACACTGCTGGCTCATGTTCAGCTGGCTGTCAACCAGCATCCCCAGATCCTTTCCTGGCAGCTTTCCAATCACTCTTTCCTCAGCTTATAGTGCTGCATGGTGTTGTTGCGACCCAAGTGCAGGACCCAGCACTTTACCTTATTGAACCTATACCATCGGCTGCAGCCCATCAGTTCAACCTGTCCAGATCAGACAAAAATGTACTTATTCCCCTAAAAGATGCTTTCTGATGTGCATATAGGTACAATGTGTTGTGGTATAATGAACAATTCTGAAGCTAAGTGTAATCAAACTATCTTTAGAGTAAAAAGTATCCTGTTTGTTGTCATGTGACTGAAGGAAAGTTTCTTGACAACTTAATTACTGACTTCTAAGGTTCTTCCAACAGCACAGAGTGACAAATCTTGTACTGCCACAGGACATTTCCCAGGTAATTAACAATGGGAATAAGACAGAACATGACTGGGCTTTCTTTTTGCATTCTAGAATTGAGTTTTCACTCAAAGAATAAATAACATTGGTAATCCCAGAAAAAAAAATACAGCTCTGAGAAACTGGTTCTCTCCTATCAACTGTCAGCTGATTGTTGGCTGGTTTGTTGTTTGTTTTCTGATCAGTAACTTCATGACAGGAGATAAAACCTCCATTCTTCACGGCCAGAAAAAGGCTACCACTTTTTTGGTAATGCAGAAAAGTGCTGTGGAAAGACTCAATAAGATTCATCTTACCTAAGTTTAGCCTTCACAAAATGTCAGAATTACAAATATATCTTTATTAAGCTAAAGTCAGACATATCAGTAAACTCTTCATATTAGTTCCTGACACAGAACATTTAGTGACTCAGTTTCAGCAACTGTAGTTAAAAGAAGCAAATAATTATTTACTGTAAATTTGGGCCTGGCTGCTCTGAGTATTCATCTGCTAGATGAAGTTTACATTAATAAAATGTTGTCCCTGCCCAAGGGCTTTCTGAGTAGCCTGTATAAAGAACTCCGGAAAAATGAAGAGTAGATTTGTTCCTACCAGGCAGGAAGGAAATTGTCAGGCGGGAAGAGGATATGGACCTGCTTGCATGCAAGGGTCAGTATTTGGTTGCTGGATATTTCCTCTGTGTCCACACGACAAGAAAGCCCTTAGTTTCCTGCACTGGACAAATAGCAGGAAAGGGTGTGAGAGTTATTGAATGACATTATCATCTTATAGTCTCATCAGTGAGGAAGGCTAGAGAGCAAAGAACTGAATTTCTGGACTAGATATAAGCAGCTGAAATTGTTAAGGTGTTCTTATTTAATTTCCTGAATTTAATTTAGTTAACATGCTGTGCTATTCTTTTCCATAAATTCATTAGTTTTTGCCAGCTTTTTATGCATTAAATGACTTAAACTGTGTATGGAATATATCTACAGAATTAGCAAATATCTACGGAAACAAACCTTAATGACTCTGTCCCAAGCAGGGGTGTGAAAGACTTCAAAAGTCAAAATTTTTAAGCAGCAGCCTCTTTGGGACTCTTTCTTTTGTTGCTTTGGGGTTTTCTAAGCTAAAACTGTTAAGACATTCAAGACTGGCAGAAATCTACTCCATTTGATTGTTTGTGTGATCATACTGCTCACTGGACAAAAAATAAAACAGCTTAATCCTAGAAATCTTCAATCATACATTAAATACTTACAAACTCGACTCATTCTGCTTAGGCCAGAGAGGTTATTTGTTCCAATCAAAATTTTCTTGTGCTTGCAGAAAAGGTCATATGATTCAACCTGCAAGTCAAGTGATTAAACTGTTCCTCAGTATTAATTTAATTCTGAAAAATATTCTTTACAGAATTTGGTTCACAGTCCTTTTGTTTACCCTTTTCAAAAATTTCATCTTTTTTTCACCTACCTTTTGACAAATCAGATTCAGCTGTAAAATACAAACTCAAAATTGTACAGAATTGGTTTGCAGTGCAAATCATCAAAAAAAGACCCAAAGCAGTCCAGGTCTTCTACTTTATTCTAGACTTCCTAAACACACTATGTATGAATGGTGGGAATATACATGTAACATGAAGTTATAAATCCGATTTAAATTACTGCATACAAAAGACAGTGCAAGCTAATATCTATTTCATAACATTTAAGTAAAAAATTGATATGACTTACTAGAACACATTTCCTTGTGCTACTGGAGAGACATTTGTGTTTACTGAATGCTAAATTAGAGATTCTGGATGGAGCTGGCTGTGGAACACCACACAATGTCATCCATAAATGCGTTTTCTCACCCACACGTGAATGTGTATTTATTGCACTAATCTACATAATGGCAAACAGACTTCAGAAAGTTGCAGGAGGGGTCATTCATCTACAGCAGATGAGGCACTGCAGAAACATGATGAATTGGTTTGCAGGCCCTGAACTGTAGCGACATAAATAAAGTATCCTGTGGGCTACACTGGGGATCTAGTTCAAAAAAAGAAAAAAAAAAAAGAAAAAAGGATGATGGAACAAAATTTATTCCTTTCTTTGTCGTTTGGTGCAGAATTTTCTTCTACACATACCATTTAAGTAGGAAATGTTCCTATGCAGTCATAACTTTTAATGTGTGCAGTATGATAAACATTGCATTTGCACCACTTCATCACTTCCACCACTACTGCAACAATAAACAAGTTTCCTTCAGTTATTTTATAATAATTAATCTGATGTCACATGTAGTTACATATATGGCCAATATAATTTATATTCTTAGCAATCTTAAATATTGATAACACAATATGTGATGGAATTATTTCACAAGGTAATATTAAGAAGACATTAATGTTATTCTATTTTATTATTAATATTATAGTATGATATCATGTCCCTTTGTGCCACAAATATACTAGGCAAGCTAGTTAACAAGAATTTAATTTATGGCACAAATCTTTCACAGCATAGAAATTCCCTGAACTTCATCATACTTAACTCCTATATTCAGGAAAAATTAGCTGTATCCTTAGATTAATAAACAGGAAAAGCGAAGCTAAGTAAATTAAATACATAGTAGTATTTATGAGAATGCCATAGTACTGGTGTTGTTTCGTTCAGGTGTAAATCCCCATGGAGAGAATTAGTTCTGAAGTCTTTTAGAGAAAAGAGAGAATCTGAGAATGAAGGGGAACTGTCTTCCTCTTTTATATCTACTATCTTGAATCATATCACAGCAGTGCTTCCTCCCCAGCCTCACAAATCCAGTGGATAAACAGAAGAACTGGTATATCAAAGAGGCAGTAGTTGAACACAATCATTGCAACTTTAAACTTCCGCATGCTTCCTTTCAATGCTGATAGTATCCAAAGCGTCAGAGAGAGGTACAATGTTATCTTGACTGCTACTCTGAAAATTAAATGTGGCTTTTGTATAGTGCCCTGATAGGAAAGAATATAATAGGTATGAGAAATATTCTTCCCACTCCGTTTTAAAAAAACTGCAACCAATCATAGTTAAGGTAACCCCTGCAGCTAGCCCTGAACCTTAGGAAAGTGACATAAATCACATCAATTTTGTTGTGTTCTGACTTATCTTAAGTAGAGAAGCAACTGCGTCTTCCCATACTATGCTGTGATTATAGTGATTATACCAACTCTTCCTGGGGTTTAAAGACAATGATGGATTAAGAAGGAAAAGCATACATAAAAGCAAATCCAAAACAACTTTAAAGCAGAAAAGATTGGCACATAATGACATGGGCTGATGACAACAGTAACTTGAAAAAGAAGAAAGTCAACCACATACCAGAACAAATTTTTGCAGACCAAAAGAGAAAAACTTGGTCTTCTGGAAAAAAATATAAAACTTTCCCGAAGAAAAGAGTAAGTCATGGTCCTTTTTTTTTTCTAGGGCTGTACCTTGAACTTTATGAATTTCATTTTCTTTGAGTTGTGAGCAAAATCTTAGGTTTGTTACCAGTATCACAACATTCTAATTCTGATCATTAAAAAAATGTACTTCTAGAAAAGTGGAAAAGCCCAGTTTTCTTCATATATGTAATGCGACCACTCATTAGTTAAGTAAAATATTTTGTACTTTCAAAGAGCTTTCCCACAAAAATTAAGTTCTCCTCTTTTCTGTCTGTCCTTCTCTTCATAAAGTAAAGCATCTAATTGTTTCTATTCTGCTGATGAAGAAACTGAAACACAGAGACTTCTTTTACAAAAGTATAGGCATGTTGAGGATAGGAAACTGGGCTGAGAACCCAAGTTCCCTCATTTCTAGTAAAACAGTCTATCCAGTGGGCTGTGTTTCTTCCTATAGTTGACACTCTACACAGCTGCTACACAATGCCATTTGGAGTTTTATTTTTTTATTAGTTTGCACGCCATCTGTCCTGTGAGTAAAAAACAAGAAGCTATTTAAACATTCCTCTCCACTGATCTCTTTCCTTCCTTCCGTCCGCCAATAGGCTGGGGAACAGAATAGTGTCTTAAATTACAGTTTACATAGATACATGGATATACATATAACTGAAGACAGTATCACCTAAGAATTCTGCAACCATTTTAAAAAAAATGCCTTTTTCACCTTTTTCAAGAAGAATACTCTCAGATTAGGAAACCAATTGTGACATTCCTGATCTCCTGGGAGTTATTGAAGCTATTACATAATATCACATTGTTATATAGGTACTCATGAAATATGCCCCTCTCTTTTTCTTTTTCCTCACTCTTTCCCTCCCTGTCTTTCTCTCTCTCACTCTCTCTCTCCATTATCATTCCTCTCCCTCTCAGTAACCATATTTACTTTATTGAGTCAATGAACTGGGCAAAAGACATACAAACCATTAAATCACAGATGTCTGTCCCCTTACCACTGCAGGATATACCTGTAAGTCCCAGATAGCAAATGTGTCTGATATTATAGAGAAGCTGAACTTAATCTCGGATCTTTTTCAGACAAGCTCTGACCATTCTTATTATGATAATTTGTAAGTCATCATCCCGTCTTCTATTTCTGAAGAGGATTTGGGACTAAAAATATTAAGAAAAGGAGATACATGTCCATGCCCTAGCATGACCACAAGAGAAAACAGTTTAAATGAGCACAGGCTAAGCTGTGGATACACACTTCTTTTTGCTAACGCTTCTATAGGGCTGTAAGCTATAGCAAAAAACAGAGCAGTCAGCTGTGGGTAAAATTTTACGGTAGTGCAGAAAGATCTGCCAGAGCCCATCTGTTGAAGCTCTTCATCATATGCTTTGGGTTTATGCTTTCTGCTGCTGTGCACAAGCAGCTCTAAGTAGACTGAGGAAAGGTGAATAATTTTTCAGAGAGGACAAAGACAATCATAAGACAGGTGCAAGGTACAAATCTTGATGCACACTAAAGGTGGGTTGGGTGCAGCCCAATGTGTTGCAGGAGCAGGGTTTACAGAATTTTTAAATACTCAGAGAATACTTGAAAGAGTACAGGTAAATGGGTGCAGCCAAAAGGAAAAGCTGTTGTATCTTAAAGAGGCTGTGAGGGTACTGTGAGCTATCAATCGTGAACATCTCTTGGGAGGTAGTGACGTAAGAGATTTCCCTTTGTTTTGTCAAGTTAATAAGTTTTCAGTAAATCTTTGTCCAAGAACTGTCTTCTGCTTTGGAATTTGCTCTCTGCTTTTGTTGGAAATATCCAGCTTTTGGTGGATACCTGGAAAAATCTGTATATCTACAAGGATAGATAAATGTTTACATTTAAAGGAGAAAAAAAGTGTTCTACATTTTCTGGATATGTTTAAATTAGTCACCTTCTGAAAGACCATTTATGTTGAGTGCCTGATAAACTGTTCTTGATCCATGTCTGATAGAGGTTGACATTATCAGTGACTGATTTTCAGGGAGCTGAACCCCTGCAGGTTATATTGACTTTAACTGTCTCTCTTAGTAGTCAAAAGTTCTGTAAACCCTACTCCCATGATGGATTAGACCAGCATATTTTTAAAATTGGTCTTCTGATAAGCAGGCAAATCCTGCCTCTTGCCACATATCAAGTCCTCATGAATCTTGATTTCCCTTAGGAAACATGTAATTTGTGTTAACAGTTTTCACATATTCTGTAGCAGTGGGAATATGGAGTGACTCTGTGGACTTCTGACTTGTAAATTTTTTCATTAAAGGAAAAGAGACATTCTGATTTTCTTTAAATATAACATGATGTACACCAAACATATCTTTCAGTTATTGGTGTAAAAAACCCAGTTCTAAAAAGCAATGTAATTAATATTGTTGTGAATTATCAGAAGACACCAGTTACTCCAGTTGATCACATTCACTTTTAGCTCATTGTGAGATCTGACAGATCTCAGAGAAATACCTGCTGTTAGTTGTTATTTAAATAATTTTTTTACTTTCAGAGAACATAAATGTCCTATGTCTCAATAATGTCCTAAACTGTAGGTTCAGATTTCTTCTGGTAAACAGCTAAAGTTTATTTATTATATCCTTGAATTCAAATAGAAACATTATATACAATGAGAACTTTTCAGAACTTGCAAAATAGTTTGTGATTCTTTTCTGGCTTTTACAAATACTCTTAGTTGTGAACAGCAGCTACTGTGAACATTTAAAGGAAAGTAAAATGGAAATTTAGCTTTTTGTTTGTTTGTTTTTGGATATTTTTTCACAGTACATTCTCCAACAATTTTGTCTTCACAAACTTATGTCAATACCTTCAGCCAAAACATAAGACTTTCGTCCAGCTTGCATGCTGATATCCAAAGAGAAAATTTTTGGCTGACAAGGAAGAGGATTTAGACTCCACAACCTTTACTTGTCTGGAAGATTGTACTGAGGGAAATGGTCTAGATGTACAAATCCTTCTTGCCAGAACTGATTTTTCTTCCCAAGCTCTACACATGGTCTTTTCTCTACTTTCCATTTTTGAGTTTTTAATCTTTCTTGCAGGTCAAGTGACTATGCATTATTTTGTGTCCATCTCCATCTGAGTATGACATCTAGGAGACCATGCCTTGTGCTATCACACTCATTTTTGAGAGCTTTTTACTATATACTTGATGTTCTTCTTTCATTTCTAGTTTAAATGGGCAAATTTATGTGTTTTCTTCATCTCCTCAAGGGTGAATATATTCCAGAGGAAACCTCTCAACATAAATTATAATTGAATCATTTCAGTTTAGCTTCTAGAGGCCTGGGTGGTCCTGTGGTTTGCAGGTCAAGATATTAGCACATCCTTAGTATGATAAGAGACGTACAAACAGCTACGGCCGTTCTTTCCAGGAGTGATTCATTTTACAGAGGGGAGGGGATGTTTCCGCTGCCCTCTGGAGGGGATGTACAACAGAAAAGTGCATTTAATCACTACGGAGACTTCTACAGAAATGGAAGTCTAAGAGTTCCACTTCTAAGAGCAGAAGTTTCAAGAGGGTTATCAGAATTAGTGTGTACCCTGGCTTCTCTGCCTAGAGCCCTTTACACTTTATGCTCTGTAGGGGATTGTGTTAGCACTATCTGGTCTCTCAGGGTTATTGGTTGTAAGGGAATTCTGCTGCTGAAGGCCTTCTCAAGGAAAGCTCCTTTCACTTCCAGCTCTCAGATGTTTGGCATAAACCCCAAAAGAGTGTGGTTCCCCTACTAATTAGTAGATGTTCAGATAGTCCTGTTTACTGTGCATCCAATTCTTGATGAACCACTGAATGCAAATGATAGCAAAACCACACTGGAGATGTGACAGGGATAATTCCCTTGATGAAGACTTGACAGATACGTAAGGAACTTAAAAACATGAAATTTAAAATAATTAGGCTCTTTGATTAAACAAACAATCAATCAAATTGCTCTTTTAATTTATTCTTTCTTTCAAAAATAGCACTTTTAAAACAACAGCTTATTTGGGGTATTGTAGCCTTACCAATAATATACATGTTATTAGTGTTTCAACAGGGCTGGTTCTTGCAATAGTACAATTGGTAGGCAAAAAATTTTAAAGGTCAAGAAAGAAATTCTCATTAAAAAGCAAAACAACACTTAGGCTACCAGCCAATTTCAAGCTTTCTTCTAGCTCTTTGTTTTTCTGTTCATTCCACATCACAGAACAATTATAGCAATGTTGAATGGATAAGGCCAGAGCTCATATAGAAGTGAATGAACTACAATTTACAGCTTGTGGGTCATCTGCCCTATAAATCCCAAGATCTTATTTTGAGCATGGATGAACAGAGGAGAGAAAAAGCTAAGGAACATTCTCTTGTAATTGAGTTCCTTCCAGTAAATAAAGAAAGGTAAAAGTAGAGATACAATCAACACTGCTTTTAGAAGGCACGGAATCAAATTTATTACTAACTTTTTGACCACTAGGGGATAAAAGTAGTGATTAGGTGATGAATTTATAATTTTGGCAAAGAATTCTGAGAGTATTGTCTGTGTTCACTATGAGCTATGGCTTCTGTTCTCTTCACAGTACCTCTCCTACTAAAGGAACATTATGACTGTGAGGAATCTGCCTAGGAGCTGTAAGTCTTCAGAGGTAAGTCTCTATTGTGTACTTTTATGGGGACAGCAGAAAATTTGATCTCTTAACAAAAGCTCCATCCTGTTCTAAAGCAATTTCTCAGGCACACAGATTGCATGGGAAGCTGTCTCTTGTTTCAGTGACTTATTTTTCTTGCTTAAACTTAAGCAAGACAACTCTTAATTTTTTCATTTTGAAAATACTGTATTTTACTTCCTTAAATTTTATACCTGAAATGTTTATGCAACTAATCTCTAAAAGAAAATAATAAATCACAACTCTCTGATCGCAGAAAGTGTGGAGAGTTCAGAACAAAAGTACTGTACAAAATGGGAGGAGTACCTTGACTCTAAAAGCCATTTCACCAACCCCATAGTTGGGTATAATAGATAAAGACAAACTCAAAAAAGACGAACCTAATAATGGAGAACTAGACTGATGTAATAAGCCATGAACTTTCGCACTTAGCACAAAACAAAGGGTGTAATTCTTTTTCATTCTGTGTGGACAGCGAGGAAAGGTAGCAAACAGAATAGCAGAAAACATTTGCAATTACATGATCAGAAAAACAGGTAGCAGTGATAATTCAGGTGTTTAGCTGTGAACTTTAACCAGAGCTTGTGTGATCATAGTTAGGATTTGAAATATGCCACTAAGAGGGTGCGGTTAAGACACATTCTATATCTGTTCTTCTTAGACATTTCTGAGTAGGTTAGATTATTGTGATCCCTGAAGCACCAAGTTTTAAAAAGGGTGTTTTCTGACACTATCTCATCTGACAGTCTTCCAAGCAGACCACATACCTCTAAAGAGAAAGAGACAGCCTCGTGGCTATGACAAAGTCAAACTGCCCATGGGTAGTTCTGCAGATCCACAGACCAAAGGAAATGAAATGTTCAGCCAAGGATATACTAGTTCAGAAATGGATTTAAATTGCATATGACTTTAGTGCAGTCTATAGAAAATATTGAAAAAGTTATTATAGTTGGAGAAATAGCACTTCTCTGGTGAGTACCCTCCTTTCTTGAGGTACTTTTTTTGTTTTGGGAGCTCAGTTGCTTTGACCCTATTTTGGTCACAGTGGCAGAAAATGTGTGGTTTTCTACTCTCCCCACGTTATCTGCAGAATTGACTAGAGCATGTCCTCCCCTTTTTTTATACCCATTTAAGATTTTATTGCCATTAGTTAGAAAAAATACCAATAAGCCTTAAAATAATGACCAAACATTAGAAGAAATCCTTATTACTGTAAAGAAACAGAGGGGTGAAAAATTGATCTCTCTTCTTCTTTGACCATTTTTCCCCTTGGAAGCTTCAGAGATTTGTTCAGAGACTGTCACTTTTGGAAACACAAATCTTTCTCAGTCAACTTGGATTGCCAAAATGCTATTAAAAAAAGATCCCAAATAACACAAGTAACACTAAGCACTTCTAAATGAATGTTCACTAGCAGTTCTGACAGTGTTTTCATCTCTAAATGCTGGGTGTGCTTTCAGGGCATAGTAGAGTAAGCAAGGCTATAGCCTGCAGGGGCTGCTGTCATGCAAGAGTAATTATACTAGGATGGAAGAAACAATCAAACTATAAGGACAGATGTTGTTTGGTTTTGTTTTATGTTAAGGGCTAAGTTTATGTTCCACATTAGCAGAAACAGTATCTTTTTGTGAAAGTCTTGGGATACTTTCCAGAACTGATTAAGAACTAAGGCATATACTTTTCAACATGTTGGAATCTCCTATCTGAGAGGATGTCCTGTTTACATTTTGAGCATTAGCTAAGTAAGTAAACTGCACAAGCACTCCAGTGGTAAGGTGAAATATAAGAGGGGAAGATGGCTTGAAGTGGATTTTCGTCAAGTTTGAAAAATGACACTTGCATGACCTCTGTCATCAAACCATTTGGGATTAGTCCTACAAAAGTATATTTTTAATAAGAATAAGCACTCAGAAGGGAGAGGCCTTGGTGTCCATGGAATGTATTTCAGTTGGTTTAAAACTTTTTCATCTTTTTTTCAGAAAGAAAAGAGGGAGCAGCTGATAAGGTGACTCATAGCCAGTCTCATTTTATGAAATGACCAGGTAGGTAACCAAACACTGATGAATCTAACACTAGCAATAAGTAACATCTAGGAATAACAAAACAAACAAAGCAAGAGTGATAGATTCTCATTTATATCAGCCCTTTATCACTTAAAGTCTTTCTATGTGAGAACAGTAGTATACTACACAGTACTTGCATTATATTACATGAAAGGAAACAGAAAGTCAAGTTTGCTATTTTCAGGTTTGAATTAATTTTTTACATGAGTGGCAATTTTTTTTGATGGGAGGCAGAAACAATTTGTAATGAAATGAGAAGACAAAGTGACAAATTCCAAAACCAAAAGAATTTAAATTTTAAACATAGGCAAAACATAGTAGACTAATGGGAAAGTACCTAAAAGAATATAATAGTAAATATCATATGTGGTGCTTCTGCACACCCACAGCTTAACTGCTGTCAAGATTTGGTAGACTTCCAGGAAAAGGAAAAAATTTAAGGCACAGTTTGATAAAGTGTTAATTTTTAAATGTGTATAGGGAGCTTTTCAATCCTGTCCAAAGGATACTGATGGGCACACTTCTGTTCTCACTGTGACCTCCTGAAGCTAACTAAAATTAACAAATCTTCTTTTCACCATCCGGGACTAACCCTCTCTCTGTATACAGATAGATGTATGGATTCAAATCTTTTAAGAATTTTTATATGAGGAAAGTATCCAGAGCCAAATACTGGAAATGTTATTCATCTGGGTTTCCACTTGACCTGATGCTTTTCACATTCACTTTAGTAGCATAGTATCTTAAAAATCCTTTTGTACAATTACATACAAAATGAAGTCCATTGGCGCAAAACAGTTCGAGGTCTGAATAATGTAAAAAAAAGACTATTCTTGGGAATTAGCCCAAAAGAATAGGTGATGGAACTGCTTCAAATAATAACTTCAGTGTATCTATTATACAGAAAGAGCTTTCCTATTATGACATTCACATTTATTTCTAATTAAAAATTTTAGAAATCTAGATGTCTCACAGCCTTTATGTGGAGCCCATCATTCCTGCTTCTGGGAAAATGAGAATAGTTCATTGTATGTACTATGAGGTCTGCCAGTGTTATCTCTGAAATATGAGAACAAGTGGCATAATAAAATGTACTGCAGAACTCTGAAAGCCCTTGATTCTATATTTACATCTCTGAACAAGCTCACTTTGACTCATAGCTCCTTAATTAGAGGCATAGTCGTTTTCTTTTCTGTAGGGCATTTTTTTACACTCACAATACAAGCATACATTTGGTAACTAATACCAGCAATTAGCCTCATCTGCTATGTAAATGAGTGTAATTGCAATTAAATACTTTAGTGGGCCCGAAGGGAAAACATGCAATCATTACAAAGTAAGCAGGAGTACATGGTAAAGGGACTTTTAGTAGTGCTAGAAGTGCTTTTTCCCTTTGGTGACTACGGTCCTTTCCATTGTTAGTCATTTCTTCAGGAGTTTAGAATCTTGTTCAAAGGACATTTTTTTCTCTCTTCCATTGAGAGCTGTGAAAACCATAGAACAAAAAATGGCATGTTTTATGAAGAAGAAAGAAATTATCTCTAGGGTGTTCACAGAATTTTGTGGTGAACATCTGAGCATCACAAAACAGGATACCAAAAACAACACTGGGAAATTCCTGGATTGGTTTATTGTCAAAGATTTGTTGAAATCAATGGCTATGACAGTTTTACACTAACTAAATAACTGTGTCACTGAATATGTCTACATTGTTCTCTGTCTTCCACAAGAGCTGTCACTAGAATACTGTAGGAAGACAGTCTGGATGGCATTTGATGGTATACTAAACACAGTATACATATATTTATATATATATGCTGCTGAGCTTGGACTTGATGTTTGAACAAACTGCAAATCTAATTTTGAGTGTGTCCTCCTAAAAACTAATACAGATGCATGGTCAGATATTACTCAATAGTGTAAATATGATTCAAAATTCTCATTTGTATATCCTTTATATGTAATTTTGCATCTGAGTTAATAAGTTTCCAGTGCCAAATCCACACTTTGAAATTTAATTATATATCTCTAATTTCTTCTATTAGTTCAGTGTAATGGAACTATATGTTAAATTTTAATTGACTGAAATTTTTTAAAGACTTGCAGTGAGGCATGTGTATTTATTGTGTGCAAATGTCTGAAGAGACCTGAGGCAGCCTGGCCAAAAGACTATAAAAATTATTCAACTCCTAAGCAGTGTTTCACTGCCCTTTCTTATAGAGCATCACAGAGTTACTCATTCTGGCTTTAAAATTTCTGGGGCTGCCTGGAAAGGTTTTCATAAACTTTAGTTTTACTGCTGCATTTAAAAAAAGAAAACTAAAATTTTACTCAAAAAGACATTTTGAGCTGCCATTTTGTTCACAAATAACGTGCTAAATTTTCCAAATTTAAGCACTGTAGATGCTCATCCTTCTTATTGCATCTTGAAAAGGTGGTTGGGAAGGAGATTAGAATTGATTTTTTTTCTTAAAAATATCCTGCACAAACAATATATTCATGGCCTGAATTAGCCTTTTTTTTTTTTTTAAGACATTACTCCTTGTTTTAAATATAGGTCTTTATGTTTGGTTGAGGACGCCTGTGTTAGGATGAGCCAAGGGCAGGTGTAACTCCCTAGAGAAGGATGGCCTGCAGCCCAGAATGACAGCAAGGCAAGCAGAGGCAGTGGCCTTAGTGACAAGGGTCCTGTCCCACAGCACCAGAGTGAGGCAAACAGGGCAGACCTGGTGATAGTAAGTAGGCTCAGACGGGAATCCAGGCGTCAAGACAAGTTCACTGTAATGAGGCATGCCAGAGGTCAGGCCAAGAATTCAGTCCATGGGTCAGGATCAGTATCCATACCTACAGGGTCCAGATCAATAGCTACAATTCAGTTCAGTCATGGACCAAGTATGACATCTGCTTAAGTCCATTTCCCAACCAAATGACATAGGAACTCCTGCTGCAGCTTCTTCCATCTTTTTCTCAAAGGTCTTCAAGGCCAGCTGGATCTCCTCAGACAGCTCTCCCTTCTGAAAGCTGACCCGAAGGGAATGGAACTACACTCCTAGGAATGTTTGGTGTGCTCTGTGCTCTGACAATCTGCTAAACTGAAAGGTTGCTTTACCTAGAAGAATGCTTCAAGACCATTCTGTTTATGCGTAGACACTTGTCTATTCTGAAACATAACAGTGGAATAGTAAGAACACATCAACTTAAATTCAGGCTAGGCAAGACAGAAGCAAGATACCAAGAACAGAAGTATCTTTCAATAGAAATAGGTGGTATCTGACTTTTTCACTTGTTGAGACACATTACCTGCAGGAATAAAAATCCTGGTGGCTTATTTATCCACTGCCCCACTGAAATTTTTCTCTGTGATATAAAAGTAATTTATTTTTATGTCAGACAAGGTAGTTGTTTGGATCTATCCCTTTCTCAGGATGACTTCAGAACAACAAGTGCAGTGCAACTCACATTAGTTTCACTTACCAGGAAAAAAATTAAAGAAGAATCTTGTTTCTAAACTAGTGTTCCCAAGTTGCTGCAAACAGCTTAATGTGATTCAACAACATAATGAGAAATAAACTACTTGGTATGGGTATCCCTTGAATAATATCTTTCTCATATGATTGAAAGAACTGATAATTGGTGACAAAAATACTGCTACCGAAGTTTAATTTTGCATAGTAAGCAGGGTAATCTCTCTCCAGTAAAATATTATCTCCTAAATTCAAAAGCATTTTATTTCACAGAATCACAGAATATGCTGAGTTGGAAGGGATGCACAAGTATCATTGAGTCCAGCTCCTGCACAGAACCATGCCCAAGAGTCACACCATTTGCTTGAGAGTATCATCCAAACACTTCTTGAAATCTGGCAGTCTTGGTGGTGTGACCACTTCTGTGGGGAGCCTGTTCCAGTGCCCAATGACCCTCTGGGTGAAGAACCTTTTTCTAATATCCAACCCAAACCTCCCCTGACACAATTTCAGGCCATTCCCTCGAGTTCTATCATTGGTCACCACAGAGAAGAGATCAGTGTCTACCCCTCTTCTTCCCCTCACAAGGAAGTTGTAACTGCAATGAGGTCTCCCCTCAGTCTCCCCTTCTCCAGGCTGAACACACTAAGTGACTTCAGCTGTTTCTCATATGGCTTCCCCTCAAGGGCCTTCATCATCCTTGTTGCTCTCCTTTAGACACTCTCCAATAGCTTAATATCTTTCTTATATTGTGGTGCCCAAAACTGCCACAATATTCAAGGTGAGGCCACATCAGCGCAGAGCAGAGCGGGACAATCCCCTCCCTCAACTGCCTGGTGATGCGTTGCCTGATGCCCCCCGGGACAGAGTTGGCCCTCCTGGCTGCCAGGGCACTGCTGACTCATATTCAACTTGCCATCAACCTTCAGGTCCCTTTCCGTGGCACTGCTTTCCAGCAATCTCATTCAGTAAGCTTTGAGGATGATAACCTCTTTGCATAACCAGTTTTTCACTAACCTTAACAAGAAGCTGGGCTTTTTTGTTGATTAACTAGAGTGAATAAACAAGTAGTTAAGGAACATTTGGCAATATGGGTTTTCCAGTCACAACTATAAGAATTGCAGTTGGGTGTGTTGTATTTTTATGTCTTCCACTTAGAAATCCATTTTAGAGCTTCTGGCCATGGAAAAGTGATCACTGAGATTTCTTCTATCGTTGATGTGTATCAGTCAGTTAGGAAAATCTATGTTGTTCTCTTCTTAAGCAGATGTAAGTGTTCTGTCAAATAATGTAATTATCATTGAACCTTTCACCAAAATAGCTAAAGTTTGATCATTGAGGGTGGCCACCACTATGGAAGATGAGCTCAAACTCATTTATTGAAATCTCAGTCAAGAACTACTCTTTACTGAGAACTAGTCTCCCAAAGTATCCTATATTCCACATAAGAAATTTTGATGGGTTAGCTTTTAAGGTGAATGTGTTAATTAAACACAGACTTTCATAATTTAGTATGCTACACATTCTAGATGATAGAAACAGAATGTGCTTAGCAGAACAGTACATATATTTTTAAGAAGAAAAGAATTCCTTAGAATCATAATACTGGTTTCAAGCCACTAAAATGAAATTCAAAAAAGTAGCAGTCTTTTTTTAGGACTTGAAATTCAGAAGTGATTAAACATAGGTTGGGGTTCACCATATTGCTTTGATGAGTAACCTTAGCAATTGTTTCTTATTCCAGGGATCTTTGAATTTAGGATCTTCCTCTGTTCAGTGTCATGCTAATTGCAGGCATAACACATCTTTATAATTGAACATTTTCCATAAAATTTGAACTTTAATAGTGGTGAAGATATTAAAATTTAATGTTATGGGTTTGGGCCAATCTAAATAATCTAAAGGAATTAGAATTCAGGCCACAGCCTCGACTGTAATTTTTAGAAAAGGATTTACAGAGAAATGTCAGCTATTAGCTGTGTGCTTAACATGTGTCTGGTCTGTGTGAACTTGTATTCACCTTAACCCTGTGGAGCACCAACTTTTTCCTTCCAGCCAGCTGCAATATTCCGCCTGTTTGTAACCTCCTTGTAAGTGAAATTGTTTCAGCCTTTCCCCTTCTGACAGTAAAACATAAACATGAGGCACATTAAAAAGGAAACAGGATCCTGGTCCTTTCTGTTTCTCAGTTTTATTTAGCAGTGACCTTTAACCCTCATTAAGATACTTTGGAAAGTTTGGGACTCCTTTTTTTGTGTAGCTCTTTGTGGGAATATTTAGGTTTGTTATGTTGTTTTTCTTTTCAAAAATATTTAAATGCCTTTGGGCAGTTGTATAAAACTTAAAACCCCACATTTACTTATTCTAAAAAAATTTTCTGTAGACAATATTTCACAGCATGTGCTCTGGTCATTACAGTCATCCCACAGATATAAGGCAAACATTGACACCCAAATTTTACTCAAGGGGAGTATCAATGCACACCAAAATTTTGTCCAGAGCAAAACATACATTCATATACACACTAATGGGCGCTAGCCCAAAAGCATGTTAATGCACATAAAATATCGCATACAGTTGTTTTATCTATGAAAATAGGACTCAGATTCATGAATACAAAAGTCATGTGCTGGAATTTGTTTAACAATTTGCAATGTGTATCAATAACTAGTTATGTCCTTTGATTTGTTTGCCTTAGAAGACATGCAGAGAGAGATGTGCTAAACATAAGGAACTTTCGAATATCTGAAGTCTGGTATTTCTAACCTTTCAATGGAGAATTCTTTCCCTTAAGTTAAAAAATTTAAATGCATGGAAGAGGAGCTATACTGAAATATATCTGTGACTTTTTCTCTCAGAGAGAATGAAAAGTGCCTTTGAGATATGTCCAAAGACTGAGGGCTTTAGTTGTTGATGGCATTGTTTGCCTTACTGGTCTATTTTTGTATGTAAGAATTAGCAAAATAATAGGTGATATTGTGTGCTTTCAGAAACTGCATTTTGGAATACATTTATGAAGTGAAATAAACTCATTGGAAAGGAAAATATTATAATTTTTCTTTGACTTTCAGAGAACTCCTTCCCAAGGGATTATTTATCATGTTTCTTCTTGTAAAATAACCAACAAATTTGTTTCTGTTTGTCATTCACTGGAATTCTAAATTGTCACTCTGCTTTTAAATCCTGCTAAAAATCTAATTTTAAAAAATGTGGTATTTTATGCTACACCTTCAGAAAAGCAATTGTATTAAAAATATTTCCCTGCAGCTTTTAATTTGATTTTTTCCCCCATTTTTTTCCCCAGTTGTTTTTCCTTTGCTGTTCTTTTCCCTTCTAATGTCAAAATGAACAAAATAAGGAATATAAAAAGAGAGAAGTGTGAAAAAAAGAGTGCAAAAATTCAAAACATCCTTGATTTTTCTTTTGCATATCAGATGGAAAGTTTGTTCCATATTCCATTCCAAAACAAGCTTTTAGAAGGAGTCTTATGTTAATGTAAAGTGCTTTATTTTCCTAATTTCTGAGACTGTAAGGTACTTCTCACAGATGCTGTGCTTTTGTCAAATGGATTTTGGTAATATTTGAGGTGATGAAAATTCATCCTTGATAATATGTTTAAACAGCTAAATGTTTTATTGTTTAAAATGTGCTTCCCATTTCCTTCTTGAGACCTTTTGGTTTTAGTACCTACTTATTAGCTCTTATATTTATCTTATTTAATGTGATTAAATTGAAGCAAAACATACTATGTCATATCTTTATTTTGAGATTCAAATTGCTTGATTGGAGCTTTTAATCTGATTAGTTTTCCCTGCTTCTTTTAGGAAGGTAAAACAACAGTATGCATTCAACCATTATGATTGCAGAAGTGAATTTGACCCTACCAGTCTAAATTTGCAAAAATTAAACAGTTCATGTTAAGTAGCTTCTAAAAACTTATGTTTGGCTACAGTTACATTTTTTTTTACTGTTGAGATATAGCCTTTCAGATTTAGTACAGATCATCATAATCCATAAATTTTATGTCCATTAATGGAAGCATTTTCATTTTTAGTCTTTACTAATATTTGATGGGAAAGATATAACTCTTCATCAATGATTTTACAGGTTATAGCTTTTTCAAAAAGGAAAAATCAAAAATCCAGTGCAATGATACCTTTTAAAAAGTGACCTTGTCAAAGTGAGGCATTCTGACTTCAATTAAATTCAGAGTTAGTTGGTCCCGTAGGTAATGCTGGAATATATAATGTTAGCAATTATAAGAATACTTTGCAAAAGTAGTTTAAAAACCCTTAAAAAAAACCTTTATGCTGTGCTGGTTTGTAGAAAAAAAGGAAGACTTTGCCTTTATATTAGTAGCCATTTAAGAGGTCATTTTGGAGTGTACTGTTACATAAAACATGAGGTCAGCAAGTAAGGCTAATTAAATTTTAGTAGGAGCAAGAGTCACCAAAAGGTTTTTACTTTCATCCTACCCAGTCTAAAATAGTCTTACAATACACCATTAATAGCCTTGGAATACCTAATTATTTCAACATGAATAGCAGTATCAGTGCTGTCAGATTAATACCCTCCTGAAGATTCCTAAAGAATGCATTATTATTTTTATTATTTTGTAGATTCAGGGACAACAAAAACAATCAAGCAAAATCAACCTAAACGTGGAAATACGGTTTAGAGAAAGTACCTGTTTTCACCTCGGATGAGAAATTTTCTCCATAAGTTTTCCACCAGAAAGTGCAATTCAACTCATTTCAAGTATTTTCAAAGGAACATACCACTTTTACATAAATTTTCTTGGGGACAAGCCAGCATTTTCCTCTTTTGCTATTTTATTTAAACCAATATTTTAGTAATTTCCATCCATTGTAAGTTTTCTCTGTATCACAGAAAATATTGTTGAGAATTTAGTATCACGCTGTTTTTTTGTATTACTGAGAAAAAAATCAATTTATCCTAACAAAATGTTTTAATGATCCTTTACTGGAATTTTATTTTCCATAAGAATTTTAAAATTTGGCATTTTTGGGCAAACTTGGAGCAGGGAAAAAACCTGGTGTTTCCCTTGAACCTGATAGTTTATTTTTCCTCCAGCATAATTCATTATTTCACCATATAATATAGAAACATTTATCATTTTAGGTCTTAAGTTTACAGTAATACCCAGTACATATAAGACTTGTGAAGTACTCTCATTCTATTCCATGGAAGTGTGCATTGGTACTTCTAAAGTTTCATCATTATGGCTGGGCTTTGTGAATGAAGATTTGGGAAGGGGTCTACCCACATTTGTTGCAAGTGCGTTGGAGGCTAAAAAGGCCAATATGAGATAGACATGTCCGGTTGCAAAAGGCACAGCAGAAAGACTCCTTAGGTGGTATATTCTGCAAGACACGATTCTTTCTGCCTTGTCTTTTCTCCTCAAGGGTGATCCTGCATGCTGATGCTAAAAAGCATCAACAGCGTTATAGATGGTGTGTCTCCAGACCTCCCGATTGGAGGCCAGAGTAGACCAGTTATGTTGATCAGTGTGGCCAAGGCTGAGATGTTGTTTCAGGGAGTCCTTGTATCTTCTCTTTGGGGCTCTTCTCTTGAGGCAGCCAGTGGCAAGTTCACCATAAAGCAAGATCTTAGGGAGGTGGTGGTCCTTCATCCTTGAGATGTGCCCTGCCCAGCGCAGCTGTGTTCTCAGCAACATGACCTCAATACTTGTGACTTCTGCTTGTTCTAGAACAGATGTATTGGTCACATAATCTGACCGGTGAATGTTTAGGATTGTACGGATACAGCGTCGATGGAAGAATTCTAGGAGACGCAGGTGGTGGCGGTAGATGACCCATGATTCGGATCCGTATAAGAGAGTAGACAGCACAATGGCTCTGCAAACACTGATCTTTGTACTTTTCTTCAAGTGTTTATTTCACCAAACTCTTTTATGAAGCTTTCCGAAGGCACTGTATGCCTTTGCTAACCTGTTGTCTATCTCTCCGTCAATCTTACCGTCCGAGGAGATGATGCTACCTAAGTAATTAAACTGCTGGACTGATTTGAGCTCTGATTCGCCACTGGTGATATGGGGGTGAAGGAAGACTTCCTGAGGTGCTGGTTGATAGAGAACTTCTGTCTTCTTTAAGCTGACTTCCAGCCCAAAGAGCTCAGCAGTGTCTAAAGTTTAACTAAGCTGAAAAGTCAAGTTCAGTCTTCAGTCCCTAATCCAACTGTATTTCTCAAAAAATAATGTTCTGGCCATTAAATGAACACACCTTTTCTTCCTAAGAATAATCTTTTGTTACGACCCACCTCAGAAGGTGAGGGTAACCCAGGTTTTTGTTAATAGAGACCTTGGGGTGGATTAGAGTGAAACGACATTGAATGATCAGTGTTTGTAAATATAGGGTTTATTTTAGAACAATTTGGTTGCAAAGGAAAACAGGTATATAACTGTTTTGGGCGTTATTATGTATAATATTATAGTAATATAAATGCGTAATAACACTTATGAGAACATGTAAGGAAAAGAAAAAGAAAAGATAAAAGTAGAAAGATATATATAGTTGCTACCCATTGGATCCAGTGAGAAGACTTGGTAGTTGCAGTTTCAATGTCTGTTTGTTGAAGTGATGGTCGCAATTTAAGACATTTCAGTCTCTCACACCACTGATGTTCAGGAGCAAATTCAGTGTTGACAATTACATCTTTGATATTTCTAAATCTCTAGTTATCTTAGTGCAAAAATATTTACTCAAATGGACTTCTAACTCTCAAAGAAGTGATGTTTAAGGGTACAGCAAACCATTCACTGTGTTGACACACTAGATTTAAAAAAAATAGTGATTTAGTAGATGCTATATTCTCACAGTGGTGCATCAGACTTTTAAAAAATATATTTGAAGAAATATTGATTATAATTTTTAATGACTGTGGTGACCAATCAATGTTTCTTTGTTCTGGTTTTATCATAGTAGATCTTACTTCATAAAATAAATGTGATCTCTGGGTTTGTTTCTTGGTAGGTTGAAAATTCTACTATGAAAGGAGAGATTTTATTTCTCTTCTCTGTGTTCTGATTTAAAAAACCCTAAGTAGCTAACGGTTTCAATAAAGATTTTTTTCTCCAATCTGCAAGTAGAATTCCTGATAAGCATGATGATTAATCTCCTTGTAGAGATTTTATTTGTCTACATTTGCTGTTTGTATAAAAATAAACGTAAAACATTTTTATTTGCAAATTCAGACATTTAGAACCTCTTTTGTTTAGAGAAAGTATGTGTTTTGATGTGCTGCTGTACAAATGTTTGTGGAAGAAAGTCTTGTATGTTTAGTAAAATGAAAGAATTGACAAGAAAAATCAGATTCTGAAAATATTAACACATCCTAATTTCAAGCAAGCTATGATGGAAAAAAGAGTCTGGTTTAATGTGCAATGAAATATCAGCTATATTTGCCCTGGAAAATACAGGATACCTTAACCATCTACAAGAGAGTGTGACTATTAAACTAGTTACTCTACATGCTCTCTGATAGCACATGTTGTCAGGATTTTTCAGATGGTGGATTTCCGCTGTAGATTTGAAGCATATTAAGTATTTATTGAAGAGATATATTGAATTCCCAGAGTATCTCAGTAGAAAGAGAAGAAAGTGCTTTGAATTCCAGTGAAACACCTAATCTGATCATTTTCCCTAATATTCTTCAGATCACCCCTTACCACCCACACATACTCTGAGATACCTATATGTGTTGCTTAATAATTTCAGATTGCTTAAATTTCCTATTGGTATGACAAGCATATGTCTGTCTACAGGTATTACCTCCTCTGCTCTCCTTTGACTAGACTGGGGTTTAGTATGGAGAGATCGGTAGTGAGAAAAAATGTGGACTATTTCTCACCCTTTCAGTGTATCCTTTAGAAAGTCTGTATAACATTCAGTTTTCCTTCTTTTGGTAAAAATAGCTAATAATTCTTCATCAGTGACTATCGAGGTAATTGTTCTGAAAAGTTGCTATTGTCAAGTGGAGAAAACAAAACAAATTCATTCTACATCTTTTAAATAAAAAAGTGCAACTGTAGTTACAAAAATATCACTTTAGATATAGATTAGTGCAACTAATCTTATTAGAGGATTTAGATATTTTTTGACCATTTTCGGCTTATTGGGCATATAGGAATATCTTTCAGTCCCGAGGACCATAGGAGCATCCTTCTCTGTAACTCTAGAGTAAGCATAATAAATTTTAGGTTACTACACATGTAATGTGAGGAGCTAAACTGGTAACACTTTTTCATGATTCTACATTGTGATGATTACTGGATAAGTATTTTGTGATTTGAGACAGCTTCTGGCAAAGTGAATGAATGCCAAGATTGCCAGAGCATCAAAGGAAACATTTTTAATTTAAGTATGCATGCTGAGATGCAGCTGTGCCAATACATGCATATTTATTGGATCTGGCCAGGAGGCAAATGCGCAGCTAATTAAACCATAGTAGCGCTGGCGAAGATTTGATTCTAAAGGCCTGGGCTGTCGAAGACTTAGCTGAGATGATTTTGGTGGATATAGAAGCAATTTAAAAATAAAATAACCCTAGGCAATGTTAAACTTGGATGCTGATAACCTGCTAGTTAGTTTTCAAAGAGATCAAGATAGGCTTTAGCAGTAGTCATAGCATAGCTCAAGAAAATCATACACTGATATTTGCATAAAATTCTGTGGTTTAGTTTAGGTAGCTACTAGACATTGCATTATGATTCTGTGACCAAGAGGAGCTTAAGAAATAGTTTAGGTGGTAGTATAGTGAGACACATTAGTTGAATTATAAACAGGATGCAGACATCTTCCAGGATGCTAGTAAAGGGTCTCTTCACAAAAGTTTCTTCTTGTTTACCAGCACATAACTAATAATCCAGTTTCAGAAAGTCTAATTCTATGGAAGTTAAGGTACAGTAGGTTTTCTAACCATTCACTTCTCTGTGAAGCTTTTGCAAGAGGATGTGCATTATGATGTTTTGGTTTCTGAAAGGAACGTCCGTGCGCTAGAAACTGCACTGAGACTCTGCTTACTCCTGGGTAGGTTAGTGGTTGACTGTCAGCCTGTATTCGACTTCCAGACCAAATTTTAAACAACTGGAAGTTTCCATGGAAATAATTTGTTATTCTTGTAATCCACATGCTTTTTGAAGAATCTTTATTATTCTGGATATGTAGAAATATGGATATTGAAAATTAAAATTTTTAATCGTTTTATTCTACTCAGATCCATCTGAAAGCCAGGCACTCAGGTGCTTTGTTTGGTAATTCTGTAAAATTCCCTGATAGACAGCATCACCAACTTCTGGCTTTAACAGAGTCTCTTCCCATATTCTTTCTAATTCTAAACAAGACTGCCTTAAAATTCATGAAGTTTAAAAATAAATGCATAAATATAAGGTTTTATTATTATTGCTTTGGCATTTCAGCCTTAGGGTATACATTTTTAAAGGCTCACTCCATGACCATGGGGGCAAACAATACAGTTAACAAAATTAATAAATGAAAACCAAGTTTAGATACTGACATAATGATATGACTGTAGAAACAGAAGTTGTAAGAAATGCATAAAATCTTTCAATACAGAGAGTAAAAGCAAGAGAGCTGGAGCAGGTATCCATTTGATTGGGATATTTTACCCCTTCTTATGGGATCTTATTCTACCCCTTCTTCCATGAGCATAGTTAGTAAATTTGTCATTGAATTTTTATCCCCCTTGAGCAGGCTGCAAGGAAATGTCCTATCTGCTCCCTGCCAGACTGCGCTCAGATCAACTTACTGCATTGGAATTTAACTGAAAGAAGGAAGAGAGGAGGCAGGAAGAAATAGCTGAACATAAATTAAATATACAAACAAATCTCTGTACCCTACTATAACCAAAACAAGGTTCAGCATGATTTGTTCTTTCTGCTTGCCTATGTAAGGTTTAGTCTGTTTTTTAGACCTTACAGCACAATACGCGTAGTCTAGCAAACAATTACTTCATGCAGTGGATTATTCTGAATAAAAATGTTGATTAACCAGAGAAAATCAAACTCTGAGCACCAGTATCATTCCTTCCTGGTCACAGACTCCCAGCTTGTTTATTTAGTGTCACCCATAGTCTGTCATGGCTGACCTAAAACTATCAGAAACAGCTACAATTGCATCCAAGCATAAACAAAAATCTGAACTGAAGGTGCAAGGGGACTGCCATTCTAACGATAAGATCTATTGCTGTAATAGCCTTGATTATGATGACCAAATAAAAAAAAAAATAAACAAAAAACCCAGAAACCAAACAGCAAGCATACAGACGCATTTCTGTTTATTTATACATAAAGAGAGGGAAATGAATCATTTACAAAGAGGAAGGCATATAGAGAATAGGGTTTCATTACACGTCAGTGTTTCTCAACAGTTTATAAAACATGATTTTGTGAAACTAAAGGTTTGCTTGTGGTCTTCTCTGTTTGCTTAATGACATTTTGTAAAGTGATAAAAATCACATGGAGATAGCAGAGAGAGAAACAGAATCTGCCAGATGGTTATCTGTTGGTAGAGTGTTTTTCACCCTTCCTTCCACCTACAGCACAGAAGCCTTGGTTTTACACTGAAGACAGATTTGCATTAGAAGATGCAACGTAAGAAAAAAAGTCTGATGTATTATGCTTCAGGTGCGTGAAAGATTTGTAAATTGCTGCTGACACAGGTAATGAAGGTGACTCATGTGTGACAAAAGCTGACCTGTTATTTAAAAGATGTGATTTGCAGACAACTTTCAATTTTCATTGCAATCAAGTTCCCTGAGTTCATAAGGGTTTCTTTAAAAATAGAGAAGAGTAAAAAAGATTTAAACACAAACTTTAAAGATCTTGGTGTATTACCTCTGATATTGTTCTGGGAAAAACTGCTTGCACTCCTCTGCAGTCATACCAAGGGATTGGTCACTTGGCCATTTTAAAGGTCGGTTCCTGTCTTTAGTTTAATTCTCAGTATGTTAGAAGGTTTCATTCATTATTATTTAAGTAAATGAAATCTTCAAAGCTGAAAACTTAAGTGAGGGTACTTTACTCTTTCTAAACGTAGCATTTTACTTTAGTAAGAAGTACTCGACACTTTTGCTTTAAGTTTCCTGAGCAGATTAAGAGGTAAGAATAATAATTAGATGACTCTACTAATTTTTTTTTAAATTTTTTTTCCCCAAAATGTGTAAATTCAATGTCTTATTAGCAAAGACATTGTCCTGAGAAATTTTCTAAATATGCTTATTTCAGAAATGACTTTGATTCCACCCGTATCTCTTAAAGACTTC
>NW_016690318.1:836970-845424 GCF_001604755.1 Lepidothrix coronata
AGACTTCTGAAAATGTCACTCCTTGGTTTTTACAATTAACAAAGCCTTAGATATGTCATGGCTCCATTCTTTCACATTTCCTCCCTATCTTCCTTTATTCTTTCATTATTTTTCTTTATCAAGCTGTGGTGGCTAATCAATAGCATGAATGTTATGTTCAATGGCAGCTCTTACACACTTAGAAAGTACCCAAATACTAGTCATGAATGATAACGTCTCACATATTAATGTGACTTAATGTTGATTTTGAAGACATGCTTTATTCAAAAAACCCCTATTCAATAACTATAGGACAACATTAACTTTCACTGATAATCCAGTCTAAAAATTCCTTGGTCTTAGTTGGGTCTGTCATCATATTGGCACAGAGAATCAATATCCTCAAAAGGAATTTAGCTACCAAGGTACTTATCATGAATGCATCCACTTTAATACAGCGAGACTGCCTGGAAGAGTCCAAATGCATTTCAATATGCTCCCAAGAAACTTGAGACTTTTTGATCTTTCTTTTGTTAACAGCTACAGGGAGACAAATGCTTTCTGAGAGTAAAAAGCCATTGCTGTGGTTTTCCACAGGAGAAGATGTGAAGCTACTCAACCTTCCAGCTTTGGCACTTTGTCTCAATGAGGGCATTTGTGAAGTTAGAAAAGATCCTGGAAGAAGAAATTCGAATAAGTGCAAAGTTCAGAGTCTGTGCAGAGGTGAAATGTAAGCTTGCCATGGTGTAGAGCCACACTTCTATACTGTGGTCAGGCTGAAATATGTATCTTGGTGAGCAGCTAGTGAGCAAGTGTTAGTAGCAGTAAAATTGCCAACACTTTTCACAATTCTTTTGGCTTTCTTAACACAGACAAGCATTTTTACTGAGGTTTATTTTGCCAAGGTACTGAATAGATAATGCTGGGAATACAATGTAACTATATGTTGAGTACTAACTATGTACTATTATTTATTCCAAAGCCTCAGAATCAGTTCTTATTTGCAAATAACTTGGGGTAGCAAGCAGATGATGAATAACTATGCCCTACCACTTTTCAATATAACATCCTGCAGCTCTTGCTAAACATATATAGAATTACTTTATTCACTAGTTAGTGATATTGTGTCCTGCTTAAAGTATGATTTATTTTGACCAGTCTAGTGTCTAGCTGCCAATGCATACACATGTTGTGCGTATTCTTTGACAATTCAAAAAATCACTACTTTCTATGAGTTTCAAACTGTGATTTGCAAAGAACATATTATCCAAAAAGGCAGTGGCTACTCAGCTCGTGTTGCTGCTTCTCTGTGTTTTCAGCCGGCTCATTATGACAATAAGTAAAAATACAGAATTCTAATTCTTTTTAGCAAGTAATTGTTGAAATTGCCACAAACATGTAAAGCAATCTCTTCATTAAGATAGATATTATGGCTTACCATGTCCTTTTTCAGCAACTTTTTCTTTATGAAATCAAGTTTATTTGTACACCAGAAAGACGAAAAAACTGTGTAATATTATTTAAGTTGGTAGTAGAGTTTCTTTATTCTCTCCACTCATTATAATATATAGAAAGAGTCTGACTAAATTTTGGCTTGTAGTATTTGAGTAGGTCTTAAAACCAGCATAATTTCGTGTTAGGTCATTTGCAGTGGCAAACACAGTAAACATATGGTTATATTTCTCTTTAATTGTTTGGGATTATTCTGATCAAAATAGGAGAAAAGATTTGTTGCCTTTTTCTAAAGTTATATTTTTTATACTATCATTTTCTGGTTTTTGCATTTCATAACTTGACTGAAAAAAAATTGGTTTTGGTTGAAATTGTAGACAACAACAGCTGCAAGAAGACATTTCACTCTGAATTTCAAAACACAGATAGCTGTATCATATTCAAATCATGCAACAACTCATAATGAAGCCTAATTAGAATGGGATGCCTCTTAATACAGATTAATTTCTTCAGGAATTTATCACAGTTTAGCAGACAGGCCGTAGTAGTAAAGGAAGCTGCCCCTACCTGGTCAAAATAAGGTTCTGTGAACTTAAAACCCAAATACCTTTTCTCTTCAAGTAAACATTAAATCCCTCATTGACCAGCTGTTGCAGGAATTTAGAGACTTGTTTACACTGTCCCAAATTTTCTTCCTACAATGAATGTACTTTTGAAGCTCCTGTCTGTAAATAATAGTGAAAAACTAGTTATTAAGGTGTGCTAGTAATGTCGTTGAAAGTTAATACTTCATTACAATGGTACCTGAGTACTCGACACACGTTTGATATACGCAAAGTCTTAATTTGGCCAAAGAAATTGAGCCTAGACCTTAAGGCCATGCTTTGCAACGCATATGCTGCTGAAAATAGGAACGATTTTGTCTCTGTCTCTGTTTTTCTTTGTTTCCATCTTGATAGTAGATTCATGTTGTACATTTTCGTTAAAGCAAGAATTTTTGCTCCAAAAATTGTGTTCAAATTCCACCTTTAGACAGTTTCATAATTATATCCAACTTTCAGTCGTCCGTTTCTGTTTGCCAGTGGAAAATTATTAAAATTATTCCCTGCTGGGGTTAATAACAGAACTGTAAACACCCTAAAACTCTTCATCAGGATACTCTTTTTGTGTTTTAATTGCAGCTGACAGTTGAGCAGGTTGTGTCAAATATTGTTCTGCTTTTCTCTATTCTACTATGTATGGATGGCAATGCCCATAATGTCCATTTCTGTTCAATAGTTTTCAAAATAGTTTTCTTCAGATTTAATTTCTATCTTGTTCTGGTTTTTGTACTCTTGATATTTCAAAACTCATTACAGCTAAGATTTTTCAGTCTTTTGAAGAATTAAGCTCTTTCACATTATGGCTCTTCCATTCATCATTGGTTTTTTGACTTTTAATTGTTGTGATTGGGTTGTGAATAAATGTTGGTAGCTTTATATTTGTATATATATTCAGTTATAAAAATGAGAGATTTCTTTCCACATGTGGATAACACATTTTCATGTTCCTATTTTTCACCATGAAGTACAAATATAATTTTTAACATTACAACAATAATGTATATTGGATAGTAATAATTCAGCTCTTCTTGTACTAAGTGCTTTGCCTTCTATTTTTAATCAACCCAATTTTGGCTTCTTGTCTTCAATTAAAAATGCTAAACTAATTAGTCACTACTGACTGTCAAGCCTATATTATTTTGAGTATAAATAACTCTTAAAGTCTTCATCCTCTTCATCCTCTTAGAATATTTACACTCTTGAAAAGTAAGATGGCAAGCCAAATTCTGCCCTCATCCAGAATGTACCTCAGCAAAGTGTGTAACCTCATGCTTGCCTCAAACATGTGACTTGGTCCCTGGGTCATGAGTTAATTTCAAAGTAGCTTATTGAGTTGAAGTTTTAAGTTCTGTGGTTCAAGAGGAAATTCACTCTTTTCTACTAGAGTTGTGATGATATGAATGTATACTAGAACCCACACTCTTGTCAAACACTTTCTGCAACAAAGGTAGTACAGTTACTGATTTATGTGGAAGGAACTATGGATATGTGACCTTCTCATATTCTTCTGCTCTACTTTATCAAATAGGCTTGTTCATTCATCTATATAGGCAGACAAGCATTTTTCTTTGAAAACAGAATTTATATTGCTTGAAGTACCTTTTATTCCATTAAAGTAGGATCAATAAGCAGGATTAATTTAGCAAAATAAGCCATATTTTGGTCTTGATAGGCTAATCTCTCAGCAACATATTCATCCACAACTGATGAGAAACTTTTTTTGAACCTGTTTGTTCCAAAAATTATTGCACACTACATGTATCCAACTTCAGAGGTTTTGGAAGTTTAACTGAAAATCTCATATCTACAAAAGTTTATGATAAAAAGGGCCTCATCAATTTTCCTGCCTTCCATAAAAGAAAATCATTATAGTAAAGCAAACGTTTCTTTACAGGAAGTTTCCTATGTGAATCATACTTGAAACTTCATGGCAGAATGAAGGATAAAAAACTTTCTGATTTCAGCCTCTGATTTAAAGTTTCTTTTGCATTTCAGTCCAATGTTAAGAAAGTCCATGGCTGTTAATTTGGAATTTTCTCAGAAAAGCTTTTTCTTGATTAATAGGTGCAACAAAATTGATGCAATTTAGAAATGAAAGAAACCAGTGGTTTCTTCAAGTTTCCCTCTTCTTCCCTTGCAACTCACTGTGTAAACATCCCTAGAGCCAGTTTTAGAAATAACATTCAACATCATACGAAGCTCTTTCCTAACATGTCAAAATTTCATTCAGGCTGCTCCCTCCCTTCTCCAAATCTTGGGTGTTTTCTATGATTCTGTGTCATTGTGAGTAAAATGTCAATATGTGTAATGACACAGCACAGTGAAAACACATATTTTCATATTCATGTAAACTCATGTAATTGTAAATTAGGCTGTGCCACCCGCTATCATAACATACTTCATGTGAAAAGATGCTAAATTTACTTGACCTACTTTCATCTTCATGTTTAGGAAACAGAGTATAAGAAGTAAACAAAGTAGTTGTGTCTCATGCAGGAGATGATTATTGTTTGAATTTATGATTCATGCCTTGAGCAAAATTTTGTTTGTGGTCTCATTTGCAACCATAATTTATATCTTTACTAGGGATATACTGTGTATTTGGGAAGTTATATATTAGGCATGCTTTGTACTGGAACAATTTTCTAGCTTTGGGTATAGCATTTTCTATATTTCTCATGGCTATAAAAATTTTTGGCATAACATTTATTGTAGTAAATATGGATTTTTTTTTAATTGCAATTCCCCTTCGGAATGTCCTATTGTATTTACATCCATGCACTTTTACAGCTAAATCAAACTAGTATTTAAAAGAGTTGTTAATCCTACAAACAACGAATCATAAATGCAAGAATTTACTTTTTCAATATTTCCTAACCACAGTATTCAGTTTTTAATAATGAATGTCTCAGTTTATTTAATTTGTATTTTTAACCTAATCTAAATCAAATATAATTAAACATTTCTGGACTCCAATGGATCATCTTTTAAGATAAGAATGGTAATTACAGAATTGTTATATTCTCTGGTAAAGCAGGCTGATTTAACTTAGATCCATTAGACTAAAATCTATGAGGAATGTTGTTTTGGAGAAAAAAATAGGGGAAAACAATAGATTGCCTAGTATAATATAATGTACTGCTAAGAAACGGTAATTACAAAATGAACTTTTATATCTTTAATGTTTATGAATCTGTTATTGTCTTTGGATTGTTGTTTACTGTGACATTCCTGTGAGCTGTCAGATAGAGTCACAACTAATAGCATCACAGATGATATGCCTGATCTTTTTTTTTTTTAAAATGTATGTTTCCTTCCAAATCCAGATTCTTTACAGATAAAATCTGGTTTTAAGTCACAGAAATACTGTACTAACCATCAGGTGGCGGGAATGCAATAATTTCACCTTTGTGTTTTATCTTTCAGAAGCTAGACATTTACAACTATACTCGGAGGAATGGGAGCTTTTTAATTAGCCATGGGACATTCAAGGAAATTTGTACTCCTGAAAGACTGCACACAGACTCTGACACCTCCAGCAAAAAGATACAAGGTCTGACCTTGCTCGGAAATTTCTGGGCTCGCTGTCTGCCCCAACACCTAATTCTTAAGAGAATGGTGTTCAGGAACAGCCAGTTGGCCTCCTATTCTTTGCCTAAGTCATGGTAGTGAAATTTAAAGAAACAAGGTGTATTCTCTTCAGAATCTACTAGCTCTACTGCTATTCATGTGGTTCTTTCTTTCATCTCCTAAATTTATGGACTCCCAAATTCATCAAAATCTTAAGGAGACCTTAGTGATGTTTTGGTGCCCAAGATGAATGCAGTGAAGATCTCTGCTTATAGCCTTGTCTTTAGTATTCTTTAAGCACAAGAAGAACACCAGAGCAACCATCTAATGGGAAGTGAAAGACAAGATCCTTTGTCCTCTTGTACTCCTTCCAGCCTTCCACTCCACTGCTGTGGAAACAAACATGAGGGTTCCACGGTGATGTCAAAGGTGAAGATGATATTCCCTTTTATTATTGTCAAAGGGGAATCCAGGATAAAATAATTTCTCCATCCTCACTCTGCTCCCAAAAACAACTGAGAAGGAGCAAGTCAAAAAAACTCATGTTACTCAAAGACAATCATGCATGAGAGAGTAGTCTTATCGACTAGATGTAAAGTCTAAAGGACCATGCCAAATCACTTTTCAAAGACAGGATCATTTCACCTACTTGTGAGAGCTAAATTTTGAGAATATTAAAAGGGAGAAAATTACTGCATGATAGGGAGCTGCCATTGTAATATGTGCTGCTTAGTGCTTGAACATTGTAACTGTCAAGCTGATTCTATTACAAAAAAGAGAGTAATTTAACATTATTTAATATTCACAATATGCACATATTGAATGGAAGTGTATGTAGAATGTAAGGCCTTATTTCAGCACAAATAAAACTTTAATCACAGGAGTACTTCTATTGATTTTAATAGGATAACTCTTATTCTCGCTTTTACATGTGTGTGTAATAAATAAGTAGCTACTAATGGATATGTTTAAAAATAACTCCAATATTACTTTCAAGAAAATATAAAAGAAGGTATTCTATCTTCTCAAGTGCTTGTTACTCAGTTTGTGGGATTTATCCTCCCGTCTACATTGCCTACCAAGACCAATTTTATTCTGTTAGCTATATCAGGACACTTCTTTGGTACCTGAGGAGTACGAAAATAAATGAGAACAAAATCTAGTTTAATTAGGGTATTTCCCAAGTACTGAAAGTTAAATGCTACTGTGGAAAGTTAGCTCACTAGTGCTCAGATGTGAAAGATGGAAAATATGGGAAAATGTGTGAAACTGTAGAATTGGCTACTTTGTAGATTGATGGTTGAGATGTATAAGACAGAAAACATTAAAATGAGGACACGATATAGACAGGATGGTCTGAAGATACATGGATAAATTGTTTCTAAATGTTTCCTTTCCTTCCATCCTGTTTCTCCTGTCCTTTCCACAGGTGCTCATTTTTAAGGACCTCACCTGGACATGGCAAATATTGTCATGATTTACATTAATGTTCTTGTACAACATATTAGGAATGTCAGTTGCTTTGAAAAGGTGCTCCAAAAACACCCATAGGTTCTCCATGGAGCTACAGATAGACAATAACATACAGGCTGTCAGAAATCCTACCTTTTTCTGGAGCCTGGGTGCCAGGACCATTTCTGTCTGCTTTCAATCCTGTCAATCTATCACCTTGCCCTTCACTGCAGCCTATTCATCTTGTTTTATTCACTGTTTAGCAGTAAAGCATTGGCAGATTAGGTGAGGAATATTTTATTTTATTTATTTTATTTTATTTTATTTTATTTTATTTTATTTTATTTTATTTTAACATTTCATAAGTAAATATGTTTAGGGCTACTTTCCTTCAGCTAGGTGAATTAGCTTCTTGGTAAGCACCATAAGATTGAAAAGACAACTTGCCAGAAGTGACAATAAAGCAGCAAAAAATATATAAGTATTTTTTATTTACAATAAAACAGACAAAAAAATCAAAATATTGATTTATTATATGAAATATACATATAGTATGAATGGAAAAAACAATGATAAGGCCAATTATAAGTACAGATGGTTATTTCCAAACAGATTTAAGAAATTAATTTTCTAGACCATTCACAGTATTTTAGTAGTAAGTACTAATATTAGGAGAGTGACATAAAGCTATCTGAAGGCATTAGGTCTAATCACCCACGTTTCTTCCACAGCATAAGAAAATTGTACCAATATCTTTAAAATGACAGGCTTAAATGTCTGCAAAGGCAGGGTAAATTTTTGATTTCATCAAGTATTTTCAATGTTACTGCCTTTACATAATTACTTTAATGTGAAAAAAGGCATATCATGCTCCATTGCTCCTTGTGTGCGCACTTTAAGGAAAAAAAACCTTTCTATAAAAAGCTGCTTAGCTTTAATTGAGCAAAAGAGTTCATCTGGGGTCTGGACTTGCAGCTCATAATTTCTGTGGACAGGTTAGGTTGCTGTATGATGATCCTAATTAAATTTTATAAGAGCATTGAACTAGATAAACCAAAGTAGCTGCTCCATCAGTTCATCAGGTGAATTAACCATGTGCGGGAGTTTGAATTTGCTCATACAGTTCTGCTCCTTTCATCGTTAAGACTGTCCCTGCAAAGGGCTCTACGGAGCTGATGTTGGCATTTTTGGTCCATAGGTGGCAGTATTGTCAGGGTTTGCGGCGTCTGAGACTGCTTCCAAGAATTTTGTGTTCTCCCCAGACCTCCTCCACTCACACACTGTATGATCAGGGCTGACTGCATACTCACGTCAGGTGAAATAAAATGGTGTTCGAGCCAAAAATTAGGCTGTGTTTCTTCTTCTTTTCTTTTCTTTTCTTTTCTTTTCTTTTCTTTTC
>NW_016690318.1:846293-935736 GCF_001604755.1 Lepidothrix coronata
CTCCCCTCCCCTCCCCTCCCCTCCTCTCGCCTCCCCTCCCCTGCCCTCTCCTTCAGAAGTGTGTACTTATTTTGCTCAAGACAGAGATTATTTGAGGGGTTAGGTCGTTCCTTTTAGTTGGGGTTTTGTTTCTTTGTTTGCTCGTTTATTTTCGGTTTGTAAAATATTTTTGTGTTTTGGTTTTTGGTTGTATGGGGTTTTTTTGAGAGCTCTAGCAGTCCCAGTCACCTGATGATTCTTGTTTCCACTAGTCTTTTCGCATAGTATCAAAAAGTAGAAAAAGTGTACATTTCATAATGCTTTAGGAAGTTTTTTCAAAATACCCTTACATTGAGCATCTATTCCCCTTATTTTTTATGCTTAAATGAGCTGTATTTATGTCAATTCTTAAAGTTAGTGGAACTATATGAGCACTGGCTATCAAAAAGATTAGGCAGTGATACTTTTTCATTACATATATTTTTATATCTTATTTTCATTATATTGTGCTTTCTGTATCATCTTTTGCGATGTCATAATTAAAGACACAATGAGGTCATACTTTTTCTACTCCTCATTCCCTTTTCCCTTTCTACTTTCATTTCCCCAGAGAAGGAAATTCTGAAAAAATTGTCTCAGTATTATTGAAAATATAAACCAAAGTTGTTTCCTTAATAAATATTATTAGATGTATATATTGCATTTTCAAGAGCTAGTTGGGACCAGCTCTTTAAATAAAATAGGACCTCTGTAGTCTCTGGAGAGAACATGCATAAAGCAAAGTAAATGATTTTCTGTCAACACTAAGTAGACAGGTGCTTACATTGAACAGCATTCTAATATGTCTCTGAATATTTATGTCTTCTTTTTCAAATGCATTGCCCATGAATGTCACAGCTGTCAAATGTCTGTATACAAGAAGATAAAAAATGAAATTAATAAAAGGCAGATCAACATTTCATTTGTTTAGACCACTTTTTCCTATAGCATTTTACAGAGGTTAGTGATGTTGAGATGCTTGGGTATACTGGCATATTCTAAGGGGCCAAGTGAAATGCAAAGCAATTAGTTGCATTTTGTGTAGGCATAGGTATGCTTCCCATTATTTACCCTAGGCATTATCAGTGAAAATTATGACTGAAAGTGTTATAGTCTGTTCCTTTATACTCTGTCCATTTTCTTTGCAGATGGGCACCCTGGAAAGAGAATTTTAGCGGTTCAGTGCTGCCATAACTAAAAGGTTTTTTGGTGGGGCAAATTCTGAACCAAACTACACAATATGCAGGACCCACCACTGCTGCTTGAAAACAGTTAATGGAGAATAAATTCAGTTTTAAAATAGTTCCAAAAGTCTGAAGGCTATAAATGATAATATAAAACTTACTGTTCATGGCCATTTGAAGAAGACACATCAATTCATCTTTGCAAGAATTTGAAAGATCTTAACGATAACAACTTTCATTTTATACAGAATGTACTGAGAGAATAAGAGGAAAAACCCTAAATGGACATAAATCAGCATTATTCACTTTGTATGCAATTAAAGTAGACTAATATGAGTGATGTTCCTGTGTATCGCTCCCCACGCATTGACAAATTTTAACTGCTCCTCAAGTTTAGCGATGCTTTCAGTTGAAGACAATTGGCAATCACACACTCAAACATAGATGCCAGAGGTTGGATGCTTTCTCCTTTTCATCTATATTCTTTGCTAATTACTTTGCTGTAAGGTTTCAGGTTAACTTTGAAAGCCTCAAGACTTTTCTATTGTCTCCCTCATAAGCTCAGAAGACAGAGCAGTTCCCAGTCAAAACAATTCAACATAGCATTCAATCTTAGTGTTTCAAGCTATTGCAGGACAAAAGACAACGGACAAGGTTCTCAAAAATTTAAATGAGACACAGAGGTTTGTAACATTACTGGGAAAAGAGCAACTTAGAATCATAGCATCACAGAATGGTTTGGGTTGGAAAGGACCTTAAAGATCATCTAGTTCCAAACCCTGTGCCCTGGGCAGGGATAAACTTCAATATTTTTTCTCAGTGTAGCTGTTAAAGACTAATGTTTGATTTCCCAGAAGTCCACAGTTTCTGCAATATACCAATATCCTACATTCTGAAACCTCTACAACAGAAAGTGCAGCTAGACTTTCTGTAGACACGCACATGCTTGAAGTGCACAGTCTTAAATGAAGCATGCAGCCATAATGAAAAGTATATTATTATTTCATTGTAAATTTTCTGTTAGATAGACTCTAAACTGCTTCTTAGCAGCTCTTAGCCCTCTCAGAAAATTTGTCCTGGGCAATTACCAGCAGACGAGACAGCACTGAGAACTGAATAAACCAGTACAGAGTAATAGGACTGAGGACATCAGGGTCGATGGAGTGGGTGCAGTTGGCTGTGAGTTTTCAGATGAACAGTTGCGTTGGGGCATCTGCAATAAGTCAAAACCAGTGTTTCATAAAAACATCTCTCAATGGATTCCAGCAAAATATGGGTTTGTTTTTCCTACAAGCTGTAAATGGAAATAATGGAAATCTTTGAATCTTGCATACATTATCCATACAGACAACATGCTTGCTCCTCATTCCAGCTAGAGGTCCAAGGAAGAGATGGTATTTGGAAACATCTACATCACAAACTGCACAGGTTTCCAAATTAGATTTACATTCCTACTGTTTTGTTTCAAGAACACAGGTAGAAAGGTCTTTGAATTCTCCTTAAAAATTGCTTAGTTGACAACAGAATGGTGTTTAAGATTTCATGATGTGACTAGAAATTGTTCCAGCTTTGAAAGGTTCAGGAGATTTTTTTTTTTAGATCTACACATTTAGCTAATTGCTAAGAAATTAGAAGACAGTATGGTTTTGTGGAGATAAGCATGGAAATACTGTACTACTTGGTTCTTTCTGAGATAGCAACTCTTAAAATGTGCTGTTTGTTGTTGTCAAATAAGATGAAAGAAGAAATGCACAAAATTCGGAACAGAAGATACATTTATCAGGTAAGAACCTGAGGTTTCTTTTATCCCAGCTAGTATTATAGTTTAGAAAATGAAAATTAGCTGGTCTGGTCAGTAAGATAACTGAAATACAGAAACAAGAGAAAAAAAGCCCATTCTGGAAGTATATATGCCACAATAAATTTTTCGATCTAGAGTAAACAAAGAATATTTTTTAACAGTAACTTCTTCAAAACTTTTGAATTGGTTTCACTTGGGACTTGTTCAATCAAAATCTTTTTTTAATAATGTATGTTTGATGTACATGTCTACTGTGTTTACAATCGAACGTATTTTGGATCCGGCGACATGCGACATCTGATAGAAAGAAAATGAAAATTAGACCACACAGATAACACTTGGAGTGTGTTTTCTGCTTAAACATGAGCATTCTGAGGCGTATTATCTCTCATTCTTTAAATTAAAACTGTGGAATTGCATTTTACAAGTTTCAACAAATATAGACTTAATTGGCCTAGTATAAATTTGATTGAAAGTTCATAATAATATACAAATACTCCAAGTGACATAAAAGGAACAAATAAGGAGAAAATATTTAGATTCCTAATTCACATGTACAGTCTTTTAGCTGGGAAATCACTCCCTAAAATCATCAGGATCTGTACATAATTTGCAGGATTAGACTCCAATTAGAATACAGTATTACTTAGGATATTTCGTGAAGTCAGATTATTATCATTTTGACTACATTAGCAACACAATAAATAAGCTCTGTGCTTCGCTGTTAAGAAATAGACTTTTCTGTAACACTAAGATAACACATACAGTTCCAGAACTACACCACATCTGCAGCATGTGAATCTGATGTGTTTGTATCTTTGGGAATTACTATGGTGCTTGCCTGAAAACAACTGTAGAGATCTGTGGGCTACTGAACTCAGGCTCACAGGCATAACTAAGAGAGAAATATCTCGATAAGAAAGGATGAATCTATCAATTGAAAATGCTTTGAATAAAAGCACTGCTGGTTTTCAAAGACATTCCCAACAATATCTTGAGGTATGTACCATAATTTACCTTTTTCTCTGTAACTTATTCTATTGTACCTAGTGAAATGTTCATTGAGATCAGATCAGAGAACAATCTATAAATATGGACAAGCGCTGCCTTAGGTTGCAGAGAAAAAGTAAGTTTCAAATTTCTCTGTGTCTGACTTCCTTTGCTCTCAATACATATTGAAAATAGGTTCTGACATTTTAAATGCAAATTTCTTTTTGTTTTTAAAATATTGACTTTTCTGAGTATCATTTACTGATTTGCTTTCCATATGTTTTCATTAGTGATTTGTTTTCCATATGTTTTAGGTGAAATTTGTTCTACAAAGGTAGTACTATGAATAGTTGTTTCACAATACTGCAAACTCCATTGTTAGCCTGGGCCTGAATTTCTCCAGAGTAGCAGTTCATTTCCCTTCTGACCACAGTAGCTCTGGGCCTCCAGAAGGGGAAAGCTGGGTGTGACCTGGTTGCATTCCCTTAGCATCATCCTGCTCTCACTAACATCAGGCCGCTCTGCAGCAGTAGTCACATCTTGTGTCTCAACATGATGGAGGAAAATTTGTCTTTATTGAAGCCGAGTGATACTTTGCCATTAACTTTGAAGGACTTTGTATGCTTAAGCCAGTACCTTCAGCTGACTGTTTAGGCTCTATTAACACACCAGTGTGTCAGAGAACTAGTGGGTTTCAGCCTTCCATTAGCATGAGCAAGTGTAGGGGAAATTGCACCACGTTTCAGCTGGGTTACATTGCAAGTGTTGTGTCACCTCTCAGATTAGTTCTCGGTCTCTTCCAATATATTGCTGCTGAGACCATAAAATACAAACTAATTCATTGAGAATATTTCTTTGTGATACCTAGATTGAAATTCCATCAGTATAAATAATTGATTCATTGTTAATTCCAAATATACTGGTCACAAAAATTTCAGTGGACCATAAAATTGAAAAGGGATCACTTGGGTCAAACACGATGTTTAACTTAACAAGAAAGGAATAGTTTACATTTCTTCTTAGACCAATTTTGTTTTGCAAATAATTGGGGAAAAAATGAAGCTCATTTTGTTTGCATGATTCTGGACTTTAAACAACCATTTTGGATTTAAAGTGCTTCTCACAAGTTCTATTTACAACGTAAGTCCTGTTAATACAGAAACCTTCAGTAGTTCTGGACAGGACATGAAAGAACGATGATGAAAGTAACTGAATCTTCAGGGAGGGAGAAAGTAACTTACAATGTAATTACATGAATTAGTAATTTGTCCAGGTTCCTAGAACTGGAATATGCCTAAATGCTACTTAACAAGATATTTCTATTAAAAAATTATGAAAGTTTCTACAGCTGTGCAGCAACAAATCTTCAATCTTTAGCATTCATTCTGTCTGATCTTCTATTTCTTCCTGGTCTAAGTAACTTCCTTCTCTTTCAAAGGAATGCTTTAAACTACTCTATTCCCGAAAGAGAACAATGCCTTTTCCTGGAAATCTTCAGCCTTTTTTACAACCACATTAACTTTCCTGTTTAGAAACAGATCCCTAGTGGGCACAAATTCTTCCACATTAAAATCCCACCTAATTTTGTTTTCAGTTTTCAAGAAAAATACAGAAACACAATATATCTCTACTTATAGTGCTTTTATAGTAAAACTTCATGATACTGTCTAAAGATATATTGGACCAATTACAATTAACCATTATACTGTAATGTTACAATAATATTACAACCTAGTATATTATATTAATTACACAAATAACTCTCTACTGGCATAATCTCTTTCTTAATGGATTTTCTCCTGCTAGTGTTTACTAATTTCTAAAAGTTCCAAATCTATTGCAAACTTTAGAGTAAATTACATCCATAATTATGTTTATAGTACAGTATATAATACATCTGTGTTAAAACACACAACATGTATTCTAACACAGAATATAATTCTTTCTTCTTACCTAGTGTTTAGCACTAAATGGAAACTGTGTTCTGCTGTGGCCATATTTCTAGATCAGAGAAAACAGGATACCTCAATGATCTGAAGATATAAAAAAAAGTACTATCTCCATCACTATTTGTATAAAATGAACTGAATTTATGTTGTGCAAATACATGGTTAAGACAGATTTGTAGTGCTACACTTCAGCAATTGTGAAGAGACATAGGTGAACATTTGTGTGTAATCTACTTTACACTCATTCTTCTTGGTTGATTGGCAATAATTTAATGTCAAAAATCAATTTACTTACAGAGATTGAGGTACTTGAGTTGTTTTGGAGAAAAAACAAGGGTAATAAATCACATTTCCCATTTTCCAGGAATATCCTTGATTTAATTTTTCACTTAAAATCTAAATATTTGAATTTATACATATTTCCTAAATTTGGTATGGGACTGGGCCTATTTCATTCCAACCAGTAACAGTTAGGGAGTATTTGAAGTAGATGTTTTAGAAAACATATTTAAACTCAAACATATTTGTAAAACTAGGTGTTTCAAAAATCGATTTCCCAATTTATACCACAAACCTGGCTTTTAGGTTTAGAGCACTATTCTCCTTCAGCAGTTTGTAAAACAAAGAAAAGCCAAAGAAAAATACAGAGAAGTCCCTGTGAAAACACTCTCAGAGTTTTTGTTAACAATAAAAGCATTTCAAGGCTGTTGGTCTGCATGGAAGTATAGCATGAGATACTTTAAACTACATTTGCTCTAAGCCTGAGGAGCTAGTTTTCATAGAAAACATAAAAGATGTGCACTGCTGTTTTAGGCAAAACCTACCCTGTGTTTGTATACATAATCATACGGGGAGATATACATATATACATATATACATACATATGTATTTAAAGCATTGAAGAGAGTCTATGATTCCTCTGAGAAATATTTCTTGAATTGTCATCGACTCTTAGGGGTCAGTTAAATAGAATACATTTTTAGTCAAAGAAATGTAGAATATTTCAGTGTCAAGTTAAGCAAAGAGCAAGAGCAAAACATGAGTAGCAGAAAAAAAGTTTACTTATGGCCAGATTTTCAATTTGCAAATATGCAACCTTGTAATATTATTCAAATAATGCCTAGTTAACACTACTTATCGAGAAAGTAGGAACGATGGCTCTAATGAAACACATATTGTTTGATGCTGGTAGCAACATAGCATTGTCTAGGCTTTCTTAGTGTTATCTTATATTTAACAAATATGCAAAGCTGGTTTATACAGTACTTAGATCATTGGAAACCCAATCTTATTTTGCAACATCATAGTAAATCAAGGGAATGTGAAGAGCCATTTTTTTTAATTTCATGTGATTCTATTATTTACTTTGTATATATAACGTGGTTACTTCATAGTTATGGCTCATTTTAGTGATCAAATAAGTATTTTTGCAATATTAAAACTGGCTGTAATCTTACAGGTTGTGAAGAAGCTGTTGCATACTGCCAAAAAATTAGACAACTACTACATATTTTTTTCCTCAGGTTTGGTATTCGTTAATGCTATTCTTTTGTTAATTTTTTCTTATTGAGCAGACATGATTCTCTTCCATTGTGATTTATGTGTCACTGACAGATATTGGTAGACATAGTGCAAAATGCTTTAAATAAGATAAAAAACACTCACCGAAATAAAAACAAAAGAGAAAAACCACCTGTACTATTGCTAGAAATTCAAACAGAAGTGACCCCAAAATACTGGGTCTAGTAAACATGAAAATAAAAGGAATGTCTTCTCATGAGATTGCTTCTTCTTTCTTCAAAACCCAAATGGTCCTAGGAAGTTTCAATACACATGCAGAATTTGATTAAAAGCCTAGCATCTTATCTGTACTAAAATAAATGCCAGTCTGTTGAGGTTCTTTCATTGAATACATGAATGAGTACATGTAGGGGCTACCAACATTACAAAGAGATGTATAAACAGGTTTTGAACTAGAACTTTCTTCAGCTGAGCCTCTCTGTTCATAAGGAAAGTGCTCAGTGAGCAAGTTCTTGAACACTTCTTCATTAAGCTGCCTTGGTTACCTGAGGGAAACTATTCCATAGCCTTTTTTGTCAGTTCTTTCACCATGAGAGAATATGTCATTATGATTATCTCTGATTCATTTAGAATAAAACTAATACTTGATCCAACAATTAAACAGATAAAATCCAAGAACCTGGTACACAAAAATTTTCAGCAGGACTTGACTCCTGTAGAGATGTTATAGAATATATGAGTATTCAACATTTATCAATCTACACATGCTTAACAAAATCTTTGAAAGTAGCAAATAAAAAGAGAACATATAATCTCTGTGGTTAATATGACTATCATTTATTTTTATATGCTGCCTGTAATTTCAAACTATTTGTCAAATTATAAAAGAATCATATTTAGTACTGTACAGACTGAATCACCCTTGCATAGGCAAGACTTTTTTTTTCACACAAGAATCTGAGAAGAACAACACAAGGGGATATTTTTGCCTGCATTTCCTGGCAGAAACTTTTCTTAATAAAATGGGGTAGGACCTTTTTTGTCCACATTGAAAAGAAAAACAAGGAATTGCATTTGTAATACCTTAATTCAATTTTACACACTGTCTTTGCCATTGCACTCAGTGTATCCACTTTTGAAAACTAACAACCAGAGTTAGCTTGGACGAGACCTAAACTTCTGTTTCCAGGGAATCTAAATATTTTTATTTGAAGTTAGAGAACCTCTATACCAGCATGTCTGTGAAATACTGCATTAATTCCGCATTAGAAGCTCCTAGATTTTAATTTTTGATGGTGGGAGGAAGAAATAAAGGAATAAAAGTAATAAAATTAGTCATGAAAGAATGAAAGCAAAGTTTATGCTCTCCTCTCATTAGAAAACCAGATATATTGAAGTCTATTTTTTTCAGAAACTGTAATGTAATTTGCTTGTTTCCCAGGCTAGGGCACTGACATAATTCAGCTCTGCTTTTCTGACTGCTTCCTTTTCTCCCACCAAATCATCTTTTACTTTTTTTTAAAAAAGGACACAATATATTTTTGCTCTGTTCCAGTTCTGTAATATTTCAGCAAAGCTGTTCGGATTCTAGTGGATTCATGTTGAGGATGTTCGTGTGACTGACTTCTCACATTTGAGTCTTAAAATTTATGACTCATTACAGAAACTTATTCATGTCCTGAGAATCTGCCATATAAATACCTTTATTGGTCTGGGTTTTGGTGCCTAATTAAAGATGCTCTCAACAGCTAGAAAAATTATCATCAAAGTCCATGGATAATAGATTCTAAATGGGCTGTTAAAGAGGCACTTTGACCAATTTCACTGTTTTTAAGATATATTGCAATGCAAATTTCTCTAGGATGTATTCTACACTTTTAGGACAGAATATGCACTGCATATTGAAGAAAATATACTTAGTAACACTTAAGAAACATTTAAAGAATCATTGTGGAAAAAGAGGTTGTTTTATAATGAAGGAAAAAGAAAAAACAAAACCATATAGAATGTTCTCTAAACTGGGTGAATAATTCAGTTAATGAAAATATTTTCCGGTATAACTCCCCTTCAGATTATGACCCTTTCCAATGTTTTGCAGAAATTAGGACACAGTTTGAATGATACCTCAGTTTTCTGACAAAGGGGAGTAATTTTGACTTAACACCAGAGGAGTCTTTGTAGATGATGAAGATTTGTCTTCATCTCAAAAATGGGAAAAGGATTTTTTTTTCAAAATTACTGTTTGACTTAGACAAAAAAGTTACACATTTTATTTTTTAAATATTTGCTTTCAAATGTTGCAGGTATTAGCTTGTTATTGCAGAGAGCAACCATCTGAATGCTTATTCAAGTAGCGTAAGTGCTTGTTATAATTGTGTTTGTACTGCACTTTTGGAAAAAGATTGACACTGTTATATGTTAAATAAACTTTTAGGATTTGTCTCCATATATTACAAAGAGAAATAATTAAACCAAAGGGAAAATTCTTTAAAGGTGTTTAGTATATAAAAATAATGGTAGCAGCCAATAACTACAAGAAAGCAAAGAGACCTGATCAAAAGAACATCTAAGTCAGTAGACAGATGATTACTACCTTCAATAAATTAGAAATCTGTCCCTATCTGTGTGTAATACAGACATCTTCCTGTTTCAGGCTCATTCAATAAAGTGGCTTTATGAAAAGAAATATAGCACATATAACATTGAACATTATATTAGATGCTCAAGTTTTTCTCATGATATCAGAAATTTTCAAATAATATTTGAAATGAAATAACATTTAACAAAAAACCCAAAACATTCTCCAGACGTCTTTGCAAGTACGTAGCTTTAATTCAGTGCTATTATTTCACCATTAACTTGTAATATATTTTGTAATTTACTTGCCATTTGCTTGTAATATACTTTATACTTTTATGCCTTATGTTTCCTTCTTTATAAAGTTTGTAACTTTATAGTTCTTTTCTCAGGTGATGTATTACCTTGTCTCTACTGCCTTGTAATTAGCACTGTCTTTCTTCCCATTAGGTCCTATTTGTGTACAGAAAAATGCCCTATCCCTCTGTTTGTATTCACCTAAAAAATAAGGATATAGATCATTGGGTCATTTCATTAAAAAGACATGACTAAAATGAACAAAATATTTACAAGAAAGTCCAGCTGAGCAGTTTATTTTGCTTGCTAAACTTTGTTTCTCATGATATTTTCTTCATGTGTTCTACCATCAGACATTTTCTACAGTAAAATCATGGTAATGATTTTTTTCTCTGGCAACTTTCAGTCTGTCTCTTTGCTAACAGCTATCACTGCTCACACTATTCAACTGCCTTGTTAGTTCTAAACCCATTATTTCATATTTGTACATTAAATCTTACTTTCTATTATGTAGCTAAATAAGTTTTATTTGGTATTCTACAGAAAATTTCTTTATTTTAATGCTGGGGTTTTTGTGTCTTTGATGATGTCTAGTACATAGTCTCTGTTGATTATTTTTATGAAATTAAGATGTCTTCCCAGGCAACCTCTGTGGTTCTCTAGCTGTAGTATACTTACCATTTAAAAAAACTAACTACTATGTAAAACCAAATATTCTATCATCATATTCATTATCCTTGTTACACTCCATGCTGTTTTCTCTTCATTTATTTATGTGTGTGTATGTGCATCACAGTGTTACTATTTCCAGATTATTTTTATACTCTAAAGAGCACCCATCTGCTATATGTCCCTTATGAAACTTAACAGTCACATCTTCAAAGATCTCTAATAAATTATTAAAGCAATTATTCATGTAAGTCAATAAACTTTCTTACAAATACGTGTGGCCCACTTGCATTGTAAGTTTCAAAAAGTCGCTTTACAAATAATTTACATATATTCAAACTGGAAAAAACAAGACCAAACGTTATAAATGAGCTACCATCTTAAATCTGTGCACCTAACAGGTGTTTCCAACATCTAACTCTAAATAATTAATTCAATGTTTACTAATAATTATATACATAATATTAGTTTTCAGAGACTAGTTCAGTTTATCTTACTCCAAACTACTTTTTAAAAATTAAAGATCAATAGAATAAAATAAGTGGAAAATGATTCATTAAGAATTTCAAGATGACTCTACTACTAACTAAACAAACTTTTACTAATTATCACAACATCTGACATAAACAAGAGCTGTGAGTATTTATGAACCATATACTTTTTTTAATGGGTAGCAAAAGTTAAACATAATAAATCTGTGTAACTTGCCTAAGAAAAGCTAAATAAAATAGCTATCAAAATAGCAATGAAAATGCAGAATTTTCTCATTTTTGTTATATTTAGTCCACTAGAGCATAAAGCTATTTTAGGTATAATGAACTGACTTATATTTGTAAGTGACCAAAATTAATTCTGTTTTGTTAGCCAGTCTTTGGTATTAGAAATTAGTTGTTACCTAAAAGCTTATATTATTCTTTTTGTTAAAGAATTAGTATTCAGTTACTCAACAATTACTGTGAGAACAGTTACACCTCATGGTTCTCTGAGATCTGTTAGTTCCTTATCGAACTGTGAAATTTGATTCTAGTCTTGAATATTTTCCAATTTCTTAGTTCTGATGGCAAAAGATGAATTAATGAATCTAGTAATCATCTTTAAAAGAATTTTTCTGAAATTATAATTGCTGGTGAAATTGAGACTGATGATTTATCACCATTTATTTATTCTTGAGATTCTAAAGTTGTAATTTCATTTAGCCAAATACTAAGTTCTTTATGTCCAACTGATTTCAATGGAATTTACATCTTCTGGAAAAATGGTTTCATGTACGTGACTTCCAAGTATATGAATTACAGTCATAGTAAAACCATCTCAGTAGAGGGGGGTAGATTAGAAGGTTATAAACAACTGTATTCTTTGAAGCTCTGAACAATATAAAGCAAGAGAAAAAAACCCAGATTTTTTTAAAAAGTTCCTACTTTTAGAAAAGTAAGTCCCGTTTCACCATGCAACATATCTTGCACCAAAACAAGATTATGCAAGAGGAATCATCTAATTTGAAGAGCCTTATGGAGTTTAGCATTAAATTTAAAAAAAAATCCATTTCTTGAAAGAGAGATACTGATGATGACATCTGCAGATAGCACTGAAACACTGAAGGACGTTTTATACTGGAGAACACAGAATGAAAAACCATTCAAGTAGAGTAACTAGCTGACTAAATTCTGTATTTTACAGTCTATAAAAAATATTAAGTGTCATATAGACAAGGTCTTTCAATAAATAAGTTAATGAAAGAATTTTTTTTCTCTGCTTTGTTTAACTCAAACACTATAAAGTTTCAGCTAAGCAGTGCACTACTGCTTAGAGAGGTGCTTTGAGCTTCTGCTTAGCTCAACACAAGGAAGACCAAGACACTGTTTCTTAATAAAGAGACGGAGAGAGAGCACCTTATAGAGGCAAAGGCAGATTTACGCTTCACCAGTGGCAGCTGGCAGCCATAGCAGCTGCAGGAGCCCTTAGCAAGGCTGTATTTTCAGATTTGGCAAGGAACACAGGGTTATGCCCACCAGAAGCGAATTACAGCTCTGGAATCACTCTTCCTGCTCAGAGGAGGGCCGTGAGTGATGCTGCAATGCCTTTTGCTAACAATACCTTGATGGGCTTTCTAGATCTCCCTGCAAGGCAGGGTCCTTGACTGATTTCAGATTTCAGTGAGGTACCTGCAGACAGGCACAAAAATAACCTGGACAACAACTTTATGGAACAGGTCCTAAGGAGCTGACTCAGAAAGATGCCCTCCTTGGTATAGGATTCATCCCAGAATCCTCAAAGAACTATTTGATGTCATCAGAAAAACCTCTCTTGATTTTTGAGTGGTCTTGGGAATCCAGAGAGGTCCCAGCTGACTGGAAGCTGGTGAATGTTGTTGCAATTTTCAAGAAGGGCAAGAAGAAGTATCTCCAAAACTACAGGCCATGTCAGTCTCACTTCAGTGCCTGGTAAAGTTATGGAGAAGATTATTTTGGGAAGTATTGAAAAACACCTGAAAAACAATGCAGTCACTGGTAACAGCCAGCATGGCTTCATGAGAGGAAAGTCCTGCTTATCAAACCTAATTTCCTTTTATGACAAGGTAACCCACTTAGCTGATTAAGGGAAGCCAGTTGATGTAATATTTTTGGATTTCAGTAAAGTTTTCATTACTGTCTCTCACAGGATCCTTCTGGACAAAATGACCAACACACAGTTGGATAAACAAAAACATCATGTGGTGGGTGAGCAATTGGTTCATGGATCAAGCACTAATAGTGAATGGGGTGACATCAGACTGGTGACCTGTCACTAGTGTGGTTCCACAGGGCTCCATCTTAGGCCCTGTGCTCTTCAACATCTTCAGAAATTACTTGGACACAGAACTGGAAAGGATACTGAGCAAGTTTGCAGATGACACAAAACTGGGAGGAGCTGTTGACTGCCTTGAAGGCAGGGAGACCCTGCAGGGGGACCTCAACAAATCGGACTGGAGAATCACCAGCCATATGAAGTTCAACAAAGGGAAGTGCTGGATTCTGCACCTGGGATGGGGCCACCCTGGATGTATGTACAAACTGGGGAATGAGGTGCTGGAAAGCAGTAAGTAGTGCCATGGAAAGGGACCTGGGAGTCCTGGTTGATGGCAAACTGAATATGAGTCAGCAGTGCCCTGGCAGCCAGGAGGGCCAACCCTGTCCCGGGGGGCATCAGGCAAAGCATCACCAGCCAGTTGAGGGAGGGGATGGTCCTGCTCTGCTCTGCACTGATGTGGCCTCACCTTGAATATTGTGTGCAGTTTTGGGCACCACAATAAAAGAAACATATTAAGCTCTTAGAGAGCGTCCAAAGGCGAGCAACAAGGATGGTGAAAGGCCTTGAAGGGAAGCTGCATAAGGAGCAGCTGAGGTCATTTGGTGTGTTCAGCCTGGAGGAGACTGAGGGGAGACCTCATTGCAGTCTACAACTTCCTTGTAGGGGGAAGGGAAGAGGAGGGGTAGGCACTAATCTCTTTATGGTGACCAGGACCCAAGGTAATGGCCTGAAGTTGTGTCAGGGAGGTTTAGGTTGGGTATTACAAAGAGATTCTTCACCCAAAGGGTGACACAAAGGTCACTGGAACAGGCTCACCAGAAAAGTGGTCACAACACCAAGCCTGGCAGAGTTCAAGAAGCCTTTGGACAATACTCTAGAGCACATGGTGTGACTCTTGGGAATGGTCCTGTGCAGGGCCAGGAGTTGGACTCAGTGATCCTTGTGGAGTGCCTTCCAACTCAGCATATTCTGTCATTCTGTGAAAATGAGCAAGAATTGTCTCTGGGGTACCACCCCGAGCATAAACCATGTTTGTAAAATAGTAGTTTTTTGGTTTGGGGACTTGGAGGTTTTTTTGTGGTTTTGTTTTTGATTTTTTTTTTTATATGTTTGGCATATTTGATATAGGTACACTGCACCCTTCTAGATTCTCTGTTAGAGAAAAAAGGTTGAAAAATTTGTCTCTGCCCTTGCTGTGCTTTATAAGAAAACTATCAGTATATGTTACACTCCGGATTTTAAGCTTCAAGCTTCGGACTCAATATCTGACAGTAAAGTAACTTTTTTAAAGTCTGGAAGTGTTGGGTACAGAGCAGAACTCTGTTTCCCTTATGCTCTTTGCAGTGGATGAAGATCGAGTATGGGATGATCTCTGTTTTATACTAAAGACCCCTTTGACCTCTGACTACTAGAGTACTTTACAATATCCTGACCATTAATTTTTAATGAGGTACACCATATTGGCTATGAAGTATTTAGAGTAAAATGTGGTATACCACACACCAATAATTTATTCTTCTATTTTATGGTTTTTTTTTCAATAGGAGACATTCAGACAAGTAATTCAAATCTCCCTCCCATATCCAGACCCAGACAAGGCAGAATTTAAAAAAATTTATTGGCAGGAAAGTTTAAGACACACATAGACAGGGCATATATCACATGATTTAGATGGATATTATGTGGTTGCATTTTCCTGCAAGTACTCACAAATGCCTCCCTGACCCTCTCTTGGTTTCAAATTGCTCTAAACTGCCATGCAGGATTATGGGCGTATCATCACAGTCTCCCAAGCAAGTGCTTTCTCTTCTAGCTTATGGTGGTACTTCAGGCCCATTCTAGGCACAGTACTTACAGCTGTATTCTATCTCACAGGATTTGTAATAAGTCCTTTGAAGTCTGTATTGAAACCTTTGAATAATTTCATATCCAGAGCATTTCTATAGAAACATACATATAGAAACATAACAATGTCACAACCATCAATCATGATATTATATTAAATAAATCTAATTAACAAGAAACAAGGCTGAAATTACCAAAAACTATAGAGTTTCCACTAAGGAAAAAGTACGTTTCCCATTAGTACATTCCTGCTTTCCAAAATGCATGTGCAGTGCTTACTAATTTTCTGATCCTTCTTTCTAAGAGATAATATCGGTGTTCACTGCTCTAAGAATTTTTCTAGGCTAGATGAAAATCTTTAATCAGAGACATGTATAAATTACAGCAACATATAGAAACACTAAAATTACTGATTTTGTTCTATACAGTGTTCACTACATTTCATTTGAAGGTCTGTTGTTCATCGCCTGACTATAGGAGGCCTGATTGAGATAGGTCAATATAAAAATATATATTGGCAGAAATCTTCACGGATTAAAGGCTTTATCACATGAGTGACAGAACCAACCAGATAACTTGATGGTATTCCCAGCTCCTCTGGACATCTCCACGTGACCCATATCTGCAACTAACAATAATCCTCTTTCACCAAAAGACATTCACTCAGACTCTATGTACTTCCACAGAAAAATCAAAACAGAAAGTAGTTATATGTTTATTAAAGTAGTGATTTTTTTGTCTTTTAAATTATTGTATGGAAGAATCTTTGTTTAGAATGCATTTAAGTTCTCATATAAAAACATTTCCTTGTTTTCTACAACTTTTATTGTAGGAGAATATATGCCGAAAGCCTTGATATTTATCTTTTATTTGAGAATACTATATGGATGTTCATGGAGACAAAAATCCTCATTGCTTACCTACTTTTCATTATGAAGCTAGATAACCAACCAAATAATATATTTTTTTTCCTGGATTTATATTGATTCACCCTGCTGTGATTACAAATTATAGGATTTGACATCAAGATAATAAGACAAAAAAAGAAAAAAAAAGGGAGGAAGTTTCTTTGTTTGCAAATCTGGAGCATTAATTGTGTTCCTGTGAGGCAATCTGGATAAAGCTTCTGCTAAGCAAATTAGATATAAACTGAAGGTGAGGGCAAAAGGGTCACCACAGCAAGGGAGGATCGAGTGACAGGCACTGGGACCTCCGATGTATGGCTTGTAGAGCAGATGTTCACAAGGATGCAGTGATTATTGAACTGGTAATAAAAAAGCATCAGCTTACAGGCAGCCACGATGGATGCTGGTAATTATAAAGCATCCCCTGGGAGGAAAATGACACAAGTCAGCGGCATCTCTGCAATCACAGGGGCATAATTAAAGCTCTAGTAACAGTTGTTAATAGGGTGCAAATAAAACAGGGGGAAAATTTGAACACAGTCTTTTTCTTTTTTAAAGAGGCGGCAAAGAACAATGTAATTACAGAGACTGCATGGTTTTTAATTTCATGATACAGTAAAACAAAGACCTTTAATGTATTTTATACATGCATATACACACCATATCAAACAAGGGGAAAGTGATTTAGGCGTTGTGTGGTATGATGGGGAGAACAGATTTTTTTTACCGGAATGTTTGTATTTTAATTTTCAAAATAGGTAAAGCACAAATATGTGAAGGAAATATAATATTGTAAATATTTGGCCATTCATCCTCACAAGAGAGGTACAGTGACAATATGTATGTTTAGCTAGTCCTCTTGGCATTATTGTAAATACAGTAATATTACGATACTAGCAAGGAAGATCATATTATCTTTTATTAGACCCACCGCAAAAAGCAGACAGATTCCCAATTTTTATACTCCTCAGGTATTTTTCAGACATTTAAAGCATACTTTTGACACCCAAAAGTGTACCTGGTGTGTGTGGTTGGGCTTAATGATCCATGCATATAGTAATGACGCATTCTACATCTAGCACACTTAGGACTTAGCCATCAATTTCAGTAGAAATCCTTATGAAGTGTTAGCTACATAAAAATTGTAATATCTATCCTTCATATACAATAAAGACCAGTCAATCACACTTTGGCACAGAGTGCTGAAAAGTGTCTTTGGTCTAAATATTTCAAAATTCAAGAGTTTTCATCTAACAGTCTAATTAGTCAAAATACCACATAACGGTATTTCTCAGAAATTGTCGAGTCTGCAAGTTTTTGGAATCTCTCTAATCCTCTCATTCTGTCTGAGTGTTTTTGAAACTTTTTTTCACACACTTGATGTCTTTATTGGTGTACCAGTTTTGCAGTTTATCCAACGGAACAAATTCTCCTCAAAAAGTGCGGTATTCTAAGAGTTCAGTGCTATTGTTGATTACCTTCCTGAATGTGATCTAAGTAATCTCCTTGCCATTTGCAATTTTGTTTCTTTCACTTTTCTTTGGACTGTTTCCCTGCAGACAATATTGCAGAGCTCTTACAAACAAGCATCCAACACACAGCACCATATTTTGGTAACCTCTTCAAGCTCAATCAGTTAGCTAAGGACTTTCAATTTTTAATTTTTTTCTCTGTTTCCATCAGAAGGATATGCTGATGGGGACTACTGAGATATGTTTAGCTATAGCCCAATTTATTTGTTAACAATGTACAGAAAGTCTGCTTTTTGGGAATACGACATAAAAAAAAATAAGAAAAATTTTCATTATTCTGAACTTTTTTTATACCAAGAACAAGCTTGCCTGGAGGGAATTCTCCTTTTATGTGTTTTTTAGGAAGGCCAAATCTGTACTTTGCACTCTTGTAATGTCAACTTTTTTTGTTTCACAGTCCCTTAAAAACACATCTACCTACAACGGAAACCCAAATCCCAGCCTATCCCTAGCATTTTAATCAGTGACTCAATTCATTACTACCAAAAGATTTTACATACTAGTTCATAAATGAATTTCACTTTTTCTTTATTAAGCCAAAATAAAGAGTTTTCAGCCAGAACTGTGATTGATGTCTACCATTAGTATCTGCAGCATATCAGTATTACGATAGCATTAGGAGTCATTGATAGGCACCAATGTATTCTATTGAACCAACAGCCAATACTAATAGCAGGAGACAATCAACAGGTTTAATGTAAAATGTTTATGTTCATGTAGTCTTTAATGAAGGAAACCTGAGGAGAATTCAATCAGATGTCAAATGTTGAGCATGAAATAAAAAAATTTCAATCTATGTAAAAGAAAAGACAAAATCACAATCAACTATTCTTTGCTAAGATAATACCATTTAAATTGTCTAAATGTTAAAATTTATTAAATTAATCATATTCCAATGAACCACTGAGAAAACTTCAGAAGAATAACATAATTGACAATTCATAATTTCCCATTGTGCTGGATTTGGTTGGGATAGAGTTAATTTTCTTCACAATAGCCAGTATGGGCTATGTTTTTCCTTTGTGCTGGAAATAGTGGTGTTAACATAGGGATGTTTTCGCTGCTGCTGAGCAGGACTTGCACAAAGCCAAAGCGTTTTTTGTTCTCACTCCACCAGCAAGGAGGCTGGGAGTGCACAAGAAGTTGGGATGAGACAGCCAGGACAGCTGATGACATCCGAAAAAAGGGATATTCCAGACCATATGGCATCATGCTCCAAATGTAAAGTTGGGGGAGGAAGGAGGAAGATGATGTGTTCAGAGCTATGATGGTTGTCTTCCTTCTCTTTTATTTCATTACATGTTCAAGAAGAAAAAAATCCCATTTGTAATTGCCAATTCAAAACAACACGGCAAAACTTCTGATAATGTCATCTAGAAAAATATTTTAAAATGAGATATTATTGTTAATATATGAAAATACAATAGCCTGTTTCAAAATCCAAACGAATTTTTAAAACTAAAAATAATAGTTGTATGAAGATTATATACCCAAAAAGTCCAAAATTACTAAATAATAAACAGAAGGAACAACTGGATGAAGAAACACAAGTTTTGAATATTCTATTTACTTACATAGATGCAGAATACAGAATCAATTACATTGTGCATTATGCTAGCTATAATAAAATATATCCCAGATAACTCTTTCTTGTGATCTTCCCTATGTGTCCACATCCCACCATTGCATCTGACATGATATATAAGCCTCATTGTCTAAAGATTAAATATCCAAGAAACTAAGCCCCTTTATAGGTTACGGGCATGTTCAGTCCTACTGGAATAATACTTTACAACTAAGGGACTTAGCTGAGAACATATTTACTGCTGCATACATACATAGTAACCATTTCTTTAATTTCAGTAATGTTTAATCAGTGTGAAAATGGTTTTGATGACATCAGACTGAAGCCCGATATTGATAGTACGGCAAACCTGAAATGTCATGAACTCTAAGGGGTTTACAGCATTATTATTTTCAGATATAATATTAGATATTAAAAAGGTTTCATCTCTGTAGTTCCAATACCTGCAAATAGCAGAATTATCCACTTCCAGAAAACTATAAAAACACTAACAGCAGAATAATGGGCTCTATACAAAGGAAATTCAATCACTGTAAAAAGTTTTCCATAAAGAGAACCACTTGCAGACCTAGAGAAAATTTGTTTGCCTGACACTCAGATAAAAGAAAATCAGCTGAAAAGGAATTAGATTTATGCTTTACACATAAACAGGTAAAGAAATTTGGGCCACTAATTTCACTAACGGCTCAACGTACAGCAATATTATTCATACCCTTACGTTCTTGAGTTGCAAATTGAGCCATGCTTTCGTCATATTTTTCAGAGTATTTTAAGACTGTTGTAGCTTAGGAATGGTACTCCCCAATTTAGTCCCCCCACCGAGACTCTACAAAACCACACTACTGCTCTCTCTTGCTCCCCCCATTTGCCCCCCTCCCTTTCTGCTGTAGTGGGATTGAGTTGAGAATTAGTGGCACAAAAGGCAAAGATCCCTGGTTGAGATAAGAACAATTTACTGGAAAAAACGAGATAAGAAAATGAACAGTAACAGCAACAATATTAGTAACAAGAGGTATAAGGAAAAGAAACTATTTAGATTGAAAACCCCTGACAATAAACAAATATTGGACCCTTTGTTCCACCATATTTTCTTGAGCAGAAGGAAACCCTTCCCCCTGGAAGACAGTCCCTGTCCCCCACCCTTGGCAATGACCTGAGGTGGTATCACATAATATCCAGGTCTAGTCACGCACTCTCACAGCTACTGCAATAAAAGTAACAGTGTCCTGGTTGGAACCAGGATAACGCTTTACTATTTGGTGTCTTTTTTCTAACATTGATTTGCTTTATGTAATAAATGTTTAACTGATCTTAGAAAATGCTGAGATTTTGATATTTATTTCTCATATATAGTAGTTAATGACTTTTTATGACTTCATAATAATTAACCAAAATGCCTTTCAGGAAACAAAATCTTATTCCTTTTGAATATCTAGAAACAAAACAATCTTAAATGCAGTAAGAGTACTACTAGATACAAATAAATTATTTCAGGATAAAAAAATCATTAATGGGTAAAAATACTATCATAAATTTCACTCAATCCACATGGCCAAAACTCTCTCTGTTCCCTTCCCTCCAAGGAAAAGGAAATAGCAACATATGGAGAAGCTCATATAACTTGCTGAGTTCATTCAATCATTGAACATTTTTATTCAAACAGATTATTCAAGGTAAACAGTGTTCCTTCACACTCAGCAGGTAGTACTGGTGCATTTTGATCTATTCTTGCTAGCTTTCCTTCTGTCAGAGGTGATGTACCAGTGCTGTTGACTTCAATTCCTCCTTTGACTTGCCCTTCTGTAAATCCAGGCTACTGGCAAATCAAATTTCGAGTCTGCAGATAGGTCAGGAACAGCAAGTAGTCCTATTTTTTCTTTTATGAATTTAGAGCCTTCTTTTCCAAAATTTTTGTTGTGTTATCACAGAGGAGCATCTGGTCTAGAGATCTTTAGCTTGTATTGCCTACTTAAGCAGTAATCTGTCCCATTTAGAGATAGTTGATGACCCTGCATATCAAAAGTTTGTATTGTGCTGTTGACTGCAATTAAATCTAGGCTCTGTCGTAAATGGCCATGTAATTATGGTTAAGTATATATTGATAGTCATTAAATTCTTACACCACTTGCTCGGATTTTCAGCTGAAAAGTGCAGGTCTATATTTGTACCAATGTACTTCTGTTTGCATTCAGCATCTTACAAATATCTTTACTTTCAAGGTAGCTATCAGTTACTAAATTAACGTTATTGTCACTAAATTAATGATATGGTCTCTATTAGCCCATCTGCTAGCTAGCCAGATTCACATTGTTTTCATTTTTATTAGTAGATTCAATCAATAGCCTCATGTGGTACTTGTTATTTTCATAGAGAAAATATACCTTTTCCAACAGAAAAATATGCTATTTTTCTTTTGAAGAACCTATATATTATTAATTTCATTTGTGATAATTTCTTATAATTTTTGGTATTTTTTCATTCTTTCACTGGAATCATTACTACTAATTAATTATCAAGTCAATTTTCCCAACAGCTGATTTCCTTATCTCCAAATGCTTTGAGATAATATTTTCTACCAGTAAGTGTTGCAGTTGTCACCTAGAGTTCTTGAGTTTGGATTCCTTTAAGATAAAAGAGTATACTTGGTTTCATTTTAGCACAGATCTTTGTGACAAACTTGGGTACACTTTATAAGTAATACTGTTATGTATCTGGGAAGTAATGGCAAGAAAACAGTCTTTCTGTTGTTGAACTACGTAAAACTATAACAAAAGATTTCCCCTTAATGGTTAATATCAGCTATTGTCTGTAGTTTGTCTCACTATACTATTTTTCTTAGTGTGTAGCCACTATTCATAATGAGTTCAAAGATCAAAAAAAGTGAAGTATATATTAGTGAACATTACAGCATGTTAAAAAAGCTTATATTTCTGTAACTTCTTTTGAATGTTTTGTATCTTTTAAAATTTTCTATGTCAGCTTGTTTAAAAATATTTGATTTTAACTAGCACCAGTGAAGCAGCACTCCTTTTCCTGACCCTGTATCCTGTTAATAGCAGAGAGGATCTGTGCTGGATGATGATTCTAAGCACTATACTGATTAACTTCTACATGTAAAAAATATTCCACCTTCTACTAGTTATGTCAAACTATTTTTCTAATGAACTAGAAGACTAAGGCAAATTTGACTTCCAGACTTCCTTTTAACTAGAAATTATAATAATTTTATGACTGCCTGTCAAAATGCTTACTTGATATCCTCAATCAGTATAAAGGGTAGCAATAATCTCTCTAGAATGATCTGCACCAGTCTTATTGTTTTGCCAAACACTTAGTCACAGCAGAAGCCCTTTACAAATCCTATCTCATAGGAAATCTTGGTGCAATATTTCTGATTTGAACAACATAAAAATGTCTCCAATTTGTTTTGTTGTATTTTCCTCTTGTAAGTGGCTCTATGCTTCAGATATAGCTCCATTTCTGTATGTTAACCTGCAGCAGGAGGGCAGATGTCACAGGGTGACTTTACTACCTGTACTTTCTCCTCTCTGATAGAACTAGTTCACATGCCAGTTTTAAATAGCCTCCCCAAAATGTGTAATGGCCACCACCCACTGAGATCTAAGCCATCCCTTGCTCACTTGGAACTTGGCCAAATCTGCACTGCTGTGATGCAGAGCATGTCATGCTGCTTCTCCCTCTGATGTGGAAATGGAACTTTAACAGTCAGCAAATCTCCTTAATTTGAATCTCTTAGTTGAGAAATATCAGTTGGAAACTTTACTTAAAATACCAGCAGCCAGCAATAAAAGCAAAACACTCTTTCTAGTTGTCTGTCTAATCCTTGTTTAAATGTTCAAAGTTGTGCAAAGACAAGGCTGCAGGAACAGTCAGTTTACACAGGAAAAAAATGCATCACTCATTAGTTCATTTTCATTGAACAGACAGCATCCCCTTAAGTAGCCCCTCTGACTCCTTAAGCCTCCTATGTACTAATCTGTGGTTTTGAAACACTAATCTCTAGCTTTGCAAATGGCAAAAATCTTTCTAATATTTATGCTAATGTGTTGATCACATCTAATATTATGATTCTTTGAATTCCTTAGATTTAAACAGATGTAGAATATTCTCAGTGCATATTGTGCATATTTATGTTACTTTAAATATGGGTTAAATTTGAACATGATCTTATAGAGATATAACCCACTTCAAATTTTTCACTGAACTTGATAAGAAATAGAACAAGGTGAGATGTGATGAATAGTGGATAAAGAGACAAAGGCATAGATTGGGTGAGAGTCAGCAAGTCAGCATTGGCAGTGTTATTACTGCTCATTTGCAGGTGTGGTGGGACAGAGAATACGTGAGGAATACTGATGGAGGCAAATAGAAAACTGATTCACCAGATTCTTTCTTACCATAATTCCCTCAAAAGCTAGTTGTCTTCTCCGCTTTCCAGTGGAAGCATGTGTGAAAGGAAACAGCATTAGAACATACATTACATCACACAGAAGAAATAAATAGCTTGTTCGCAGAAGCTGCTCAGAACTGACAGCTGACAAGGTGACTGCTGCACCTCTTTGGAGATCCCTCATTTCACCAAGACCCACAAGGTTGTGTGTAAGTGCACAGGGCAGAGCACAGCAGCGCACACATATGTTAAACTGCTTCAAATACGCAGATGTGTGTAGGCAGATGACCACAAAGTGGAGATATAGCTGCAGAACAAAAGCCTCCATTTAATTTGGGGGTTTTTTTTTGCTCTAAGGCAGAGTCCCAGCAGAAGTAGCATTTGGGAATGCTTAACATACTTTCAGAACTGAACATGTACTCCTGAGAGAGTATTCCCCATCTGCTCTAGGACAGATTTTAAACAAGAGCTGCAGAGTCCTTAAGTGTATGTTTTGAAGTTACCTCGCAGTACTTGCTATAATCATTGCTGGTACCAAGTCAACTCATTATGATCAGCTTTTTCACACAGATTCCAGAGAAATAAGACTGTCTGGTTAAATGGGTTTGTGCTGCCTCCATATTGGAGGAATGATTAATAAAGCAGTGATGTGCCTGAGATGGTAGGTGGATAGCTCATGCCACTACTATAATCAAAAACATGATTCTGCAGCCACCTAACACTTACAGAAAATGACTTTGATATTGTGGTGCCCTAAAGGAGGAAAAAAACCCTAAATATTCAGGATCCAACACTTGCAACTGTGAAGGATGTAGTGCGTCCTGAGTCAATAGGAAATCAACCAGGAAACCAATCAGCAGATTACTAAAAGAAAACTTAATTTCACCCTTTACTTTGCTCCTGACTGCTCATGTCATAAAATCACATGTAAGGGTTCAGCTCACTTAAGCACAAAACAGAGATTATCACAGCACATGGCTGGTTTTCTTTTTACTTTAGTCATCAAAATAACATAAATTTTTACAACCACTAACTTCTTTGTCATTTTCCTGATAAATAAGAAATCTCCAGACTAGTTTTGTTCAAAACCAATGGCACGGTAACATAATTTTATATATTTTCTTTAAATTCCAACTTTTTGAAAACAATACACAGTTTCTCATACACGTACAGTTTTCAACATGCACAATTGAATCCACAGGCAGTATCAGTTCACCTAAATCTACATTTCTGGTGAATAAAATATTTGACTGAAAAGCTTTGAAGAACTCTAATGATCATCTTTTACCTTCTTACAGAATTATAGGGAGCTTGATTAAGGCTTATGAAAGGATTTTGAGAATCTTTTGCTGCAGTTGCCATATGAATGTGAGGATTTTTTAATATGTGGTTGTTACAAAATCTCCTATATTCCTGAAACTTTGCAATAGAATGCCTCAGAGCATGAACTTTGCATGTTGTAATTTAGTTATGACAAAATGAGAATACTTTATGGGAGGGTTTTTCAGAGAAAGAGAGTTCCCATAGTGTGAAAGAAAGGTCTTGTTAGTCAAGAACATAATCTCATGGATATTGCTTTCTGGTGGCTCACCACAACACTTAAGGTAAATTAATCTTTTCAAGTAAACACACAAGGAAAAGTTTGAAATTATATGTGTTTATGTATCTGTAGACAAACAATTTTTGTAGTGATAAGTATTTCCGCCAGTACTTTCTCATGTACCATTTTTTAAATGATTTCATGTTGTTTTTACTGAGCCTTTACTATCAAAAACCACCTTTCATCACCAGACTGGGGCCCTCTGTTCAGCATTTTTAGAGCAGTCAGGGGTGAGGGTATGGAACTCCCATGCCTGCATTAATAAATTACCATTTGCCTCTGCTCTACTATCCATTGCTCCCTTAGCAGCAACAGATCATATACTGATAGTAAATCAGATCCAGTATGTTTTCTTAATTTTAGTTTTGGGCTAGTCTATCTAATAGTAAAAACATCTGGTTTAGTTTTGCTTTAATTCTGATCTATACAACAGGAATCTGATCACCAAGGGACCCGTGGAGTCACACCAGGTCAAGTTCTGTACCTGCATGGAGTTAATGTGGAATCTCTGTGAATAATAAGGTATTGCTTTATATTTATGTTATGCCATTTGTATAGAAGTAATGCTAATAATAAAACTTTGATATTACAACAGATTTAGGCAATAAATTCCAGATGAGTAAAAAAAAAACTGGCAATGATACAATCAAGAGACAAGAAAGTTGAGCAAAATCATTTTGAAGTGAAATGGGTTAGTCCCTGATATGAATTTGACAGTTTATATTACAAACAACATAGTCTTTTAAAAAAGTAGTGCTTGTAAGAATTTTACTTGGTAGACTGATGATGGGCTATGCATCATGACTGTCAATGTGACTACCATGAAAACTTCAACAAAGAGGTTATAACATTTATAATGGGAAGTTGCTTTTTGTTCTGTACTTAATCTGCTTAGACAACAAAATGTAAAAAAACCCCACCTCTAATCCCATGAAAAAGAACAATAAATGAAATAAATTCCTCCCTGAATGTTTTAATTTCTGTTCTTAATTGAATTTTACAGTATTTCCACATATTTTTGGAAGTATATTTCAATGTTTAGGATAATTTTTATCAGCTTGGTAGAAACTCCATTTTTTAATTTTGTGGCTCTTTCTATGCTGTCAAAACAGCTAATTTACTACTTTGTTTCCTTTGTCTTACGAATCTCAAAGAATCTGAGGATCATCCTGAGGCAACATGAGGAAATATAAAATAAAATTGTTATAGCCTGGGGGTAAGAAAAAGCCTTTCCCAAATCAACAGTATGTTAGGGGACTTCTGCTCCCTAAAGTAACATTACTGTTTATGCACTCCTGGCTTAAAGTTCTTTTTTACTTGGCCTTATGAAGAGTGCATTGCTTTAGTCAGAAGGAATTAATTATTGTTCCTCTCAGACTACTGCCATCCACAATGACTCCATGTAAAAAAGTAGTTGTCTTGCTTGCTGTTTTTGTTAAGGTGAAATCAAATAATTTAAAAAAGCAGGTTTCTGGTGTAAGACTTCTGCTTCTTCTACCCCATAGATTTTTTTTGGCTTTACTGTACACGATGCTGTGTTGGCAGAGAGAGAGAGTCACAATGGTTGTAGGTAGAAAATAGGTATTGCTCAGTTCTGTTATAAAATACAGTCTATTTTTATCATACAAAACCTTATGAAACCAGATTTGTTTCTGCATAGTATTTCTTCAGGATTCAAAGGCTTGGAATCTGGAATAAAATGCTCTATAGAACTACAATTGGGGTTACCTGCAAACACAGTGTGAATAAGGGAGAGAGCTGTATACTGTTCAAGCTCTCTCTCATGACACTGGATGCCCCAGGGCAGGCATCCAGCATCTGAATTACACCAGACCAAAATCTGGCCCTTCGTTTCTTACTAAGGTCACTGTTTATCTCACTTTGTTGTAATTAAAGGTATTTCTATCTTATTTCTTTTGCCATAAAAACCTTTTGAGAGAAAGGGAAAATTCTTTTTCCAGCTGCATTTTCAAACATTTTCATGGCCACTGGGAAGACTATAAAGCAGCCATGATTTTCAAGTTTTCTCTCTAGTGTATGTTATACTACTGTCTTCTTTGTTACCATCTTTCTTATTTTTTAGTTCCCTAGAGTCTATGACTGTCTGATGTTATAATTTAGGTCTTACACAGAACTTTTTCTGAATATTCAACTTTTCTGGAAAAGGTGACTCTACATTTAGAGACTGCTCCCTGTATGGGTATTTCCTGACACCTGAACATTAACTGTCTATGAGCAGCACATGGCTTCTTCAAAGATGTCATAGAGGTCAACAGCCAGAACTTCCTGCAGTTGCCAAAATACCTCTGTGAGCAATATTGGTTCAGGATTTTCAGATCCCCCTAGAACTTGAACTTGTCAGAAAGGACAAGAGGTAACAGCACATATGCTGCCTCCTTGTAAAATTCAGGAGAAGCTCTGACCTCTCCTAATCACAGGATGCTATATGTTGATTTAAGTGCTTTGACATCATTAATCTTGATGCTGGAGGAAACACAAACACATGCATGTTGGCAACAATATGTATTTTTCTAATTATTTACAAAAGCTGCCATGCAATTTAATATTATTGCCTAAGTGGTTCAGAATTCTGAAACCTCAAATTAACCACCTCTCTATTGAGTGGTCTAATACATGAAATTTATATTTATTTGTGGACTCCTAGCTTTGTATATGCATCAATGCATTGGTATGATACAGTAATTGTGGATCATGTCCTTTTATAGTTCAAATTGGGTCAGCTCCACCAGAGTCAGTGGTTCTATACTAATTATGCTATAATTACAACAGAAGATATAGCTCCCTGTACCTTAACTTTGACAGTTATCACATATCTGCTGCTTGTTTGATAGATTATTTAAAGCTTTCCTAAGCTGGTTGCACCACTACTGCCTACTAGGTGTGCTTACAGTGCTAATTTAAACAGATATAATACAACACATTCATCAGCTCTTGGCCTATAAGAGATTTACCATGCGGAAACAAAGATTCTGTTCACATCCTTACAAAACAGGTTGACTGTTTTTTGAAAATGCCAACTGTGTAAAAAAACATCTTAGTGTTAGCCTGTGGAGCTCCTGAATCTGATTGTAGAACAACTTCTTTTTCACTCTGTAGGAGCTAATATCAAATTGAGAATATTTCCTATCTAAATAGATCGTTGCAATTTATCCTCTCCCTAAATTGATAGTCTCTCCCTAAACTGATAGAAATGTGTGTTGATTTTCTGACCAGACATTTTGTCAAATAACATTGGTTCTGAAACTGACGGTCATTTTTTGCTTCATGTAGTACGTGAAATATATTATTTATTTAATGATACAAGAGTTAGTCAAAAAATTCAGGATTGACTGCAACCTCTTGAGTGAAAAGCTGTCACATTCATGTATTCTCAAATAGTCTTACATATGACTTCATAAAGAAAACTCCATATACTTATTATGACTATGGATAGATATATTTAATTTTCTGGTGTGATCTGCTGGCACTGGTAAGGAACTGAATTTTGGTCAGCCCTATACAAGCACAGAAATTAATGAGAACTCAAAAATATTGTGCATGGAATACTTGACAAGATGCGGAAATTTTAATTTTCAATTTTTTATTTGTAGTCTTTCAAAAGTGGAAAAGTGCAATGAAATGAAATTAAATGAAGTGCAACAAAATGAAATTACATGAAATGAATGACAAAAAAAATCACTGGTGTGTCCTAAAAAAACCCAAATGCCAGAAAATCTTCACTATACTTTGAGTAACAAAAAAAATGATTGAAACTGCATTGAGAAATCAGAAAAGGACACTGTTCATTCTTCATCCTTATTTCTAATAACCTTCATCTACTTACCTTGCTTTTACTCTGTTTTTCCTGCCTACTTTCATTGTATCTGCTTTCTGGTTTGTTTTTTTTTTTTTAATCTGCTTGGTCAAAAGGGAAAGGGAAGAATTCCTAGGATCCTATTAGAAAGAACTAAGTAACTCTGGGTGAAACTTCATTTCATTATGATTTCCATTTAATAATTATTTCATTAAACCTTAAATATACCAGCCTACAAAAATTTCTCAAATTCTGTTTTGTTGTTCCTTATCTTTTAAACTCTAATTTAAAAAGTTAATTTATGAGATCATTATGAAGCCTCCTTTATTTTTGATGAATCTTGAGATTTTGCCTTGTGATAAATAAAAAGAAATTATAATGATACTTAGAAAATTTCACCTGAGAGTACATTCCAATCCAGAGAGCAGTGCATTTTACCTGGAAGGAAGGGATTTAAATGCAAGGTCATTTTTTATTCTTTGAATCATCACTGCTATGATTTTACTGTATTAATGGTCTCTGCCATTTGTGAAGTAACTGGTCTCTTAAATCAATAAGCATGCTCAGCTGCTTGTCATTAAAATCAATCAGTACTACCCTTCTGGCTGATGTCATACCCAACTGTAAATATTAAGTAAGCTGTCACCCAGTTTTTCATTGTCTTTCACCTTTCAAAAGATAGATTTCTTCTCTATCACTGATTTGTAGAAGTCTTTTTAATTATTTCTGATGTTTCCCAGTAGAATCAGGATCTCTTTAGGAACAGAAATGACTGTCCACTGTACTGAAAGAGAACTAAGGCATAATATAAGATAAATGGTTTGCAATTACTGATGTTTTAAAAATTAACATAACTGAACAAATTGTGACATTATGAAGAAAGACTAGAGAAATACATTTGGATATTACTACATGTTGTTTAGATATTAGCCAAGAGAATTACTTAATATCTCCATGCTTGAGTTTGAAAAATATGCAGGTCAGTTATGCCGAGATATGACTTATTTATATTGGGATTCAATTTGGAAAAATCTCATAAATGCACTTTCTTGATTGTCTAATTGCTGTGTATATGAGACAAATGAGACAAATTCTGCTTCATTTATTTAATGATAAATGCAGAGAAATTAAAACTCTTTCAGCAGAATTGATTTTCAACTCTAATGCCCAGAGGAACTCCTCATTGCTTACACAAAGAAGAAAAAAGAACAAAGATATTAAAATTAGCACATGTGGGACTTAATCCTCTCACTTTGACAGAGGGAATGCAAATTATATGTGAGATAAAATAGACATATGAAATAACACTTTTCTTGAAGACAGTAGAAAATGATAGAGCTATTACTCTCGCTAGGGCTGGTGAAGTGGATGGGATGATTTGGATTCCAGTAGGGCAAAACATTGTGAGGAGAGAGGTCCATGCTTAGCCTTACCCACTTCTTGGGTTGCACTAGCCAACTTTAGGATTAACGAGGGTTATGCAGGATTCCAGCTTTGTCCTGGCTTTTGGTAGTCTTTTACCCCCAATATTGATTAAATCAGGTTCTTTATTGGACTAAATCAGATGCAGTTCTCCAAACTGAAGTCAGAACACTTTAAACATGTTCATATTAAAGCATGATTTGCTGCAGATTTGCATTTCAGGTTTGAGGGTTTTGGCCAGCATGGTTTTTGAGGGCTTTATATTCTGTATGAAGCCTTATATACGATTCTTATAATTTCTACTTGCAGCAAACTTGGTATTTGAATAAGACACCAGAAATAATTAGACTCTCCAACAGCAAAAATACAGTTAATTTATTTATTATCTTCGTATCAGTAATATGAAAGGATCTCAAATGAATTTGAATGACATGTAATTGGATTTAGTTTAATACTTCAAGGTAGCATTTGTATCTCCTTTAATGGCTCTTTGACTGACCTTTCTACATGCAAATCTCAAACTCCAATACACTTGACTATCTTTACAGGCTGATTGCAAAATCTTTATAGCATGATGATTATATACATGGAGTCACAGAATGGTTTGGGTTGGAAGGGACCTCAAACACCATCTAGTTCCAACCCCCTGCCATGGACAGGGACACCTTCCAGTAGACCAGGTTACTCAAAGCCACACTCAAAACCTGCCCTTAAACATTTTCAGGAATGGGGTATCCACCACTTCTCCAGGAAACCTGTTCCAGCGCCTCACCACGCATCATAAGGAATTTCTTCTTAATATCTAATCTAAACCTACCCTCTTTCAGTCTAAGGCCACTACCCTTGTCATATCCTCAGATGCCCTTGAAAAAATTCCCTCTCCAACTTCCTTGTAGCTTCCTTAAGGCACTGAAAAGCTGCTATAAGGTCTTCCTGAAGCCTTCTCTTGTCCGGGCTGAACAATCACAACTCTGATGATCTTTGTACTACACCAGGCATTTATCTCTGAAATGAAGTGTCACTCAAAAAGTGGCTTCCTTATAGCTCCAAACTGAAAATAAATTACATATCTGACTATTGGAGTCTTATGTCACCTGAATGTAAATGTTCAGCTGGAATTTTTCTACAGGGAATCTTGTCGAAATTGCCATGGGAAATTTTTGCTAACTCATCATTTTGAGTCTCACCAGAGAAAGTGAAATTTCTGAAAAGCACAGCACCCCATTATACTTTACTAGAGAACTGATACAGTACAGACTTTTTGGCAAAAAAGCAAATCTCTAAAAATCTGGAAAAAAAGCTGAGTGCTTGTGTTACTTGGGTTGTAAACTAACTGAAAATTTGAATGGAAAGGAGTTAGAACTGTTATTTAAGTATAACATTTATGTTCTCTCCACTTGACTTTTAATTTTGGAACCTTCTAAAAATACTCTGAAGTGGCAGAAGTACAATCCAAAACTTATACATTGCAAATTTAGCTTTATGCTACTAGGTGGTAGACGATGGTTTCTGGCTTTCCTTGAAGATCATATGAAGTAGTTCCCTAATGTCACAGTAGTTATCCAGGAGATTTTAGACTGTTTCTTCAATGGCATTCCTTGCAGAGGCTGCAGAACCTGCAGCAATGCTCAATTTTCATCCTGGCAACTATTTTTGAAGGTGAAAGCATATTCTGAAGATATCCAACAAGGCTTCCCATTTTGCTTCACTTTTTTTGTTGCACTGTAAGCTAATCTTGACCAGCTCTTTGCCTAGCTCTTTCCTTTTACTCTAATTTTCCCATGAAGATTTATTTTTTTTTTCAGGTAATTAAAATAAAATCAAAACAGAATTGTCTTTCTGAAATGGCACTGTGATGTATTAATATCTTCAACTGGAGTTTCCTAAGTGTTCTATGGCAAATAGTGCTGTCATGCAAAAAGATAGCTATTTCTGGGGAAACTTTAGGTAGATAAGACATTTTCCTTGGATGTGTTTCTCTTCAGAGACTAAGGTACATGCAGAAATTCATTACTTGGGTTATGTGCTGGATCATATTGATGACTCAATTTAAGTCAAATCGCCCTATAGACTATAACAAATTCCATTTCAAAGGTAATTTTAAAAATTATTTCTCATTGGGCCATCTTTAAGTTAGGTTACCACTTGCTCAAAAGCTCAATTCAATACACTGTAATACTGCTTACTGTATTAATTTCATCAACAGACATTATTCTGCATGAAAAATGGGTGCTTTTTTTTTCCTTAAAGAAGCACATCTAGAATTATGCCAAGCGTCTCAAGTCCAGAGTGAGTGTTTTTCCAAACTAAGCTAACATGGAAAAGAAATAAAATATTTTAAATTGTAATTGTTATTATTAACCACTCAGGTTTAAAGAATACATTATAGGATTTTAAGGTATATTAAATATTTTTTACTTTTAATGTTTTTCATATTTTGTTTTATTTGATCTTGTTTAGATTATTATCTACATCATAATTGTTTTGCTTTTTCAATAACAATAGGTATCCTGTTTTATTGTATAGTTTAGTTTTCTTTAGTCTTGATGAATGGTTTCAACTACTTAAAGGTTTTGTTCTGCTTTTTAATTTGTTGGGTCTTTTTTCTGTTTAGTTGGTTTGCATTTTTTTACTACTGTGTCCTTCCTCAGTTGCTTTAATTCAGTCAATTAAGTTATTAATTTACTATTAATTAATTATTTTCTTTCTTTAGAGAATAACTGCTTTGGAGGCATCACAACTCACATTAATAGTGGACTGCCCATTGTTATCAAAATCAATCTGCAGTCCTTACGACAGTAATCTCAACTAGAAATACTGGATCACTATTTAGGCATAATTTAGTTCCTAAAGTAGTAGAACTGTGAAAAGAATAAACTTTACCTTCAGCATTACAATCTGAGATTACTAATAAATTTAGGAGTTAATCTTGGTACATTAGAAAGAAGAAAAAAATTAACAGAATTTTTAAAATAGTTGTACAAAGGCTTGGTTTCGCTTCAATGAAAGGACTTCTTGAGTGCAGTGGTTTCAGACCAGACACTAACATCCATCACACATTATACATATGATATCACCATCCCAGATTTTCTGAGGTTATTCAAAATATATACTTATTCCCTCAAAACAAGGAATTATTCTCTTAGGATTTGTTTAATTTTATTTCAGTTACTTTACGATAGCACACAGTCTCTGCAAGAGTTATGGTTTACTACATTAAGATCCTGGGACGCTTTTTGGCCTGGTATATAAACCTTGCCAAGATACAACCTCTTTTTGTCTTCAGGTTGCCTATTGGTACCTAATACACAAGTTAAATAGTAAATGTTTGTTTGAATATTTTGAGTATATTTGTAGTATTAATAAATGATGATTAACAGGTCTTCAGTCACCAAATTTATCTGACCCAATTGTGGTTTGATCTTGAAGATATTTTGATGAACAATATATAGTCTTTATATACCTACAATAAAATTGACCATTGGACTGAGTTAGATACTAATCCCCTTCTAAAAACAAATATCAGGCTCGTCTTGAAGCTGCCCTGAGCAAACTTTTTCCAGTGTGTTATTCATTTCTTGTTACTAAAGTGTTTCTCCATCTCTGTTCTCAACAGGTTTAAGTCTATTGGTCTTTGTTTACAAAAGAAAAATAAAAAAGAATTTTTTACAAATGTCTTTTTCTTTTCAGTGAGTATAAGATCAGAACAAAAATATTTTAGAATTCCAGCCAACTCCGCCATATTATTTCCACAGACTACAGTACCTTATGAGTAACTAGAACTTACAAACATTCTCTTGATTAGTGTCTGCACAAATGAATGATATGCCAATTGTTAAAACATATGTTGACTTTTATTATTCTCAGTACTTTTCGTTCTTTCTGCTTTCAGCTTTATTGTATTTTCTTGATTTCACATTACTGATACCAGTTTATCAAAATTATTTGTGTACATGTGTTGTATTGATTGTAGAGTAAAAAAAGCAACATAAGATCAGACTAATCCAGCTGAGAGCAGCGTCAGACAGCAGCCAGGGGCCAGTGTTTAAGAAAAGACTGCTCAGGCAAGTACAGTGTGGTATCACTTCTCCATTTCAGGCAATAAGGATCAGCAAACCAGAGGCTCTATCCAGATCAATAAAATTTGGTAGATCCTGTTATTCAAAAGCACCACAATTAAATAAAACATGGTGTGCACACATTTTGTAGTACTTGTTTTAAACGTGCTGCTGGTAATTTAACTGGTGCTCTGGACCTCTTCCATTATATGTATATTAATATACGTATATATATAAGAAACATCATTCTTCTTTTGATTTTATGAACATCTATCTTACTCTTCTGTCACCTCTTTTCCAAAATGCAGATTCCTCATCTGCCTAGTTTCTCACTATGCAAAAACACAGCTCTCATCAAGTGCTCTTTAATGTCTTTTTTTTCCTAGTAGTAATGTATCTCTCTTGATACTGGGCACCAGAACTACTCACAGTGTTTAAGTGAAGTAGGTGTTTAAATACTCTGCAGTTTTGGGCTGTAGCCCATATACACTCACTTATTGTGGATAAAGGCAATGGAGTCAGAGTTTAATGATTTGCAGGAGTTTAAATTTATTAAGAGCTTGAAGACCAAGGAGGATCTTGAAACCAAAAGCTATCAGGTTATGTCATGATAAATGCTATATTCACTCAATGCTTTTATATGAATTAAGTCTACCATGTTGACTTGTATGTTTCAAGTTAAGTCCAGAATAAGTGCTTTGTTGGACTGAGTCCCAGAAATCTGCCTCCTTGAAAGAGTCCACAGAGTTTAATCAGCAAAAGTTCACTGTACAGAAGCTGCCTATACTTTGCAGTGAAACTCTGCTTACTCAAAATATTTTTTCAGCAATTTCTCAGGTATTATTGCCTTAACTGTCCTGCCACTGTTATGTTTTTTTATTAGAAACTCTAGCTAGTTATATATGACATCTTACTTTTCCTCTTTCCAGTTGCAAACCATTATTTCTTTTGTAAACCATTATAGTACTTTAAATAAATATTTTAAAATTTTCATCTTTTAATTTAATGTTTACCATTTAAAATAGTTCTTCACAAATACAAACCCACCCACACTTTTGCTTATAATCTTTATTTCTGTGCTTTCTATGATATCCTTTTCCCTCTCATTGTCTCTTTGGGAACAGTACATTTTTTAAATGTCTGAAAACAAGATATTTTCACTCTAAACTTCAGGGTTAGAAATAGTGTCAAGAAGTCCCTGGTTCTTGCAGGCTTTATAGATCACCTCCCTGATATAGTATAGAGAATTTCTCCCTATAGACCTAACTGATATATGTTAGGAGAAAACAGGGGCTAACCTGAAGGTGTTCCTTCTCATTACTGCTGATACGTTTGAAACTATACAAGGAATAATGCACCTGGTAAATCTAAAGACTGATATAGTTTGCTCTTTCAATGAGATATAGTGAAGTAACAAATCAACTTTTTAGGGTTAGAAGCCTCTTGAGCTTTCTTTTTTTAATCAGACTATTGATTTTCTCACAACATTCATTGTCTAAAACTTGATCACTGCCACTTTCCACCTTCTTTCAATAGGATGCACTGCAGTCTGAATAAAATGTCTTGAAGTTCACAGAACTCCAGATAAAAATAGAAATCTTACAATATTGTTCGTCAGTTAAAAACCACTCCTGTAAAACAAGGGATGTTGCAAAATATCTGTGTCATCTTTTACCACTGCATCCCATAAATACATTGATTAAGGTGTTTAGTCACCTTGTGACTGGTATGCAAATATTACCAGGCATACTCTATTGAGGCTCAAGCTAGCAGTGACAAATAAGAGTATTATGGGATGTTATGTAAAAGTTCTCAAGCATACTGTGTTTCCACTATAAGAGTAGAAAATTTATTAAACATAATCAGTCTTAATAAAGCCATATAGCAAAACAGAATTTGAGTCCTGATTCAGGGACTTCATACAAAATAATTTGAAACAATATTATGGAACTTAGTGCCAAAGTCAACTTCTTTCTTAAACTGTGAGGATAAAGAAGGCAACACTGCAGAAGTTTTAAGCCCAGGAGTGCACAGTTGTGAAAATGTCATTCAGTTCCAAAACCCCACAGGACATGCTGCTTTTAGCTTTTCTTTAAGATCAAAAAGTGCACTTGAAAAAACTTAGAATCAATTTCAACTTAATGAAAAATGGAACGAAAAACATACGTGCATGCGAAACTCAAGTTCTGCAGTGACTTCAGGAAGTCCTAGTCCTCCTTTCTACACACTGTATCTTTTCGGCTAATTTTATTTTCTTCAGATCTGCTTTATATGAAAAAAGAGCAATCATAAACATTTTTTTTGAGATCCATTTGTCCCTCCGGAAGTCCTACACCAGCAGCTAATTTTCACTTCCAAAAATATGAATCTCTTCAAGAAAGGAAAAAAGAGCCTGAGGTAAACAGAAGGAACTATTCTTGTAAAATTTTAAAATATGTATGCAATCAGAGGGAAGTCTAAGATTAAGTGGAAACCTGCTATTGATGTGCTGCTGCAGCTGGGATTAGATTGGTACAATCACTTGGCCTGAAAGTAAGTTATTAATTAGACAATGAAATTAGAGGACTGAGACATTTTCTGGAGATTAATAACTGGTTGGTAAGATCCAATGATCATCAATGCAGTAAAAAGCAAACCCAGATAGCTATCAGCCCTCCAGATATTTCTTATATTAGTGTTACTGTGTTGTTCTAAGATGAAAAGGAGAAATTATTTTCCTGTTGACATTTCTCATGTATTTTGTAAAAACAGTGGATTAAACTTTGTAATAACTCTGAGGGTCCGAAAAAAAATAAAATTCATGTTTCAGGTGAAGAACAAACATGTTTAAAAGTAAAATACATTTTGAGGGTTTATTTTCGGGAAGTCTGATCTCATATATGTAGAAGGTGTCCTGGTTTTAGGTAGGGTAGAGTTAATTTCTTCTCAGTAGCTGTAATGGTGCTGTGTTTTGGATTCAAAATGAGAATGATGTTGAAAACACAGTGATGTTTTGGTTTTTGCTAAATAATGTATATCCTAAGTCAAGGACTGTTTTTCTTTTTCTTTGTCTCATGGCCTGCTGGGGGGAGGCAGCATAGCTGGGACAGGTGACTCGAACTGACCAAAGAGATATTTTCTGCACCATAGAATGTCATGCCCAGCATATAAACTGGGTGGAGCTACCCAGAAGGAGGGGCCAATCTGGGTTTAGAAAGAGGGGTCTGGCATCAGTCATAGGGTGGTGAGCAGTTGCATTGTGCATTACTTGTTTCCTTTTTATTATCATTATTGTTATTTACCATCATTATTGCATTTCATTTTCAATTATTAACTTGTTCTTATCTCAACATACAAGTTTTACTTTGAGGGGAGAGAGATGGGGTGTGAGAGAGCAGCTGCATGGTGCTTAATTTCCATCTAAACCACAACAGCCCTTTTTAGTGCCCAGCGTGGGGCAAATGGAAGGGCTGAGATAAGGACACATCTGCCCAGAATGTGTTAAAAGAAAATTGAAAAGTCCTGAAGATAACAGAGGAAGTGCATGTGAAGATAGTAGTATGTCTTAGGATTTACATTTTTGGTTTGAGTTTTTTTACTTAGAGTTTCAGATTATGTAATTCAGCTCTTTCAGGATCTTTCTTAATCAACTGCTGCTCTAGAAATTAAACAAATGTTGCCTATATCACCTTGGAATGCCTTAGTCACTATATGGCACCAAAGAATACAGATGTAGAATGAAAAGGAGTTGAATAGATATCATGAGTTAGGATAATTCAGATAAGTTCTGACATGTTAGAGCCTTTGTAACCACAAAGTTTATTAGGAAAAAATCTTTGGTGGGTGAAAATAGATATTTACAGATCTTTTGGTACATCAGTTGGGCACCTTTATTATGAAGCAATGGAGAATCAGGATATGGTAATGAGATTCCTAGAAGACAGAAAGTGCCAATTTACACAGGAAAAAGAGGAAGATGAAAGGGAGGTGTAGTCTATCGAAAAAAATTCACATGCATTAAAACAAAGAATATAGGGGGACTGTCAGCCTGCACTGATCAGCTTAGACAGATAGAAATTAATTATATTTTGTTTAAGAAGCTGCCTCTGCAACCTTGGTCAATTTTAAAAAGCACATTAGAAGATTTTTCAAACTGGCTTTCCAATTACCTTGGATGGCAGGCAAAGTGCTTTGAAAGAGAATTTGTTTTAAATTGGTAAATGCAACCAATTCTGACTGACAGTATTTTCATAATTCATAACACAGTCTTACTGGTCAATGTAATTCTAAGATGTGCACCAAAAGAACATTTCTTTTCTTTCAAAGATCAGGAAGATGGGGATATCAGAGAAAAACTGTAAAACGTTATTATTTAAGGCAAACTGGAAGAAGAAGTAGAAAAGAGGAAAGGTCCATGAAGAAAAAAACTTGGCCCGCAAAATTATATAAGAGCCCTTCCAATCAACAATGTATTGTGCCTGGACAATATAATACTTCTGACATTAGAAAATGTACCATCCTGAGGTTGTTTATTGGACCACATGACGTGTGACATCCAGTAAGTGTAAAACATCTGTCAGAATTGCTAGGCAACAGAGTCCAGCCTTTGGGATGACTCTGCAGGAAATAATAGTGTAATGCTTTCATTGTTTTTTCATTGGCTGACTGAGTTGTATTTTTTAGCTCGTAGGAAAGCTATATAGGTGACCTTCTAAAATGAAACATAATGTTTCTGCTTCAACCATTTTGATAATTTTTGACTGAATTTAATTCCCAGGAGGCTTATATTCTCAAATAAATCTTCATAAATGTAACAACACTGATTCCTTGAAATTCGTGGTGCTCCCTGAGAGTGGAGTCAATAGAAAAACTCACCAAATACAAGGAATACTGAAGAGAAATTTCTTCAACAATGTCTTAAGAAAACATGCAAGTAACAGAGGAACAGAAAGACTAGTTTTTTTACATGATAGATTTTAATATACATATATTTAAATACATATGATGTGATTTGTTGCTAAGCTGTGTTGCTGTCACTGCCACATCTTCCTCAGCAAAAAGGGCAGTGGTATTTTGTGGGAGGAGGCTATCATATTTGTGTCATTTTAGACGCATTTTCTGCAAACTCTAGCTGCTGGAATAACCCATGTTAGCTTCAAATTTCATCACATTATTTTTTTTGAGAAGTACATAGATCATATCACAGTATTTCACTGAATTCAGCAGTTGCCAATATGTTGCAACTTTTTCCACTTTGGTGGCAAATAGGCTATCCACAGAAAAAAATTGCTAGGGGTTAAGGAGTATAATTACAATGTTCATTACATGTATCAAAACCTATATGAATTCTCAGTTGCTTTATTAGGCAAAAGAAAGCACCTCTCCAACTGGCATTTATCAACACCAATTTTTCTTCGTTGTTTACAAGTATGCGATTACTTAAATGATTGAAGTCAAGGGCATAGTAAAAAGAAAAAATATATATTATGTATTGTGATGATCCTTTGACAAACAAGATCAACAGCACCATTAAATAATGTTCATTCTTTCATTCCCTGAAAAAATACCATCTTTCTTCTTAGTTCTTTTGTTGAGAAAATAATGTATATTTTCTCAAAATACTGCTAATTTTCCTTTAATCTTCCATACACTGATAAATAATCACTACTTATTCAAGGAAACATTAGAGCAGGAAAAAAATAGAACATCATCACTAACCTCAAGTTTTCAGAAATCATGAGTAAATTTCCAACCTTTTGAGAATCACAGAATTTTAAAAAAATAATATAATGGAATTAGACAGATCTGTGTTATACATATATGATTTAAAAATTCTCAGAAGTTAGAAGTTTCAGGTAACATGCACAATACTTAGTCAACTAGATATTTGTCCATTACCTCTTGGACTCCACTAGCTCTTTTGTAGTTTTTTAGAGAAAGCAATATAACTTCTGCATACTTGTCCTCTCTTACAGATATGCCTATATCCAGCAGTTACTCACCGTTTCCTCTCACATATGCTTTCACTTGTGTGCTCTATTTTGTATTTTGCTTGCCTTTGCCATCCGCCCCCTATACCTGTCATATATTGCACTTTCTGACTTTATCCCGGTAATTCCTTTTCACACTGCAACTTTAATTAGAGTAGTCTTAATTCTCCTCAGCATTTTTCTTCTGGGTCCTGCTTCCCTACACATTTCTTAGTGCTTTTCATTCCTCCACTTTTTTCTCCTTCCACTTCTCAGCTTCAAAGCCACAAATGGCCATGAGGGCCAATCATTACCCAGCTTCTATCCTGATGGAAACAGTACTAAGAAACTCGCAGCTCCTAACTTCCAAGCTACAAGAAAGTGGGTCATTAATGCAGTAATACTGTTCATACTGAATTAGAAAGATATTTACTAGCATTCTGTGGGCAACTTCATAACAGAGACTAATCTTTATACCAACCTCTTAATGTGTGATTGCCATGAAGAGGAAGGTACTAAAGTACCCTTATTTCATGTCTTGAAATAATCAAATTTTAATTAATATATTCACTGAAGTTAAATGTGAAAACATGGAACAACATCTGGTGACAAAAGAATAGTCAGATTTAACAGGCCTTTTTTCATCTCTTCCAAATATAATTCCGAGCAAATGTAATCATTATTCCCATGTCTTTGACTTACAACGATGCCTTACAATGTTGACTTGTAGTTGGACTTCTAACACTGATTTATGTTTATGAACTTAATATTACATAGTAAAAAACACGACTAAGGGACACACATTTAAGCAGTTCATTAAATCTTAAAGTATCAGGAAATCTGGATTTCAGACTTGTTCAAGACAATCTATAGATTCTTCTACTATGAAATGAAACAAGCCCCTTTATTTGTTGATTTTGTAACTTTTTACAAGGTGGTAACCAATGTCAAATGAGAATTGAAACTAGTGAAAGTTGCTCAACCTCCATTTTTCCACAGTACTCCAGGAGTTAACACAAAAATAACGAGTCCTCTTTCCTCTGAACAACAGCTACCCAATATTTTAGTTTAAAATTTCACAAAGAGAATATAATGAGTGTTCAGAAAACTAGATGCAGTTTATAATGTGATGCATCATGACTCTCAAATGGGCAGGTGCCACCAAATATACTAAGAAAAAACCCCAAGTATAATTAGCAGGGAGGTAGTTCATACTTATATACAGTTTTCTTTGCAGCTAGCAAAAGAAATAAAAAAAAATATATCACAGTGAATGGAATATAATAAATATTGATTTTTGTGCAACCTAGGTAGATTTTTCTAAATAAAAATAAAAAATAAATAGCTACAGAACTTTACCTTACAGAAGTTTGAAAATACAAAAATGTTTTAGTAAATAAAGCTGAATGTTCATTAAGAGTAATTCACAATACTAATTGCAAGTTCAGAGCTAAGTAAATAAGGCATTTTATGGCAAGAAAACCAGGTTCAGATTTTCATTTTTCCCCACTTAAACATAATTACTTTACATTTACACAGCTAATTAAAGGGAATTTTTGGATCTAGGGATTAGCAGTGAGGTTCAGATTCTCATGGCTTTACCAAAAGGACATCAGTGTATTCCTCTAAACTTGCCTGTTTCATTGTGCTTTGCAAGCTCAGGATGTGTCAGTATTCTGATAAAAACTGAAATTAGCATTTCTTTTTGTCCTGTTCTTATTTCAGCTAGTGATATTTGCTCTTTGTGAAAGGCAGTATAGCTTAACTAGTAAAGCATCAGGCCAATCACTGACCAGAATTTGCTCAATTATTTAGTTTGTCTTATCATCTTCAACTATGCAAGAGACAAACTGCATATTTGTACTGCATTATATCACAAGTGTCAAAGATTATTAGAAATTCCATGTACAGTATTAGAAACAACCATGTTATCCTGTACCTTATACAGCTGTCTAACATAAAATGACTTGTGGACTTATGTAGGAAGAAAAAGTCATCCAAGTCAGTTATCTCTTTACCACAGTCCTTTCATATACTTAATATCTCAGTTTTTCTAGACACTGTAAGAAGCAGCAATAACTTTTTTGCTTTCTTATGATTTCTAAGAGAAATTCATACCTACCTCCTGGGCTTTCTAAGGCTTTTTGATTTCTTTCTTGGGTAGGCAAAAATTGTAATTAATCACTTTCCCAATTCCTCCTTCAGGAGGGTTGGCCTGGGCAACTTTCAAAGGTCACTTTCAGCACAAACAACGCTATGATTCTACAATAAACAAACTCAGCTGTTTTTCCTATCTTCAATGAGGTCTGTCATGGCTTTCATATCAAAGACATGCTTCATGACCACTATTAAAACCATGTCCCATAGCTATAACAATCTTTCTTCTCAATATTGCTAAAAACACTTAACATTTTACTGAGATAAGAACCTCCAATGCACTGCTGTTGTCAGAAAAGTTAATGTAAGCTAAGATAGTGTGCACAAGGAAATGATGGACAGAAACAACAGCACAATTCCCTTGGTTTGGATGCTGTTCCAGTGTCTACTGAAAATTACAGCCACTTCTGAAGCCCAGAATCCAATTTTGGGAAGCACCATGAGAATGTTTAAGTTGTTTTAGAAAGCGCCCTAAAAATGAAGATTCAGTGAGGCCAATCTAGTTAGATTATCAAAATAAATAGTTAAAAGTGTGACTTGATGACCATCCTTTGGCTATTAAAGAAAATCTACATGTAAGAAAATCTACGTGAACATGGTAAACAGGTATAAAACAAGTTAACATGTCTAATTTCTAGTTAAATTCCACCTGATAAGAATTCTCGTAATCAGACTAGTTACCCATGGGAATTTTTTTGTCAAATTGGAGTCCTCATCACAGTAAGTATTTTAGCCGTGGTAGAATGTTTTTCGATATATATCATTCTGATTTATGCAGTAATTAATTCAGGAAAGTCCTAAATCCCATATTATGCAGGAGGAAAAATCAGATGATCTTAATATCTCTCTCTGGCTTTCAGAATACATTATCTAATTAACAGTTATCCTGAAGCTGCAAAGAGTCTAAACACTTGTTTCCCTTAACAGCAGTTATACTAATTTCCCTTTTAAGTGCACATTTGGTTTTTCAAGTAGTTTTCATTACAAGCATGGATATCTAAAATGCACACTAGGGTTAATCTGTCCTCATGCTTGCAAAGAATTAGTTTGAGATTGTGCAAGCCTAAGCAAAACAATTATTTGCTTCTTTTACAACAGATATAAAGACAACAGCAATTGCAGCAGCTCCTAGATATATTTCAGAAAAAGATGAAAAGGTTAGGTATATGAAAAAAAACCAAACCCTTTTCTAATGTTTCCAATGTTCTAATTTTTTCTTTTATCTCTGACATTATTCCGAAACATGTTTCACCTTTCCTAAATAAGTCATCTTTGTTTTCATGAAATCATTCTTACCTTGGTAGCCTTAACCTTATAGGATAGTCACATATAACAAAGTCACAAGACAGTTTTTTCCTTTTTATTATTTATACTATGATCATTTTAATGAACGATTCTAGTCTCAATTGATTTCAACAGGTTTTTCTGATTATTGGGGAACTTAATGTTCTTCAAAGAACTGCAGCCCATTCAAAGGGGTACCTGCTCCACTGTGGAGCACTGTCTGACTTTGACATTCTCTTTTGTTTTTCAATTTTCACTCTATTTCTAGTTCTTTCTCTTTCAATCTCAATCTCAATCTCTCTTTTGCTTTCACTCCTTTTTACTCTGTGTTCCCTGATTCCCTTCCCCTTGGTGTTTTCTGCAATTTTCAGAGACACTACAGACTCTGGCTCAGCTTTGGCCTGTGGTGGGTCTGCTGCTGAGTTGTCTGGAATTGGCCGTGTCAGGCATGGATGGCAGCTCCTTGACCTCCTCCCACAGAATCCACCACTGTAGCAACTCCTCCCACTACCAGAACCTTACCATACATTAACTGAAAGGAGGAATTAAAAAGAAAAGGAAAAAAAATCCAGCATTCATAGATTGCAAAGCCAAAAGGACTGTAAGCAACAAGGGAAGAAAAGAACATAGTAAATTAATTATAACAGAGAGAGAAAAAGAGAAAAACCTGTAAAATTCTGTGTAAAATTTGAATACAAAATATTTTTCTTGTTCTGAGGATTTTCTCTTTGCAAGGTTCAGTAGTCTTATAGGGAACTATATTACCTGCTAAGCTTGATACATCACATGTTCTTGAAAAGTAATTGATGCTCTGATGGTGAAATTCTATTTCAGATATCCAGAAATGAGGAAACACTGAACAATAGCACTCTGAAGAGAAGGCTACAATTCTACAATTTTACTTGCATGATGTGGCTCAGTACTTTGAATGAAATGATTGCAATTATTGATGGCTATTTTGTAAAGACAGCTGTTTCTGCATTTGACAGAATAAGTGTAAAATTCCCTTAAAAATATCTTAAATTAATTTTTATTAATCTAAATTTTTGATAACAGAAAGTAGTTATATACACTAAAACTGCAGAATTTGCCCATGAGATTCTTCAGCTTCCTCTCCATCTCCCTTTGAGGCAATTATTCTAAACAATAAATTTACCTGTTTGTATCCCACAAAATTATACTACTAGTTTCTGAACTATGGACAAAGGTATGCCAAAAGAAAGGATTTATTAAACCTCATGACCTTGTCAAGTTATTAGGTCTGTGAAAGTGAATGGTGACATTACTTTGAATGAAGTCTTAGGAACAACAATTATCAGGTCAAATTCAAATGGTCCAAACCACCATATTTTTTCTAGATTTTGCAGTAAACCTAGTAAGTATTAGATTGCTGAGATGGCACAGGATACTACATATTCCTCAGGTTCAGTTTCTTATCACCAATTAGGAAGGTATGAATAAGAGATAATTAAATATATGTAATAAAACAGCATATTGGCATAGTTTGACTTCTGATTATACACCATTGTAGAGAAAAAGATGGTGACAGAGCAGTAGAGTTCAGTCCTTTCTCACCTGGGGGTCATTTGCCTTTTTAAAAAAGAAAACTAACTAATTTTTTCAGCGGCTATAAAGCAGAAGGATAATGTGTGTTCATGTTTGGGTAGTGAGTGCTCAAAATGGTCATACTCATTAAAAAAGTTTTCCATTCCAACATTGTGTTGAGTACCTCTTTCTGAGAAAACACTGAGCATCACAAGGCAAATTAGAAGGCAAATCTATGCACTTTTATAGCACTCTAATACAATTGAAAAAATAGTTTTCTGATAGCCATGTGAAGATATTCAGGCAGAAATTTGTTCTAGGCAAAGCAGTGTGTAACAATTAAACTTGCAAAATATCTTTTATCTGAAACAATATTAGAATGGTCAGGTCTAACAGAATCACAGAATTGTTAGGGTTAGAAAGGACCTCTGCACACCATTTAGTCCAATCCCCCTGCCAAGGGAGAGTCACCTAGAGCAGGTTACACAGGAGCACATCCAAGTGGGTTTTGAATGTCTTCAGGGAGGGAGACTCCACGACCTCCCTGGGCAGCCTGTTCCAGTGCTCTGCCACTCTCAATGCAGAGTTCTTCCTCATGTTGAGTTGAAACTTCTTGTGTTACAATTTGTGTCCTTTCTTTCTTGTCCTGTTGCTTTGTGCCACTGAAGAGAGTCTGGTACCATCCTCTTGACACCCACCTTTGAGATATTTATGTGCATTATTGAGATAAGATATTTTTGGTTTACAATATATTTATGGCTTAAACTCTTTGTGATATAGAAAGAGGGAGGGTCACAGATATTTATTTCCTCTAGTAATGTTTCCTATTTTTACCTTCAGGACCAAAGGAATACTGTCTAGTCTTTTCCATTTCAGAGAGATCAAAGAAAAAGTGGAGGCCGTTTTAGAAGTAATGACAACATCTCCACTGAATTCCATGGGACTAGCTTTTTTTTTCCAACTGTCTTCATGTACAATGCTTACCCTTTGAATTTTGTTGGTAAAACATATAGTGGACAGAGATAGGACAGAAAAACAAAGATTCTAAAGTGATTTTCTTACTTTTCCTATGCATAAATTATGAAAAAATACATTTTATGTAGAGATATAAAATTAAGGTTAACATTTCAAATGATACTCCAGAAAACTACTTCTAGAAAACTAATAGGTACAGAAAACATAGTGAAAATTGGAGAAGGGGAGGGTGTTTAGTTCATGTATAGAATATATGAACCGAGAGAGAGAGAACACTATTCACCATTTTTACCAACAATGCTACAAAGCTGTTGTTTTAATGTAGAAGATTGATTTTAAAGAGCAATAAATTAATCCAGCCCTCATGAATGTTTAGTATTTTATCCCTGCTACAACTTTGCTGAAATAAAAATCAGACAGCATACAGAGTTGCATCTGTGACATTTTTGAACTTTATTCATAATGTTAAACAAGAGTTTGATCATCAGAATGCAACAAGTGTTTGATGTAATTTTTCTTTCTGGAAGCTTACTTTTATGAAGGTAGTGTCTGGATAGATAATCCTTGAGTGTGGTAACAGAGCTTTGTTGCTGAAGGACAAGGAGTGAGAAAAGGTTACAGTTGCACAACTAATGTATGTTATGGTTTTTCTAAACAGATATAAATCATACGCTGAAGTGTCACTGAATGAGTAATGCACATGCCTTTCATATCCAGTCAAACTTTAAGAGAATGAAATATGTTTGCTAGTATCAACTTGCCCCAGTAGACAGTAATCCACATCACAAGAAACACTTAATTGAGTCCATTTGGCAGTTGCTGCTCAGCAGGGGCCTTGTAACAAAATAACATGTAATAACATATCTCTCATCCCTAGAGAGAGTGTCCCTGTGGGTCAAGGTTGGGGTTATTTCAAGGGCAAGGTCAGGTAGCTTATGTTGTAGCTGCTATTGCCACATCAAATTACATCTTTCTTTTTTTTATGAGAAAATAATTTTATAGACTATATTCTAGCTTTTAGCTCTCTTGAACACTTGTTTGTTTTGTCTGCCTGCAAAATCCCTGTACTGTTAGAGCATATTATCACTCAAAATTAATGTTTCATATGTGTTATTTACTAAATTAATCTTCATGGAAGAGTCTGTGGGGTTTTTTTAAATTACTACACAAATACCTTTCCTGCCAGCAAAGAGAATTTTTATAAACTAGGACATCAGAGTACCTAGATGGTGCTAAGTACCTCACTAGAATAGCTGAGCAACTTGTGGAGATACAAAGAAAAGATAACGAAAGAAAAGAAACTTTACATTTCCACTCTATGATACTATTGTATAGTAATAAAATATTCTTATAAAAATATAATTAGTCAGAAAAAAGGTTTTATTATTGGTTTTAATGAAACTAAATAAATAAAATATTTCAAAAAAGTAGTGCAGAGATCAGCAAATTAAAATGGTAAGAGAGGGAAGCTCTACCATCTGAAATTATATGGTCAAGTATCTGTTAACAGTCTTGCCCAGATGGCATCTTATCATTGAGATTTTATGTCAGCATAAGCGCTCAGAATGTCAGTTAATCTGAGGGATTATGTATATGCATATGGAAGCCACAAATGAGGAATTTTACTCTGCATTTCTACATAAAAGGTTCTTCATAAAATTTCTTTATAAAGGTTGGACTAGATGATCCTTCAAGGTCCCTTCCAACCTGTGCTTTTCTATCATTCTAAGGTAAGAAATCAGAAGATATCTTTATCATTTGTGAAATTATAAGAGAAAGTGAAACTTAATCTGATCTTCTTTGGGGCATATATAGATCTTATGAGAGATGGATCTTCGATTTAAATGACAATTATGTACATAAAAGAAAAATGGTATCAATGAACTACTTAGCTTAATGCACATTACTTAATTTTTCTATGAAGAATTTGACTCTAATAGAGTGGTTTAAAATCTATAGTTGTGAATGACACTGAGGCACATTACAAATACAGACATTAATATATTTTGATTTTTTTTGTTTTCAAATGTCTTTATCAGAAAAAAAATTCAATAATGATTATCATTTCTGTTGTACAACAGGTCCAGTTTCACTAAAGCTAGCGAGAACTTATATCTCCTAAGAGCTTTGCTTTCAGTTTCTGCAGTTTCCAAAAGTTTCTGATGTCACACCGAGTGCTTCCTTATTGAAAGAAATCAACAACTGATCAACTGATCAACAAGCAAAAGAAGAAACTCTCTTCAATAAAGCTTTTTCAAAAGTCAGAGTTTACAGTAAAGAACTCAATTCCTGAACTCTTACTGAGCTACTTAGAAAGGTTATGCCTTGATTACTCAATTTGTGGGCTAGGGAAGAGTAGACAAGGGAAGATGGAAGTGTAACTTTTGGTTTAGTAGTTTTGGCAATGGGTAGGAAAAGAATCAAAGTTCTCATCTCCATTTCTGAATTGGTTTTTTTCCCCTTATTTAATCCAATAATGTTATAATGTAGAGCTTGTACACACTTCCAGAGACCTTGCTCTAGAAGTCCAGTTCTGCCTTTTCCCAGATTACTGTTAAGCACAAGTTAAAAATCAGCCTACCTTCTGGGCCGTGTGCCATGCATTACTGAGTGCCATCAAAAAGAGTAGAAAATGTAGTTTTCCAACAGAAGTAGAGAGAGGGCAGTCACCCAGGGGAGTTCCTGCTTTGGTGGTTTGGGCTCTCCCTTCAGAAGTAGGTCATGGGGTTACTAATTGATTAGCACCCATGCATGCATCACAGAAATATGGAAATATCTAAAATTTCATACTATTTATTTTGAAATGATGCAATAGAGAACTAAACACTTAACCTATGTGGACTCAATTTTCCAATGGAGTCCTTACCTTCAAGATGAAATGCTGACAGGAAAGTAAATAAATTAAGGCAGCCTTCAGCTTTTCAGAATATTCTTACTTTTTCTCTTCATTGACTGTAGAGAGCTTTGGCAACTATGTAAGGTGGCCTGGATTGTCTACCTCTCTGAAAATGGGCATCTAAATTACTAGTGAGAATATACCTCAAGTAAGCATTTCCAGTAAGCAGACTGCCTTCTACCCTTACTTTCCAGGCATAATATTCTAGTTCTAACAGATATCTCAAAATTAATTTCTTATTTTTAACACATAGCAGGGAGCTGATTTTGTTAACCTCTAAACCAATTCAGACAGTGCAGCCAGAAGCCTTGAATACTTTGTCAGATTGTCTTGTTTGTTTGCAAAGCATGATATGCAAGCATCTGCGCTCTGCTTCTCTGTTAGGAAAGATTTCAGAAAGAAATTATTTTATGGTAAATGCAAGGAACAATATATGTGCACATTGGCTGACTGAATGTGGTAAGATTTTGGTAAGCAACAATGATAGTTCACTGGAGATAAGTAACAGCTTAGCAGTTATTTTCAGGAGGTAACAATTGTTGCTAGCATGAACAATAGATCCAGGCTTTAGCTTTGATTTGAAAAAATAAAATAACTTAGCAAGGAGTTTTCCCTTTTTTCAGAATGCAATAATATTGTAAATGGTTCAGATCATATTGTGCATGATTTAGAAGAGCAGATCTTCTACAAAAGAAAAGTCTTTCAAGAAAAATTAATTTTAGTTAAAATTTCATGTAATCATTAAACAGAAAGGAAAAAGAGACCAAATATGTACTTGGTTTTCAATAAGACACATGGACTACATCAAATGTTTTTTCTGTGCTATAAGCTGTAAGCATTCATGATGGATTCAAGGGGAAACATTATTCTTCAAAGGCCTGTGGGCAGATCGATCTCTACAAAAAAATAAAAAAACCCACCCTGACTGACATTTTGAAAATACAGTTCCTTGTTCACCATTTAGGTTGCAGAACTGTGTTAATTTAAGTGGCCAGCAAGGGTAGGGTTAATAGGAGAGAACATCACAGTTCTTGTCAGTTCCCTTCATCTAAGTAAAAATATGTAACCATAGTCCAATTCTACCTAAGGATATAACTCTGGTTACATCTCAATTTATAGAAATAATTAGATCAAATTAGATAATGGAAAGTTTAATTAACAAGGCATAGTTTTGAATTAAAGTCCATTTTCTATGGAAATTGGAAAAGGCCTAAGTAATTCAGTACTCATTATATCATGATTTAGCATCAAGAGTCATGGGGGCTGTAAGTCAGAGTATATGAAAAAAAAGCAAAGAGGACATCAACTCTCCTATATTTTAGACTGTATTTGGATGTACTGTCATTCTTCTAGAAAAAAATAAGCAGGTTTTGAATGCCCAAGGGAGTTTATCAGGCCAGCTTTCAACAGGGCAAAAGTTCATTTGGCTCATTAACTAGGCTCCAAATTTCATGTCCTGGTTCTTTGGCATGTCTCCACCACAAAAGATGTTTAACGTAATTCTCACTTTTTTATATTTTTGAAATATTCACATAATCTACCACTAACATGAAAGGGATCATTATGAAATATTTCACCAAGTGCAATGGTGTCCAATTGTAATTTATTCTATTAACATTCATTATGATAAATTAATTTGTATTAATGTGGATGTAATCTCATAATTTGATCAGAATTTGGAACTAATTAATTTCCACCTAATATAAAAAGTTATTTATTATACAAAGAGCCTCCTTTGCTTTTGTAGCTGCTCTTGAACATAATCATCTCTAATACAATGCCTGATCCAGCACAACTGAACAGTTATGCAAGTTCCAGTACTCTATATGGCCACAGGCTTCCTTACTACTTATCTGAGTGAATGTTTCACAAGGGATGAATTCAATACTATTAACAAGGGTAAAATAAATTATTCCGTTTATCTTGTCCAAAGTAGTTTTTGCCAGAAAATCTGAAGATGTTATATATATATTTTAAATCTCTAGGTATGGTGTTTTCATCAAAGATTTTTCATCAATCTACACGGGTTTAGATGCTGATTAATGGAGTCATATGTATTAAACACGTAAAGAATGAAGTTTTGTAATGTGTTTATGAAAACATGTTGAAAAGGATGAGGGACAGAGTTTACCACTTTGGCTTTTGTTCAGCAGTGTTCTAGGAATCAAATAGTTTCATTGAAATCAATAGGACCTATTACAGACTGAGGCACAGCTCACTATGAGTAAGGGTCTGGCTACTAGGAAAGTAATATTGAGATTGCTTTCATTTTAATGACTGGAAAACTCTGAAACATCCATCCATGCTGTAAGGTGAAATGAGTAATGTCCACTAAAGTTACAAGATTTATGAGGGATGTCCAACTCAATTTCATTTAAAAAAAAATTAAAAATTGGTTCTCTGCCTTTAAGATGAAAACCATATGCAAGGAATAGCATTTTTCTAAATTGATGCAGCCACTGAGAAACAAAAATGTTTAAATGAGAAGTGGTTTTTATTATTTATGCATCATGTTTACGGATCTAATTAGTAGAATTTGCCTTCATGGTACTTGCTAGGGATAGTTGTAAGCAAGTTCTAGTCAGTATTTCTTAAATGAAACAGCTTTTTTGACCCTTCAGATGCATAAATGATCCTAGATAATTATGCTAAAAATGCTCTAACTCAAGTCCCATAGCAGCCTTAGATCTTCATATCTAGAATGAGATGCCAGTTCCTTTCCAAGGACAAATCCTAGTGCTCAGCTTATGCCTCAGAGATAACATGCTGAAAAGCTATATTGCATAATTTCTGGATTGACCATGATATGACATTGTTCTTATGGCTTCAGATATGTGAAGTGTGAAAAGTCCTTCTGAAATTTCTTACTGTTTTAAGATTAATTTAAAGCTGTATGGTCCCTACCATGGATTTCTACCCTAAACTGAGAAATCTGATATGTAGTCAATCCAAGATGCACATCTAGTTCAAATGTGGCTCTTTACTTTCTAGGATGTTGAATTTTGAATGTACAATTCAGGTCGCATATTCAAAAAACTGAAAGTTTATATCTAGCAGATGTTTAATGGATCATACATATGTATCTATATCACAAGTAATGCTAAAAATATTTAACTAATAAATTATTCAGTAAGTCAGAAATCCATTTTTCCTACTTAAAAATAAGAAAAAAAAACAGGTGCAAGGATCTGCTTTGTGCTAAATGATGCAATTTTCATAATAAAAAAATCCAAACACTTTTTCTGGCTGTATGCTCACCAAGCTCACAGAAGAATGGAGTAATTTTCTGAAACATATAGATTTATTTTTTTTAGTAGAAAATTGTATTCACAGTGATCTAATAATGTTTCCTCTAATGTCAATGATGAATCTGCCTTTAATCTACATTGGGCCTAAAACATTGAACATACATTAACATTCACCCTGACTGAAGTAGATTTTTAACTGCACTTGGCATACTCAAATTTCCTCTTACTTTTAGAATAAACTGAAACTTGGAATTTTTTATTTGAATGGCTGATATTTTTGTAATTACATACAGATTAAAGTCTAGTCTTTTCTAGAAATACAGCAAATTATTCCCCAACAAATTGGTTGATGAGTTTAACCCAATATCACTTTAATTTTTGTCATTCACTTCCTACTCACTTATCAAAATGGTCTGAAAATCATACTGGCCAAATCATCAAGTCAAAGAGATTTCCCCCAATGTGATTTGAGGCTAGGTTGTCAAGATAGGAAATTATCTTAAATTTGAAGAAATGACTTTCATATTTGTCTGACAATATCACCAAGAAAATATTTTGTAAGCTTTTGTTGATAAAAAGATAAGCTGGAATATTTTGCACATTTTGGAAGAACAGACCAGTACAAGGACACAAATATTTTGGTGAGTTGGAATAGAAAAATATAACAAAGATTTCTGAACTTCATTCTTTAGAATAAATAGGTCTTTAGAGATCAACTAGAGGTCCAATGCAAGGCCATATTTTAGAAAGGCATTTGTCTGATTCTTTGAAATACCTGGTAGGTTGTGTATGGGTTTAAATCCCTCAGCAATTCCCAGGACTTTTCAGCGTGTCTGCATTTTTGATCTCAATGGATACAGCTGCATTTATGACTACAAACACATAACAGAAAGGTCTCATCAAATTCCACAGTGGCAAAAAGAAACCTGTGCATGATCCCCTGGAAATAGTTTAAATTGATCCTGAATAACACCAAATTGATTGATTTATACTAAAAATTTACATCTACGTATTCATGCATAGATTATGATACACACTGAAAGATAGAAATTACCTAAATACTTTTCATTAATTGCATTAAACACCTTTTTATTTGCATGAAGTGTGTGTCAGTAGACAAATGTCAAAGGTTTAACTTGATGCAATTTAAATGTGTGAGCTGTAACCCACAGAAAGCAAAACATAATTCTTCCATCCTGGATTTGACTCTTAAAATTGAAGCAGTAATTTCAGAAACACCTAAGGGAGCTAGGGAGAGAATTTCCATTGTATTTCAGTGGGATTTGTGTCCTTAACCCCTTTAGCCTCATTTGAAAATCTCAATTACAGATTAATCTCAGAATAAAATTTATCTTGTGCATAGCTGGCCAGCTCAAGACATCTGCTGGAATGGAAGTTGAGCTCCCTTGTACATCAGCTTAGACCTACCTATGAGGAAGTAGTCCGTATACATGCAAGATGCTAAACTACAACATATTGCTCATCAGTAAAAAAACATAAAACCATTTTCTATAGACTGAAAAACAGAAGCGACTTAATTGTAAGCGTTTGGGACATTTTTTTAGGTTATGATCTACCTTCATAAATAAAATAGAGATCAAAGTAAGTGTAATTTTTATTTTATTTTCTTATTATAATTTTATTTTATGATTAAAATTAAGGTACTGGGCAAACTCAGAGCTGAATTTTGAAATTCAGAAAACTGCCTTACGCAGTGATTGCTCTATAATTTAATGTGGCAGTGCAATTGAGAGTGGATTAGACAGACCTGCCAACCTGAGTTGTTTTAAACAAATGGAAAATCATTAAGAGTAATCTTTTGGATCTTTGTGCACAGGGCAGCTACTGCTGGAAGGAGGAAAGACCGGAAGAGGACCTGTAGAGATCTGAGTAGGCAGACACTGCTAGATTAATGACTGGCATTGTCAGAACTGAGCGATGGGGATAGCTGCAGCAGCTTCATAGGCTCACCCCTTCTAGTGGGTGTTGCCATGGGTACCAGCTCAGAGGTGTCACATTAAAAAAAGGAGAGGAAAAGAGAGAGACAGATGAACAATGAAAGGGAATAAAGGACATACACACCATAACAATATACAGAGACATTCTACGTACACCAAAAAAATGTTTTTTGCTGTATTACAGTAGAATATAAAAAAAGAGGGGAAAAAAATACAGGTTGAATTCTCAAAACAATCCTCTGAATAGCATGACCTAATTTATATATCTATGATTGTACATTTTTATTTATTGTTCAAAGTCCAAGCAATGATAGGAAAGACACTTATTAATGCCAGCATTATCTGACACCAGAAAAGAGTTATTTGTAGCATGCAATCACTATTCATAAATTTATTATTATCTGGGGCCACATGCAGTCTATAGGAAAATAAATTTAATAAATGATTGTTATTCAACACCATAATTAGGCCTTAATTCTGCAAGTGACATCAACGTCTCTAACTTCCCCCAGCATGAACATTCATCCTTTAAATTAGGTGCACTGCTTAAATACTTGGTAAACTGTGTCTTATCTGAAGTATTCTTCTTCAGATGTAACACAAAATCTGTTTTTAATAACCTAGCCAGGGGGTGAATACAAAACATGAGGCAAGGAACACCTTTGGCTAAAAGGAAAGGTCTCAAGATACAGAAGAAAACGAAAAAAAAAAAAAAACCAGCAACCCCCCCAAACAAACAAACAACCCTTCACTCTGGAGGCACTTTGTGCAAATGTTTCCCAAATGGCAGATAATATTTTTGTTGCTTTCCTGTTTGGTTTGTGTTTCAGTTAGATAGATATAAGTGAAGGCCTCATGCCTTCAGATCTGGTGAAAGTTTGCACAACCTCCATGTTCAGTGTTTTGTGTATCAGGAAGATTCAGTATGTGACAAAACTTCATTTAGATCTGCTAAGAAAAAAGTGGATATCAATGAGAATGTTAAGTACAGAATATGTTACTGCTATGTTTACTAAATTGGATAATATAGAAAGTTGTGCAAATTCTCTTGACTAACTTCTGTAGCATTAAACATTTATTAACCAGAAGAAATATGAACATAGGAGAAATTTGGTGTGATGGGAAATAAGGTAGTTTAGTCTTGATTTCTAGTGAGTTTTCCTATCTGTTTCTCATGCATTAACAACTTTCGCAATGTTCTATGGATAAAAGTAAATAGTTTTAAATAATATTTGCATTATATATTTTATATATTTCATTTTTATATATTTCTTAAATGTCTTTAAATTTAGCTGCATTTTTAAAAAGCAGGCTGATCTTTAATTTTTATCTTTAATTCAAAAGCTGAATTAGATGAAATTTACTATGAATAGATTTTGAAGACCTCCCATTTTTAAAAATTCTGAGTAGATTATGTACTATATTACACTTTTCAGAAAACACAATGTGTCTTTTAACTATTTGACCCCCTGAACAGTCTTTCAGTTAAGCTTTGTGAAAAGAAGGGAATGAAAGTCCGAAAAAAATTATGTGGTAAGTAAGAATGCACATGAGATACAGCTCTATAGTGCCGGCTGTGTCCCTTCCTTTGGACATATCCCAGTGAATGACTGAGGTTTCAGATAAACAGGTGTTTACATTAAAAGTTACACTATACTACTAAATGTAAATGCATTTTAGCTCAATTTTGTAATTGTTTTGAGTGGGAAGTTTCTCATTTTGCTGGAGACACTAAACGTTTATCTGGAATTTCCCCAGGAGGGAGTTTCCTTATATTCACTTAAAGCAGTATAAACAACAGAAACAATGTCACTACAAAAATTGAGTCTGATAAGTAGCATCGTTAAACTAGAAAGATTCAAGGAAAATTATTTGGCACCATGGGTGTCCCAAAGTTCATTTTCAGTATACTGATTCAAGTTCTGATCAAATTGATGGTGGTTAAAAGTTATTATTATTTGATTGCTCATGAATCTGAAATAGTTTGCTGCCCTTTAGCTTCTAGCAAGTGTAATATAAAATCATTAAACTCTGGTCATCAAACTCAGACTCCTGACTACGGTAAAATTAAATACAATATTCATTAATGCTAATCCACTCTTCTGTCTGCAGTAGTATTTCTTATTAGAGAAACACTGAAGTGTATCAAAACAACTTTATGTGAACATTGATAAATTCTACTATGGAGACCTATATGGAAATTATCCTTTTGATACCTGTGTTATTGTATTTCACAAATCAAAATGTGACTTCTGTCTTCAGGGCTTTCAGATTTAGTTTTTACGAAAATTAAAATCCCATTCTCAAAAAGAAGCATACACTTTGCACAGAAACAAGTAATGGAAATAATGATATGAACAAAGGGGAAAAAAGGAAGATTTTAGCATCCAAAAAGATCCTACATATTTAAAGAAGAAACTTGACCTTTTATTTGTCTCTTCCTTTTTCAAAAATATTAAATTGAAATTTGGTATACTGTAAATAGCTAATAAGATTAATATCCTTAGTTCCTAACTAAAAGTCTAATTTAAATTAGTTTGCAAGGTAATATGTTATTAGTTACTTACTATGGAGTACACTAAGTTACACTGTATACAGAAATGCCTAGACATGTAAGTGGATTACTCAGCATGTACAGGTGACAGCTTTCTGTGACAGAATGTTTAAGTCTCGTAGTTTCAAGACTGAAAAAATTTTTTAAAATATAGATAGTAACTCTTTGGTTAGCATCTATTGTTCACAGATGGGGTCATCTGTATCCCTAATCTTTTATCAGAGGATCAAAATATTTTCACTGTTGTCTTTTTGAAAAAATAGAGACATTTGCTTATGCTTGAGCAAAATCACTTTGCTAAACAGCCCAAATTAGTCCTTCATTGAAAAACAATCTACACCTTTACGATCACATGGTATTTTCAACAATCACAGTAAAATGAGAATAATAACAGACAAATCCCTCCGGCTACTGCATCTTTTCCTTCTCCTCCCTCCTAAACACAGAGACCGTATGATGGAACACACAGAGTCACAAATTACTGTAGTGCACAGTTCCTACTTAATAATGACATCCCATAAGTTAGCAAAAATCTGCCAACATCTGCAAGCTTCTCTGCAGTGTTGTGAGCCAAAGTTAAAAATCATGTGTGACAGTGCTGTGGAAAATACAATTGATTCCATTCTGATTGTGTCAGTTCCAAACACAGACAATATTGATGATGCCGTACAGTAATCTTATTGGACTTGGGCCCAACTGAACATTGGTCTTTGTCAACTCATTATTCCTCTATCAGAGGGATCTCACTAGATTGATCTTGCCAGAAGCTCTTGATGTGTCTCACAAATCACTGTTCTGCTGTTGGCAGGCAGATTCGAGTACTGCACAGTAATTGCTGGGTTTTTTTCCTTTCCCCAGAAGGCAGTGACTACATATTGCAAGTCATTGTCATATGAGAGAATATAACTGTCCTAACAAGATAATGTAGTTAACTGTGCAGTACCTGATCATGCCAAAAGATGTGGTCATATTGTATATGTTACTAAAGCAGCAAAATTATCTCAAAGGTAAACTCATTTTTTTTTCCATCCTCGCCATCCTTTAAATAAATAATCTAGTTTTTCACTTTATCAGCGTGAAAACTTGTTTGGATAAATTATATTATTTTAAACTGCAACACAAATGTGGGAAGATCTTGATTGGCCTCTTCCCATTTGTGCATGTAGAAACAAACCACATGTGAGTCTTTGAACAATCAATATTGCACTGAAAAACTCAGACACAGACATTTGAGTATCTGACAAGAAGCGATTACATCTTGGAATCTTCTTTTATGCTTTTAGCCAGAGGAAAGAAGCTTGTTGGCTCCTAAACTCTTAGTTTTTCCCTCAGAAAGATCCAGACAGATTAAGTTTAGTCTCTTGCCTGGGTAAATGCTTTCTTTAAGATACTATCAACATATCCTCTGGCTAGTTTTAGAAGAATACAATGACAAAACCAAATCAAAACACTTGATGCTCTCAGTTAGATCCGGATAATAGCAAGAGCTTGTGCTGGAGTTTCTCCACAAAAGCTTACGCATATGTTGACTGAAGGAGTCACTGGCAGCCAGCTTCATTCCCACAGTGCAAATGGGGAGAATAACAACTAAATAATAATAACAGCTAAACTTAAGCAGTCTGATCTGGCTTCTTGCTCTCTTCATGGATGGCTACTTTTATGGGCAGGTGTAGGGGCTGAGTAGTAGACAGAACACATTATGGCTGAAAAGTGCTGGGATTCCTAATTTGTGGAATGGCTACGGTGCTGAATAAAGAAGGCTTGAAGGACTTGCACCTTGCACATTACTTTGCCTAATACAGGGAAATTGAGCAAGGCCATTAGAAATGAGTGTTGGTAAGACTCTTAAAAGATCAGATAAAATTTCGTCTTTAAACAATACAAAGAACTCATCTCCCATTGAAATACTCCAACACTTATACAATCACTGTCAAAGAGTTTTGTAAAAGACAGGATAGTAGCAGAAATGCAGGTGATGAAGTTATGGGAAGTATAAAAGAACAAAAGCCACAGTGGCAGTTTTCGCATGACAGATAGGGAAATGTTTAAGAAAAGAAAGTGTGAAATTATTCCACCTAAAGGCAGCATACAAAAGCACAACATTATGGTAAATTACTCAAGACCGAAATACAAGGTTCAAGGAAGAAAAAAGAACAGTGCAAGTGCAAGGACTATGTTTTCTCCAGCTAGATGATGGCAAATAAATTGAAGAGCTTTTGAGTATTTATGTTTAACAGTTTTAGACCAGTAGGCCAGTTCATTTAAAAATGTACCTGCAACTGTTCAAAGAAACTGCCTATAAATATGAAATTTTTATACTAGTTTTCCTTGGAGGCTTAGTGATTTGCCTTGGTAGAACTACTTATTTACAGTAGGAAGAAAGTGTCAAAGCACTTCTAAAACTAAAATTTGTATCAAACTCAAAGTGATAAAGCAAAATAAACCAAAAAGTTTAAAAATGAAATTGATTCTTTGAATAAAAGGAGTGATCATGTGACATATAGGGACTGACTCCATGATTATAAATGTGTGACTCTTGACAGAAATTAGCACACAGTTGTCCACATACCCAGAATGAACACCATGTGCAAACTTTATGTTGAATCTTTCTCCTGGTCTATGCTGTGGGTAATGTGTTGATGCAATAAATTTTAAATATAAGAAATATCTGTTATAAATACAACAGAGTATGATTTTACTTTTAACTTCAAGTAGATCTCAACAATTGTACAAGAGTAATTTTGACGGAAAGACCATCTCGACATACTTATAGAGAATGTCTGTTATTAAAGTAGATAAGGAAGAGAAAAATAGACCCCAATCTTATGAGAACTTATTCTCTAACAGGTGAGCTAAAAGAATGATGATAGCTAGCAGCCTTATTAAGGTTCATGTACTCTGTAGAGGATAGGAATTAGAATATAGTTAAATCCCAGACATACCACTTATCTGATTTAGTTCAGACAATGTTGAAGCACTAATGGTGGTATGACCTGCTCGGTATGAATGATGAATAACAAGAACATTACTAAGCACTAGCAAGTCTCCCTTACAGACATTAATCCGGGGATATTTTTCTCTTTTTTCTAAGTATGTGTGCTAAATACTAAGCTCATAATAGCTAGTTAGTACGTTGGCATTTGGGCACTGGAGAGACTGAACACATTGTTCAGATATTTTCATCCCTTGTTCCTTACTTTGGTTAGATAATAATATTTTTTTCATAAAAATATTAATATATTCTACGTATGGCAGAATTCTTGGTCAACAATTTTACTATATTCTCTTGGGAACTAGGAACTAGGAAGGAGAGACTTGCTGTATTCATGTAACCATGACGTTTCTATTAATGTCTATTTATCTCACTCCCTGGGTGTCTAGTACCTAGGAACACACCATTTTCTATAGTCAGATTGGCAGTATGCTTTATTTTTTAAATTTTAACTCCTATCCTATTTAATGATAAACATTGACAAAATCGTCCATAATGCAGTAGTAGAAACAGGATAATGGCATAGCTTCTTTGGTTTCTTAAACTATGCCTGAGAATCAAAGCATTAGCCAGGAGTAACTGGTAGGCAACCACAAGCACATTTACGTTTAGACAGAATGGTGGTTAAATTAACCAGCATTTTGAGAATGCTATGGTATTTAGTAACCAGGCACAGTTTTTAGCGTTTCATTTTCTGTTACGGCAATAGACCAAGTACTTTGCTTTACATTAACATCCATCAATGCCCCTGTAAAATTCTGAGGGATTGAATTTTTAGAACTACTGAAAATCAATAGCTTCATTTGTAACTAGAAGAGCTCTGGATTTCTGACAATTAGAGTCCTGTCTGCATTTGACAATTCTGATTCATGTATGTCTTAAAGGCAGGAGTTTCTGTGTATCTCCATCTTGTATTTGTTGGAGTCTACTTGTCTCAGGAAAAGGCTGACCAGCATTTCTCCTTCTTCATTCAGATCAGAGGCATGCACATTCTCTGTGTTGCCATCTCTCATGATTTAATCATGTGTCTCATATTGGCTCATACTAAAATGACTAGCTCTTTGAGACAGGAGAGCACAGGAGAAAAACAACTTTCATCTTTGTTTAAATAAGCTTCCAATCCTATCCTTACAAAGAAAAGTGAGAATTATTATCAAGGTTACCCAAAATGTTTTAAAATTAGGTGGCAAATAAAAAGAACACAGATATACTAATTTTTCAAAGTTATTATTTTTTCAAGATGATTTCATGATTGAGACTTAAAATTTGTTAATTTGGGATTAGTTAAATTTTGGGCTAACCTTTTGGGTTGTACTTACAAAAGAAAGAATCTCATGGTGGAAAATACTTTTTTTTTTAAGATAGGGCAAATTAACAGAGAATATATGAATGGAATAAAAATGTAGGTAAAGTAAAATGAAAATCAGAGTCACATTATTTTATAAGAGAACTATGATTTTTCATTATGAAAAGCTCTGAAAATCAGTGAGAACTGTTTTTGTAAACTCTTGTATTATTAGTTTATCCAGCTGTGTCCCTAGCTGCAAGCATATGGTATTAAAGGTAAGGCTCAAAACTGGCAATGTCAAGTTTCATAGTGAAAACTGGTTTATCTTTTACTAACAATCTTAGCAATGTGCAGTGACCTGCCCTTGGAGTAGCGGTTTAACAACCTCTGCCCAAGCACTCTGTGGCTCTTCTTATATCTGTAGTAGTTTTCTTGATGGACTACAAAGAACTGCCAGATGACAGTTCTATTTCATTTTTTGTCACTCCGTGGCTCTCCATTTTTCTTGCAGTCTTTTTCTCAAGGGCACAATTCTGTAAGTCAATGTGGCAATGTTCAAGATGGGTATTGCTCTTTCAGTTATTGTATCTTGATACAGCACGTGCAAGTCTCAGATATGCCGAGATTCCAGGCCTTCAGGAAAATGAAATCATGGGGAATTTTATATATTCTCATCTCTTTCCCACTGAAGATAAACTGAAATTGTGGGATGTGGCTATTACATTAGAAAATTAGTTACAAATGCAGTATAAACCACTCTGTGTTTTTTAATGAATTGTCTAGCAAATTATACCTCTTTATATATGCTAGAAAAATTTCTACTCCTTAGAAATATCTAGGCCCTCTATGACACTGCATAGAGGGGAGCCAATAAAAATAAAGAGCAGAAGTTGTAAAAGGAGGAAATCAGAATGAGCAGACATTCCTGTCCAGTTTTTCAAGAGCAGAATTTCATAAATTCTCTGCATGATGTATTGCATATACAAAAATCTACATTTACAGTTATAGCATAGTTTTGCCCACATAAAATGATCAGTTAAAGGTAGTGTGTCTGTTCATATAAGTGCATTTCCTTTTATGTTGCATTTCTGTTCCTTTTTTGTTGCATTTCTATTTCCATTTTGACTTGTAGGTCATGACTTGTCCTGGACACCAGATCAATTATTATTGGATTAGAACCACCTTGTGGGGAGTGTGTGTGTATATGTGTGTGGAGGGGGAAGGGATGGGTCAAACCTCACAGAGGTGGGGTGGCATCGTATCCCACATGGCAGCCCCTGGAGCCCACACAGGGAAGCCCTGGAGTAGCTATCAGTCACAGACAGTCCAGGAAAACTATAACACACCACACCTCCTGGAGCCCCTCACCTAGCTCAGATTGGCAGGGACAGTCAGGACACTGCCACTCACCCTGGCCTGGAACCCCAGAGTGGCTGGTGGGTCAGAAACCTCTCCTGGGGGGGTTGGCCATAGGAATCAGAGCAGATAAAACGAAGGGCATGTGTTTGCCTTGTGTCACGGCCCTGCCACTTGGACTTGTGAGAGCTGGTCTTCTGCAAGGTGGTAGCTCTCTTCAGTGGTGGCTCTCTTTCAGTGATAGCTCTCTCTCTTTTTCCTTCTCTTCTTGCTCCCTCTACTTCTCCTTTGCTCCTTTCTTGATGCTTAGAGTGGCTTGGAGCTGGAGGGATTGGATCTTGATTTAAGTGTTGTGGAATTGGGTGGATCTTGTCTTAAGTGTTCTGGATTTATTGGATTTTGCCTTAAGCATTGTGGATTGGTTGGATTTTGACTTAAGTGTTGTGGTTTAATAGTATACACTGAGTCAGTATTGCGGTGGAACATTTTGTCTAGCTTGCGTGGTGTCCTTTTGAACTTTGGCTAAGTTCCTTTATTTTCTCTGCTAAATTAATAAAGAAATCCCTTGGGAACAAGTCCATGGCTTATTCTCTTGACTCTATCTTGAGGTATTAAAGAACTATATCTATATATTAAAGTAAAACTCCTAGCTGAGTCTGTGAGCTGGCAGCTCCCGGAGCTGGTGTCTTACAACTTGTCACATGGACCTTGATAGCTAACTGCATGTCAACAGACATTATATAAAAACTTATATTGCAGTAAAAAACTGTTTGCTAAGCACAGAGACAGAAAAAACCATGTTTAACTGGTGCAATGGGATTCATGGCACATGTGTTGATATTCCATAAAACTGAAAAAAGTTAAAATATTTTTTCTAGGATTAATTCCTTGTGATTATGCCTATGTCAACTCTGCACTATTACTTAGTCTGAGCCTTATTTTCAGTTCAATACTAGTATACCTCTACCCTTGTGAAGAGGTGTGATGTGTGCCATAGATCTAGCACCTGCTCCCTGTTCCACACTGGAGTGTCAGAGGAGAAAAACAAAGTCCTTTGCCATACATATAGAACAGGAAGCACAGCAAGTAAGCACAGACCTTGGGATTGACAGATTACAGTTTTCTCCTTGTGTCATATGCAAAGTGCTTTTTACAAGTGTTTTTCCCATGGCCTTTTGGATCTCAGATGCAAAAAGTCAATGAAATGTCTGGGGTAACACAAATCATTATCAGCCATTGTTTCAGGCTGTTTGCAAGCTCATAACTTTTATTTTTAGACCAGAAAGGCAATAAACTTATTTTTTACCGTGGAAGTGTGGAGTTTGATGAAATCCTACTCCTGGTTTGACACTTAAGAACTGGGACTTTTATTGATAGTTTTGTGTCTATGTTTCCTTTTTTTCTGAATAGACTAATCAAAACTAACCACTGTGGTACAATATAAATGCAGATTTGCAGTTTTCTGGACAGTATTCTTTGGTTCATCTCAATATTTTTCTCCTGGTCTGTTGATTTTTATGGTATTAGAGACATAGCTTCTTCTCTTTGAACATCATCCTATTCTCCAACTTATGGCTTTCCAGCTATTCATTAATCTTCCTACTCATACTGAAGACATCCTAGAATATTATATAGATGTGTTACACTAAAAGAAGTGATAGTCTAATGCTCATTTTGTCCATTAAATATTTTCCAAATCTTTTCCTATTACAGTTTATTGTTCGTCAGTGAATAGATTTTGTGTCCTGTTGATTATGTAAGTATAACCTTTAAACATTAATGAATCAGTTATTCATGGTTTTGTTTCAGTTGGATATTTTATGAATTCTTTATATATATATGTCATATATATATGTCTTTTATACATATAGAAATCTCTTAATCATGAGGGTCAGAAAAATCTGTATGAAACCACCTCTAGGCCAGCCTCTGAATTTAGAGGCAAACATCATAAATATTCAAGCTTATTTCTTAACATGAATACACTCCTGCATCAAATGGAAATTCCTGGTAAATTAAAGAAAAACTATCCCAGTTGTCTTCTGTTTTAGAATAAAAAATAGAGAAAATGTGTGTTGTTCTTCTCTTTGAATAATTTTTGAAGTAGAAGTGGCTAAAAGTATTGTTAATCTGCAATGCCAGCTCTATCTTGGATTCTAACTTTCCTAAGGCTTCATAATATCCTGGGATTTAAGGTTGTTTGCTTGTGAGAACAGTGAATAAGTACTTGAGCATACTGTTCAAAAACCCCAACACAGGCAGCAAGACAATACAAGGAGTGCATCCTGCTTGTTCTGTAACTCTCCCTGATGTAAGAATAAGAAGTTGGGAAGGAGACCTTTTGGCCACAAGAGATTTCACCTGCAGTGAATCTATCAAATGAAAATTAGGAATTGCCATCAAATCCTATGGAAAGAGGAAAGTGGCAAGTCAGGTCTGAATGCATTACAATATAGTCGCATTGCAAGGAGAAACATTATCCACAAAGAGCAAATTTTGGGCAACAGTACATCTCCTTCCCTAGCACATGACTCAGAGCACACCCAGTCATGGGTAAATCTTACACTACGACGTTGTTTGTCGACAAGGTTGGTTGTTTTTCAGTCTCAGAGTGGGATTGCTCAAGCAAGAGCAGTACTCTACAGGACCAGTCTCTTTTGCACCAGTCTATGAATGACACTGGGTCTTAAAGGATGCTGTTAATTTCACTGGAAGCCATTCGCTGAAAGTTTCCTTACCATAATAGTTTCAGGTTCTTGCATTTCCACTATAAAATTTGAATTCTGCCCATATTGCTCCTACTAAGCTTTAAAAAAAAAATAGGTATGCAATAATCACAGCAACTTTCCAGTGGTTTTGGTTTTGGTCCTTAGACCACACCAAAAATTGTGGAACTCACTTGTGTTTTCTCTTGCTTTAATATTAATTTTTTTTTGTAGGATCTCAAGTAATTTTATAACTATTATAAATCATGCAAAATGATATTCACTAAAGATTGGTATGTAAATCTGTGAGTTCTTCAAATAGAGATTTTAAGTGTAGTATGAACTTATTTGTATGCATCTGAGAAGTCACCATTGCTTGATGCCACTGATTAGTTTGTAGTCATTGTATGACTAATGCTAAGAGAAAATTAATTTGAACATAGGTTTCTCTATTTAGGCTTGCAACTTGAATAACTAGCTTACTTTGGATTTCTGTCAATTTTTGAGCTCCTCTGTTCCACTAAATGAATTACATGTCACCATTTTTTTCTTGGAACTCTGCAGTATAACATCAACATCTAGACCTGAGATATTACTGAAGATAAATGACTGAAGGAGAACACAGTTAAACCAGATTAAAAATGTACAGTTTGTAATCAGTTTTGTACTTTTTCTGCAGTAATGAGAGAAGCAATAAGAGAAAATGGTAACAGAGAGAACCTTTTTATTTTATGATAGCATAAATGTTTTTCATAGTTCAAGTTCTCATGTCAGTGAAATAGGCAATACTTCGGAACATATTTTTTCCCCTGTTTGTATAGTGCATAGGGTTCTCTTGCTACTGATTTGGAGATATCATTAACTGTATTGTCAGTGTCATTAACATTGCTACTTTTATATTTTAAAAAATAGTTTAAATAGTCTTAAGTCTCCTCTCAGAGACTTTTCCTGATCGTGCTTCATATGCACTGATCTTCATTTTCACTAGGGCCCACAGGTTTGATTTATGCCTCATTTACCTCTGTAAGGTTTGGTTTGGATAGGGAATCCTACTTAAAAATGTAAAACTGGGTCACACTAAAAATTTGTCTAGCCCTCTTTTTATAACTGTCTGTAGTGGGTCGGCCCTGGTCGGATGCCAGGTACCCACTAAAGCTACTCTCTCACTCTCCCTCTGCAACTGGACAGAAGAGAGGAAAAAAAACCCAAAAAAAAACAGCTAAGGATTCATGAGTTGAGATAAGAGCTGGGAAAGGTCAGTTACTGATTACCTTCACAGGCAAAACAGACTCAAAATATTACTTAAATTTATTACTAACAGGATAAGAGCCAAAGAGTGAGAAATAAAACAGTCTTAAAAAAACACCTTCCCCCCACCCCTCCTTCCTTCCATGTTCTCCCTCCTCCCCCCTCAGCGGTGCAAGGGGATGGGGAATGGGGTTTACAGTCAGTTGTTGTTTCTGCCACTGCTCAGGGAGAGGAGTCCTTCCCCTGCTCCTGTGGGGTCCCTCCCACAGGAGACAGTCCTTGATGGACCTCTCCAGCAGGAGTCTATCCCTTGGGGAGCAGCTCTTCCCAAACTGCTGTACCGTGGGTCACTCCTCCATGGGGTGCAGCCCTTCATGAATGAGCTGTACTGGCATGGGTCCTCCACAGGGGCCACAAGTCCTACCCAGGAAAAACCTGCTCCAGCGTGGGCTTCCCTCTCCACAGGCTGCAGGTCTCTGGCAGGATCCTGCCCCATCCAGGGCCTCCCAAGGGGTCACAGCCTCCTTCACGCATCCACCTGCTCCAGCATGGGCTCCTCCATGGTGGGTCTCTGCACCCCGACGGTCCTCCATGGGCTGCAGGGGCACAGCTGCTCCACCGTGGCCTGCACCACGGGCTGCAGGGTCCTCAGTTTCGGTGCCTGGAGCACATCCTGCCCTTCCTTCTGCACTGGCCTTGGTGTCTACCTTGTTGTTCCCATGTTCTCACTCCGCTCTTCCCCGGATGGAATTCTTTCTGTGCCACAACCTTCTGTTCTTAAATATGTTATCACAGAGGCATTACTATTACTCCTGATTGGCTTGGCCTTGGCCAATGGCAGGAAGCCCATCCTGGATCTGGCTGGCATTGGCTCCACAGGACAGGGGAAGCTTCTGGCAGCTTCTAAGAGAAGCCACCCCTGTAGCCCCCCCCCCTACCAAAACCCAAACACAGAAACCCACTACACTGTCACTGGCTGTAACTAGTATAGGAACCAAGCAGACATAGTAATATGGAAGTATTATGACAGACCACATATACTACAATATTTATTTGTAGATTACAACAATTTTTGCCGTAAGAATATTTAGAGTCAGAAGCTAGAACTGGTTTTATGGACTTAATTCAATGAACTTGACTAATTGTACTTTGCCACTTATATCTTCATCAAAACAAAAAAATCCTGGCTTACCTAAGCAGTGCCATGTATTTTATGTTGTATATAATATTACGAAGGAGTACCAGTTAGGTTGTATGTCTTTCCAAGAAAAATGAAGACAATACCTGAGCTCTGAGATAACACTGGGTCTTATGCTAATGATTTTGCTGATGGAAGAGTGTGCTACTAAAGTAACCAGATGGAAACAGCAAAACAGGATTATAAATCAAAATGCTCTTGACAAAGAGGTGTTCTTTTTGGAAATAATAAAGTGAATGTCTTCAGAAACATGAGAAGTTATGCTGGAATACTAACTCATAAATAAAGAATAGAGACTAAATGGCTATGTTACAAAAATGTTTTGCAGAACTAAATTTAGTGTTTGTCGTTAGTGATAAAGTAGCGTTATGAGCAGCGTGGGGAATGTCATATAGAAAGCATATGCTGGGCACATAAAATAATCCTTTTCTTGAAATTGGTACTAGCAGAACTCAGTTGGAATAGGACATCTTTGTTTAGTATCACAATCAAAAAAGCGATCAATCCACTTTTTCGGATTGGGAAAATCTTTTGGATTTGGGAAAATCTAGGGAGAAAAAGAATGGTCAAAGATTTGTAAAGCATGTTCTATCAGACCAAACAGAAAAACAAAAGAAAGAATTTGCTCTGTTATACACTGGAGAAAAGGAATTCACTTAAATTGCAGCAAAGGAGAGTCAAACTTGGTATTTTGAACAATATTCTTAGAGTAGAACATATCACCATGAAAGATAACAGCTTCTCTGTGACTGAAAGTTTACAAGAGCACACTAAACACACATGTCTTAGGAGTTACATAGGATTAGATGATTGTACTATATGAAGATAATTTGGGGAGAGAATTTGCTGACTTTTTGATGTTCCTATGACACACTGACATTATAAGACTCATTGAACTTACTGTATCCTGACAAACCTTGCTCTGTTATAACACCATTAAGCCAAATTTTCTGTTTGATTGTTTACTGCTAAGGGACCATCCAAGAACCTACATGCTGGCCAAACATGTAATGCTCTTTCACAACTGCACCAAATAGTTTACAATTTAAATTGATAGCACAGATGTGGGATAGCTGAGAGCTGTAAAATATTTTAGGAAACACAGATAGCTTGAAAACATTCATGTCTTTCAAAAGCAGCTGTGTCCATTTTGAGCACCTGGCAAACATGATCATCACAATTCTCAGTATCTTAGAATAGGCATCTGTATGATACTGAACAGCTGCAGTGGGAAGAGAAATTATTTTGTACAGATGTCTATTGCTTGAGACCAACTTCCTTGTTCTGCATCCACATACCATCTTGGCTGATTTTTCTCAACATTATCAAAATGGAAACCACATATGAAATGCCGCACTTCTTGAAAGTGAATAGCAATAAATTGCAAAATAAGTACTTTACCAAGTAAGTAAAATCACAAGATTTAGATGTTGAGGCTTGTCTGAGCAACATCCATAATCTCAGATGCGTGTCTGAAGGTTGTGCAGAAGAGAAATCACAGGTAGAAGTCTTTTTTCATCAGATTTCAAGTAAAACCTTGCTTTATAATAGTCTTGAAAGCAGAACACAACTCTTCAATTTTTTTCCACTTTTCATGGCTTCATACAAGTTTATGTTTTTAAAGCATTCATCATTTTTTTACCTAGTAAAACAAAGAGGCTTGATTCTTTCAAAAAGTCACAAAAATCATACAGTGTCAGAAAAAATATCAGCTAAGCAAATGGCTGTAATATATCTAGCCATTCTGCAATTTTTTAAACCAGGTTCTCAAATAATATAACTCAATATGGATGTCATTTGTAAAAATGTCACTTGTAAAATTTATGCCAAATTACACCCACTAAGGAGTTTTCCTTATGTTTTCCAAATTCCTAAGAAAGAGGGAAGGGCTTAAGTGAGCTCTGCGACTAACTGATATAAAAGTTTAAAAAGAATTAAGGATGTGGTGAGGTTGTTTTTTTATGGTCATCAATGAGAAATAGGTGATCACTGTCATTTTCCCGCAATCAGTGGTGCTGTCTCACAAAACACAGCATGTGACACCTGTCATGTTGATTTGCTGAGGCAGTTACATGAGAAGGAACAAGAAAGTATTAGCATAACATTTCCGATACATATTCGACTTTGGAAATTTACAGCTGAAGTATGTGGGTCATAGCTCACAGTCACTTGATTTCATAATGTTTTACATATCCCCAAGATGTTTGGAAGTCTTATACATTCCTCAAATGAGTAGTTTTAATATATTTGACAGTCTCAAATCTGCTGTGGTTGGGACAACATTTAACATGTGAAAATACATATTCATAATACAAAAATCTAAAGTATTATAATTTTGGTTTATTCATGTTTGTGAGAACATGGCAGGTGAAAGATGGCTAGAGAAGGTTAAGTGATGTTCTTGTAAATTTGCTATGATGTGCAAGATAAAAGAGACCCATTAAATTATATATCTTATCTATGGAGAAGGAGAAGTAGCCCCTATGGATTGTCAAATACCATGTGAAATATCGCCAAGCATAGTAATGTGTTCTTGCTAATGGTTCCATTGTTTTCCTGGGACCAAGCAGTAAAATAGATATTCAAAAGATATGTAATGTGTCTATATATTTTAAGCCATTTTCTGTGGGTTTTATTTTTTTATTCAAATAGTACTTCTTCATTACTTTTATCTAGGATTCAAATAATGTTAAATAGAACAATATATGGAAAACAAATTATTGTCAGCCTGTCAGTTTGGAGCCAAGTAATTAAAATAGCTTTTGGATTATGAGTTATATTTACAAAGCTGTTAATATTTTGTATTTTTTTATTCCTTTTATGAAATAATTAAAAAACAGTTAGTTAAACTGCATTTTCTGTTGGAAAGCACTGCACAGTATAAAAGCACAGCACAACACAATTGACATTGTTAGATGACCTTTAGTTTGAAGAGATCAATCATTTGACCACTTGCAGAATTTGCCCCACTTACCTTTCCCAAAAACAAAGCAATTGTATCAGAAAAAACCCGAAGGTTTTTAATTCCTCTGCTTCCTACTAAGATGCTAAAATCTTTTCACCAAATTAATCTACCAACTCACTTCTCACTTAGAATGCCAAGTTAGGAATGTGACAGCTGGATAGACAGTTCTACATGAACCATCATACATGCTGAGTATGTTAAAACTAAGTATAACCCTGTATAGTATAAACACCTTAGAGTTTTCTAGTGCCCAAAATTTTTTTTATTAATGCACATTAACATTTTGCCATGCCAAGGTAATACTGATTTACTGATTTCACAGGCCTTCACCTTTGTTATTCTGTGAGTATTTTATTAGTATTAAACTTACAGTGCTTGAAATCTACTAAATGTATTTCTAAGTCTAAGTATCTACCTTAATGTACAATGTGAGATAAAGGACCAAAACAAGGACATAGGCTCTGATTCTAGACATAGGAGTTGGTTCATCAGCTGAAATCAGCGTCAATGATGAAGTAGTACAGTTTGTTATACCCCTTTTGCAGATAATGGTACTTTGTCTATAGTGAAAATTGCAGTTTCAAATGCATGATCTGTGCTCAACTTTGTCACTCCCACTATGTTGGTGATTAAATTTAGGTGACCAAGGTTATGCGACAGGATAATTTTTCAAAGATGACTGAATAAAATTGGTCAAACACTTTAAATTTTTTTAGTAAGTACCTTGAACCAGATGTCCTCAAAACCAAAAGTTTCCTTCCCTCTCAAAAATTACTGTCTGTGAAACTTTATCCATCTGATGGTCATACAGGTATATGTATATATAACTGTATACCTAATTTGACTTCTAACCTAACATTTAGGTTTATAAAATACTTTTAAAACGTTCCCAAATTGAGGTAATTTTTATTCCTTATAGAAGGTCATTTTTAGTCTACTTCACTCTGTTTGGATCTGTGTGTCAAGCTACTTTATTGTAAAATTATGATTCTTGAAGCATGCCCTTGCTTTGGGCTGTGCTCTCATGGTATGATTTAGCCTTAAATTCAATGTCAGGTCTGATGATGAGTTTTTCACTGCCTTTACAGGATTCCATTTTGCTACTTTTCCACCCCACTCCCCCCCACTTAGATTTGTATTTCGTTAACTTCTGCTATTTCACTTCTTTATGTGTGTGACACTTGTACAACCTCTACACTTTTGACTCAGCTTTCTGCTGAAGATGCTTTTAATTTCTCTATTGTTCTTTGTCATGCTTAAGACCTTTACCTTTGAATTCTGCTGTGACTTTTTTTTTTAATAAGATGTTAGAAACAATTCCCATGGGTCTTTAATCCCAATTTCTTGCTGCTCTGGAGAATAGTGGGTTTTTTTATGTGCTCTTTGGATGAGTGATTTGCAGAAAGGAGAGCATAGATAGATAAATAATTAACTAAATTCGTATTGCTGATCACTCTGCTCCCAGAGAAGAGAGGAGAGGAGAGGAATGGTGAACACAATTGTTGAAACCTTCAAAGCAGAAAATCTCAGCAAAACATTTTAGCTGAAACTTTAAAAAAATTTTGCTGTTCATGATGTGGGATATTCCCAATGAGGTATTCATTTACTTCAACCAAAAAAGAATTAATCCAGAAGGCTGTTTTTCTACCTCCTCTGTATTTAAAGCCTTACAATAATATTCCTGTTTCTCCACTATTTGAATTTTTTGTTGCATACATGGCATCTGCTGGCAAGTTGGAATGAAACTCCAAGACATTAGAAGATAATCAAACCTCTTTAGTGTCTGCAACCCAGCTCCAAATGCCTGAGCAAACATGTCATTGTACACACAGGGTCCCTGGTGAGAAACCTGGCTCCAGGAGATAGACCTTCCCACTGCAAGGTTTTGTGGTAAAATTTATGAGCCTGTCATTCTATCAGTTGAAAAGGTTTCTGTTTTTGGCCTAATGCTGTGAGTTTAATATCTAAAGTTTTGGAAAGGAAGTGATTTGTTTCATTTTGCCTAGGCCTTTATGTAGCTGAATTATATTTCAGCAAACCCCAGTATCCATAGCTACAGTACTTTCCCAGCAGCATTTCCTGATAAAGTTTCCCTATAACTCAGCCAGAAAGCTTGTCTGAACTCTAGCTTCTGTTTCTCCAGTTAAAGCTAATTACACTTATATGGCACTGGGCTTTCCACTTCCTCCTTTTCTTGGGGTGCACAATTGCCAAGCAGATCTATATTTGCCAGGGTAAAAAAAGTCCTGAAAGTTGGTGCCAATTAACAAAACAAATATGTTGTAACTTAATGAGCACCCAGCAGATCAAACCTGAACTTACTCAACAGAAAGGTGATGTAGGAGTAAATAAAGGGCAGTCCTTAGCCACTGGCAAAAAGGGAAGGCAATTTTTTTACCAGGGAATGCATTTCTGCTTTGCTTTACTGAGTAGGACCATGCACTTTCTCCCCTTCAGACCCTGCCCACAGTGCCTAATTAATTCACATCAATTTTGAAAGAATACATGATTAGCTGTCCTAGGGCTAAGCAGTAGCATATTGAGTCACACACTAGAAGCCCTAGTTTGGGCACTGGCTCAGGATGGCAGGATCTGTGCCAACATAAGAAGCTAAATTGGTTGCAGGGCAGGGGGTGGGGGGCTTGCCAACTAACTGCCTTGCCTCATGGCACCATCTGCCAATATGTAGACTGATGTTGGCATCAGATCTGAAAGAGCCACTTATCCACTTGTGCAGCTATAGGCCACAAGAGTGAAAGGAAAAACGTTTGAAAATAAAGAGGAAGTTGACTAAGTGCATCTCGTCTAGCACAATGCCTGTCAGGTTACTGTCTACAGTACTTTATCATCAGATATGGGTATTTCTTAAGAAATAAAGAAGCTAATCCATGATTATCATGTCTTCAGACTGCAAACATATAAGGTTAATGCTCCCAGATGTAGTTACCTGTTTCATGTGCATAATGGAACACACAAAACTGAAACCTCTCAAATCTTATCCTGTGTGAATTAGCTTCCAAAACTTAAAATTAATTCCTTGGTAATGTAGTCTACTTTGAGGCCCTCAAAAGCAGTCAGATAAGTTGAAAGGCATTCTTAAAAGAATATAAATTAATTTCAAACTTACTTCAGGAGTAACCTGGAAAAGAACCAGGCATTTCACAAAGAATAGTGTGTTCTTTGAAATATTCCTTCTCTTATGGTCTATCTAAATTCAACATTATGTCAGCAGGATCCTAGCAGCTTGCACCTGGCCAGGAATCCCTCATCATTTTTGATCTAACAAGAAAACTGAATCTAAACTTCTGAGATGCCCATCTCTGTACAATGATTCATATATCGAGTTCAATTCAATCTGAGAATGTTGAGAGAACGACTGAAAATGTTAATACGAAAGACAAGATCATCCACTATTAAGAAGAAAAGCTATTAACAAAAAAATAAGATTAGTAAATGTTACATTGTTTAGATGCTTCATTTATTTCTAGACATGGTTCTGATCTTGGCTTCATCTACACAGCTTTTAATAGGTTTTGTCCTAGAAATCTGAGTATCCTTTTTCTCTTTGTAGCCCATATGAAACAATATCAGCAGAAGAGAGGAATCACTGGAGTAAAAAGAGAGCCTTCAGGAGTCTAAAATAATGTAAAATCACTTGCAATTTCTTATTGTAGACAGTCTGCATATCTTTTTTCAGAACACTGCGAAAGATCCTTTTCTATGCATAAATATAGTAAGTTCAGATCAGTAGGTTCTACCACTGTTTTATTCCTCAAAATAAAAAGAACTATGAAACTCAATATGAAAGAGATGGAACATATCCCATCTCCTTCCCCCTGAAAAAATCCTATGATTTTATAAATTGCATTTCTTAGTTTTGATTAGTGAAATATTCTGGTTGCACTCTTGTGTTGGACACAGGTAGATAAGATCCAGTGCTCCCTTGGAGTGTGCACTTGCAGAACTGATTAACAGTGATGATCCGACCAAGAAAAAGGAAATCTTCCCTCATGTGGAGGCACTGCAAGAATTCTGCACCAGTCCATGATGGGAAGCTATATGACTCATATTTCTAGTTGACACCTTACTCATAAACTGGGCCCTAGAGAGCCCTTTGGTAACTATCTTAAATCAGAGCAGTCTAGAGCAAAGTGCCTGAGGCTGCTCCAGTTTCCACCCTAACTGATCCAGCACTAGGAAAGTCCTAAGACTATAGAAAAATAAAACCACCTTTGTACAATCTCCATCCTGCAGGGAGTGCTGAAATAAGCACTCAAAACTCAGGGAAGGATTTTAGAAACTAGACAGATAAACAGACCTCCAGAGCACTATTTGTGGCCCATTTTGTTCCTTTTAATGATTTTTATACACGATAATTTAACCACAAAAGTGCAAAAATGTCTAAATATCTTGAACTTAATGTTCTGCCATCTGCTGTTCCACAGTTCATTTGTGGATTTTGTGTGCATTCTTTCATGAGCACACTCCATGTATATTATTTACTAATTAGTAATATTTTTTTCTGTGTCTTACTCTATGCTTTACCTGCACACATTTACTATGCTGGTGAGAGCTTGTAGGCATGTGTAGTGTCATAGGAGGATTAACATTTTCTTTCCAGGGTATTACATTAGACCTATAAAATTATTTTCAAAATACATTTAAAATTGGTATGGATTGGAGTGGGAAAAGGAACACAGCCTCTTTAATATTAAATGATAATTATCAATGTTTAATGTAGTAAAAGATACATCTTGATCTATGTTGCTCCTTACAGGAAAATGGGTGATGTTATTCTGCACTGAGTAACGTAGAGAATAGTCAAAGTGGTGAAAAGCATAAAAATATAATATAGTGAAATATTGCAACTCGAATTTGGCATGTACTGGAGACAAAGTTATTGCTAAATCAGATAGAACAAATAGAATATTTTTTCAGATTTATCAAAAAGTTTGAAGGAGCAAACAAACATCTTGAGTTTGGATAAAAGTGTCTTGTCAATGAGGTGACAGGATCAAAACAAGATATATACCATTTGTTTTAGAAGACTTGAGAAAGTTATTTAGGTGAAAATTCTTACAATTAAGAGACAGGAACTTTTGCTAATGCAATTATTTTGTCAAATAGTGTTCAGCAGGAAAATCTTACTGTCAGGATTTTTATCTCAGTGATCAAACTAAATGAAACTAAAATTAGCAGAATGAATCTAAAGTCAGGGAGAAAACAGAAATGTGGAAGCAAACGGGTTTTAGTGTAATGAAGGTGTGTATGTGACCCAAGAAGACTAAGAAGAAACTTAGTATAAGCAGTCCCAAAGCACTCCTCACACAGCTCTTCTGCGCTTACCAATTGCTGCACATATGGTTCTCTAGCAGAGGGTCTCAGAACAGCGGGTTAGTTTACATACCATATGTATGCAATTGGTAGGCACAACGGGGTTGCGATAAGGTTATTGCATCTGCCCTAGTTCAGAATTCCCTTGTATTTTTAGGTTTATGTCGGACAGTAATGTTATTTTAGCAGCTTTTGTGTTAAATTTCACATGTTTTTTTAAACAACATTATAGCTTCCTATATTTTCTTTTTATTAATTTTGACTTTGTAATAGGGACTCTGGAGATTTAAAATTGAAACACATTGTAGAATGATGGCTGTTGGAAGTTCCAAACTCCCAGGAATGATTGTCAGCTAAACCCTGTTCTATCTCACTGCTATCTACTTAACTGAGCACCTAGTATTTTGCATTTCCAGTATTTTGAGAATGACTATGATCTGTGGATTATTTATAGAAGAATTCTTGGAAATATTTTTTTTTGTTGCTGTTCTGAATCTCTATCAGAAATTATTTGTCTGTGAAAGTTCAGCAATATGAAAGCAAGCAGTTTTGGTTGGACAGTGTTGTCACTGATTATATCTATTTTGTACATAATATACCCTTACAGTCATGCTGGGCATAATTCAGTTCTTACAGTTAAGTGGGATATTTTAAAATATCATCAAAAATTCATCTTCTACCAGTATTTTCAACAGCTGCCTAAAATATTAATGGCAAATATTCTTATGTGGTACTTAGGAAAAAAAATACTTAAGAGATATGGATGAAATTAACATGTATTTTAGCAAAACTTGCATAACATTGTGAAGGAATTTTACACTATTTTTACTGCTTTGTAATCAGAATTCATGTAAGAAAATGGGATGGTCGGTAAAGAAGGGTTTAATGCTCTCCAATGTACACACAAAATTTCTGCTAATAATATATCTGTTGATTCATCTAATTTGGTTTTTATCTACTGTATGTTATCCACCACACACAGGAGACAAGGAGTGTTCTAATATGCAGATTGGAAGGTGAAGTATACTTCTGACAATAACTTGTATCAATTACTGGAATAGTTTAAGCATTGGTTTACCTCTAACTTCCTAGTCCCGGGTTTAATAATGTCTGGCAATTGCATTAATATGGTGAAAGCAACAGGAGATGGTAAGCCCTTTCACATAACACATTTCAAGCACAGCTTTAACTTTTTTGTAAATGCCTTTTATGGTAGACAAGCAATGGGAAATTATTACTCTTGCACTGAGAAGCTATGGTTAATTCATGTTCCTTTCAAAAAGAGTGAAATACGGGAAAGTTTAATGCAGGCCAGTAGTGTATTTTTTTAAAAGGAAAAGAAATAATTAGACAGTGAAATTCCATGATTACAGGCTAGGAAGCTACTGGAGTTGGGAAATACAGTGCAGGTAAAAAACACCCTTGAGGAAATACATGTAAATGTAAAAAGCATTAGGATTCTGCCAGTAATCAGGTCATCTGTTCTTTTGAGACTGCAGTCTATGCAAAGGAGTCTTTCCCACGTGGCATGGTTTGTCACACTCAAATCTAAAGGAAATTAGGTAGAAATTTGATTATTTAAGTTATAGCTACGCATACAATTGACATAAGAATCACCAATAGACCTAGATATTTTAGATTAATCCAGAAATTATAGAAGTATATATCAAAGGCAAAAGGAAATTATCTAGGGTCTAAGTTTTAATTTTCTATGAAATCTGTCAACAAAAGCCAACTCATGCATGGGCTGAGCAAGCATTCCTGAATATGAGAAGAAAATCTCACAGAAAGTCACTAAGGAGTGTATTGTAAGTTTAAATGGAGATACCTTTAATCTGGAGGAGCAAAAAAAAAAAAATCCCAAAACTTTAAAAACCTTAGAGATCAAAGGCTTACACGGTAGTTCTGTAAAGTGTCGGATCCTCCAAAGCTTATACATTCAAAAGGCAACAATTTCTGCATGTGATTCTATTCAGCAGAAACAGCTTCTGAAGTTAACCACTAGGAAAGTGACTTTGAGTTTGTCAAAGGCCATGCACAGTTGAACTCTCTGCAACAAATAAAGCTTCTTATAGTAAAATACACAATAAGGACTAAAGGTATAAAACGTTTTTACTAACATCCTTCTGAGTAACAAAATGAAAATATTCTAAACTTGTAAAATTGAACTGGGTCTACGAAATTCTGCAACTTTGGCAAGTACTCTCTCTGTACACGCTGGTCTCCTGGTGGCTTGTGAAATTCTACTTTGTTTGTTACTTCTCTTACATCTTGGAGATGTTCAACATATTCAGCCAGGTTTGATCATGACAGCAAGGGCCTCAGGAGCTATTGTTCCAGTGACAGAATAACACGTAAAAAACCCAGAAAAATAGGTGCTGTGGAGTTCTGAATAAAGGCCTAGATCCTCTTGGAAGTGACAGAGTGTGGTCCTTGCCATGCCTCTTAGCATGATTCAGGAAATGTGTATTCTAATTACAGAGGGGACTGTACAGGTGTGACACTTGAAAAGGAACCTGTATATGTTCCTTCTTATTCAAAGCAACAAGGTACTACTGCTCCTCATTCCATAACCTTTTATGATTGCAACTAGATAGATCCTGTAGTTATAAATTACCTGCTAATCTTCTGGTTGTTGCTTATGGTGAAACCAAGGAGTACGTGTAAAACTTACTAGGGTATCTAGGGTATCTAGGGTAAACGTAAAACCTTTAAAATTGTAGAAATTCAAAATTACTACTAAATTCATTGACGAAAGGCTGGTATTCACTGCTTTTCCTCACAATACCCAAAGAAAGAAAAGAGTGACCCTAAAGAGCATATTGATCAGAAGTACTTTCATGCTGAGGGAATTTTATGCCAGATAATGGATCTAGAAACTTTTTTCCTTACAATCCTTTTATGATTGCTCTAGGGTTCTTTCTTTAAAAAATAGCTTAGTCAGTCCATGCAGAATGCAAGCAAGAAGTGGTTAGTCCATCTTGAAAGTGTATTCTGAATAAAAAAAAAACTATGGAAAAATATACTTCATGATGAAGTCCAGAGAGGAAATAACAAAATACAGTTCTACTTAGTGTCAGTTATCTCATCTTCATGGTCAATTTACTAAAATAAGGTCTCTGTACAAAGGCATGTTTGCACTCACTTTCATATGTGTATTGTCATTGCAAGTAGATATCCAGGGACATCATATGAAACTGCTGCCTAGATTCATGACTATTCATTTATTCCAGTAGATACAGATTTTTTTTCAGGAAATCTATATCTCAATTTTTAATTTTTTTTTTTTAAAAAGGGTGCCAGAAATGCCAACATTAATATTTCATGGCTAGCCAAGTTGATAAAAAGATCCAGCAAGCACATACACCCAGACTAGATGGAGGGTAATTGAAAGGCTGATCAGTGGGAATGGTTTTTTTTAAGATCAAGCAAAAGAATTCCTTCTTAAATATTATCTTTGTTTCCTCCCTAGAACTTCAAAGAGAAAGAACGTAGAGGATCTGAACTGCTTGGAAGAGTTCTTTTCAGATGTATTTTCACTAAAACTGATAACTGAAAAACTTTTTTTCAGCCATTAGATTTTGAACCACTGTCTAAAATTATTTCATGAAGGTTTTCAAATTAAGCATTTTCAATATTTTTTTATTCCTCTCTTAGTGTGTCTGTTTTCTCATTCTTAATAATTAACAAGATATATTTGGACAGAATGTAAATGAAATTTGATGAGGAATGTTTTCATTTACTCAAGACTAATTTTGCTGCCAGTGTTTGTTTCTCATGTATTTGAAATTTATACTGAAGTAGAAGGCACAGACACTTCATATTACTGAAGTCTCCAATTTGGTGGGCAAAGCTGAAGAACAGAGAGCTTCTGTCTGCTACTGCAAAAAGGCAGAGGTGAGAGTCCCTTGAGGATGAGCTGGGAAAGGGGCCATAGGATTCATTTTTATTGACTCTCTACATATTTTACAGGTTTGAAAAAGTAGCCAGCTTAGGACTGCACTCAAACATTTGGCTTGATGGGGTAGAGTGGGTTGAATCTGTTCCCTGTGCTCCTGTGTGCTGCCCTAATATGTGCACAGAGGACTGAATTTCAGCCAAGTTTAGGTCCTGATGTAGAGAAATTGTACTGCTCAGACAAGAAAGCTCACCACGTGCCTAAACTGAGCTGAACATAATGTGAGCTAATGTTCTCTCCTGAAAAGGTATCCTGACAGGAATTTACAAGACAGAAATTAAAAATAGAGACAACAGGAGTTGTCTGTAAAATGCAGGCCCAAGAAAAGATGCAGTCATATCTTTGAAGATGGTATTTGTTTTGCTAGAATACAGAGATAGTCGAATTCTTGAAATCTAATACAAGAACTTAAATCTATTTCACTTACAAGGAGATCTTATACTCTTATTAAAAGGCATCAGTGTCATACTGCCAGGCATTAATGTCTTTTGGAAGCCTATGTTCAGAGATGGCCTATGTAGGTTACTGCATTGACAATGTAGTAAAAAGACATGGACAGGACAAACTGATCTCACTGTTGATCAAGTATATACTGGTCTTCATTTTCCAATGCAGTATGTATGTCAAAGCTCTCCACTCTTGAAGTACTCTTAGAAGAAATCATCTTTAGTTTGTGGATACAACATCTACCACAATGTGATGCTTGGTCATGACCAGTGTGCCCAAGCACTACAGTATAGAAATTATAATAATGACAATAGTAATAATGATATTATTACAAGTAACTTAGATAACCAAATATCAGTCCAAAAGAAAGAACTACACAACTACTAAGCTGTTGCCACATTGCATGGTCCAAGAGGATGTTAATAGCTCCTGGATTTCTCCCAAAGAAATCACAAGCTGGACCTCCATATAGTGTGTACATACTGTGTTCTACAGGTTCTAGATACACTGGCCATAGATGTATTTCACAATTAGACTGATTTGTCTGGAGCTCATTTGAACTTAGCATCTCTTTAATTTTCAGAAGCCATTCCTGATGTAAGAAGTTAATTTATTACATCAAGAAATGTTAAGCTAATTTGTACTGAGTAATTTATACTGCAGCCTACTTAAACTCTTTTCCAACAAAATTCAGTTATTTTCCAAAAGAAAGGTTTTATCTGATGCATTTCTATATTTTATTTGAATGTTGTGGGTAAGATTCATTCAGAATCAGTTTGCCGAATAGACAGAAGTCTTAAGAAAAGACACTGTATAAGTGGATGTTAACAGAATTTTATGGGAAAGAATAAATATCGTATAGTTGCATTAAACAGCTTATACCTGCAGCTGTACCCATGGTAAGGGTAAAATAGCTATTGGGTAGGCGGTGTACCTAATGTATTTTTTACAGCAACTGCAGATCTAACTAACCATAATGCTTTCGCAGGTGTAGAAATCCTAAGCAACCACAGGGCTATGAGCTGACTTCTCAGGTATATTTTATTGAAGAAAGTTAGTCATTGATGTCCAAAATTGTTCTATAATAATTTAGTGCCTCCCAGACTGATTGTTGAAGGCTTTGTTTTGAAAAATGGCACATTTTTAACTCTCTGCTGCTGTTTGAACTGGAAGAATGACTTTTCCAGCATTTAAGTTCCTGCTTTGGGACTTAGGTGTTTTTTTCCTATTTTGGATTTTTTTTTTTCTTACATTCCAGCACACATTTAGCCCTTGGCAGATTGATAGGTGTCTCTGTCAGGAAACATCATCTGAGGGAACACAAGATACTTCACAGCACAAAAAAAGGTGTGGTGTAGGAGGAGAGAAAACATCAGAAGCATTGCAAAAATACCTTTTTGTTTAGTGTTCCACAGCTTTGAAACTTTTCAGCAGCTTTGAGCCATTAAAAAGTGTAACTTACTGACAACTTTTTACATGGAATGTTAGCTTTGTGTGATTGGAAACAGCTGAGATAATAAGTTTCAAATGAGAGGATTATAATACTGAAAGGAATATAAGTATGTTTTGTACTAGCAGCACCTCTCTATAAATGACTGGTGTAGATCAGGTGATGGAATAGCCAGTCTTTTATTTGTACTGTTCTTAAGAGTTCATTTGCTACTTTTTTTTTTTTGCTTACCTGAATTAAAAATATATCTTTGGCACTGTAATCGAATTTATTCTGGTATTGAAAAATGTGGGCTTAGAAAACAAAGCTACTGTTTTCTAGCAAATGTTCTTTACTGTAAGAAAACGATAGAACAGAAATATAATTGTGTGAGCTGAGAATGATTCTTAAAGTTTGCCATGAGGTGTCAGCAGCTCTTTAATTTTCAGAAGCCTTTTCTGACATCAGAATTTCCCAGCAACTTGCTCAAACTCTTTCAACAGTGTTGGAATATTTCCATCAAATAAAGATTTCTATTTTAGAAGTCCTTAAATGTTTCCATATGACTGAAAGAGATGAACTTTTCTGTTTTAAATACAGATATACCTGCACATAAATTCTTAAATAAATGCAAAACAAATGTTTTTCTTCTAATTAGCTTAGTTAATTTACCTGCTGTCCAGTATGTTCACTGCCTCCACTAAGTTAAAAAGTATATAATTTCTGTAAGAATTTTAAATGTCACATTATTAAGAAAGTCAGTAATAATATACATCAAGAGTGGCTTGGAAATAACACGTTTAACAAACTTCAGAAATTTAGAGTTAGCATGTTAAATTTCAGTGCAAATACTGTATTTTCAGGTTTCCCCAGGTGGCAAGGTGTATTAAGAAATGGATGTCTATGTCTGGAAATGCTGTTCTTGCCATTCTTATTTTCCCAGGTTAATTAAGCTGTTGAATGTAATACTAGTTTTGGGGAAAGTAGAGGGAAAGTAAAACTGGAGGAAAACCATGACAACTGTGTCTCTTAGTATAGTAGCCTCTGGGTAAAGCTAAAACCTTATCCAGGATTAAGAGATTAAATCAAAGCCTATATTCTGGTAAACTAGCTACCACTACCTATCACTGTATTATCTCTGTGTCTTGAATACATCAAAATGTAACTACACTCAGATAATTTGTTCTTGAAAAGCTCTATCCTAAAATGAAAGTTTGCTGGAAAATGGAATACATTCCTGCATCAAACCCCAGCGAAATTTTAAGGAATGACCTTAAGTACTGTCATTTTTCTTTCAGATGTTAGGGCTTACCCTTCCTGCTAATCCTGCAAGTGCCTCTTACATTTAGTAATAAACCTTACAACAGTGCTATTCCACTGATCTAGCCAAAAAAATACATAATGATCTACAAGCCTGAACTCTTAACATTAAAAGCAACATTCAGTGTAGGGCACTGACATATCATGGCAATCTGGGTCTGTACTCAAACCTGCAGATTTCCCCATAAAGGCTACAGAGGAACCAGTGGGGTTTAGTCTGATGTAGGTGGTTCCTTCTGCTTAATGGGGGGTCATCACACCTGATCACCACATTTTTGTTCTGAATGATATTTCATGGGAGTCAAGACACGGAATGTGGGCAGAAAAGACTGAAGCATGCTTAATCATTTTTCTTTCTCTTGAATGCGAGACAAAGGAAGGTGTGAGGAGGATATGGCCTGAGCTGGCTAGTCTGTATTACCATCTAGCATGTGTGGAAAGTGATTTAAGGTCAATAGGTCACACTTCACTTTGAAGTTCAGATACTGCCACATCTTTTTGAAGACATGATCCTGCAAAGTGCTGAGCACCCTGGCTGAAGGCCAGGAAAACACATAAACACATGCTTAACTGTAATCATAGGACTAGGCCCCTTGTGTTAAAGTTGACATGTGTTGAAGTGCTGGTCTGGAGCAGTGCCAGAAGGTTCAGCATCCTTCAGGATTGATTCCTCAGCCAATAAACTAAGGGCTGCAGCTTAACAGTAAGCTTCAGATTCTGTTTACATTTCCTGCTTTCATTTTAAAAATAAACCAGTGGTTGTTAAACACAGAAAGTCCTTGCTCTTTTGAGAAAATAGACATAGATGGGGAACAAAAGTTCATTTTAATAGATGCAAGAAAGGAACAGGATTCTCACTTCATTTGGCTGCATGCAAATCCCCTCTTTCCCAAATAATCCCTTAATGACCTGCTAGCACACAGCCTATTCAGTGTCTGTTTATGTGGCCAACTGAAGTCTTGCCTTTGGGAGCCGGTTTTTGCAGTGGTCTCAGGCGGCAGTATTCTGTTCCTGAACTTCCACAGCAGGACTTAAGTTCATTTTCACTGCTAAATACGGGATTTTGCCATTTTAGAATGGCCAAGTGGTCATCACAGCTTTCTTCTGCTGGTTTCTGTCAGATGCAGAAGGCAAGAGCTAAAACTGAGGCTTACAGAAAATTGGGCTTTCCAATGGGCTGAAGTTCAGTCCTGCCTAGAAAGAGTTTATATCCTTAAACTGTGAACATATATGCTGGATCTGGGGTGCATAGTTATGAACTAGGCTTTCAAGTCTGAAAAAAATTGCAATCAAGTTAGAAGACAATTCTACAGACTACTGTGCAATATCAAATGCATGTACAAACCACCACTATTTCATCTCCAGGCTATCATCCTCCTTCCACTGTCAACAAAATGTTGCACAAGGATTGCTGTAGCCAGAAAGGTTTAAGATGAACATACCTCATTGTCCAACTAAATCAGCACTAAGAGAAGTATTTAATATGCTTACAGTTCATGGTGGTTTCTCCATGGAACATACAAAAGATTGGCTTAAGTTTGCTTTGGTTGCTAAGATCATAGCAAAACTGTTTTTGAAACTGTTTTCTAAATAATTGGAAACTAAATCAAACAAGATAAAACAAAAATGTAGATATTATTGAATCATTTCTTAAGGTTTAACAATCTTGAAATTGTCTAACTGCTTTAATTACATAACTTCTTCTGACACTAAATACGTTGAAGTACTATGAGAAAAGCCATTCTAACTGACAGTAAGAACTATCTAATTCCACGTAAAAATCTGTTCCTGCAAGGTGTCTCTCTGTCAGACTCAATTTTTCAATCACTAGAGGATGACCTAGGCCTTAGGTACTTATCAGATGGACCAAAAGGAACTTCCAGATGTTACTGATCCAATTTTCATGAATATGAGAATGTGAAATCATTGCCTAAGTGGTAATGCATCTCCTTCTACAGTTTCCAAACTGTATTAAAAGAATGAGTCTTTATTACTGAAAGTCTTTTTCCTTCTAAACGGTTACAGAAGTGCTAGCCAAACACAGTAAAACCATGTTGATTTTTGTTTGTTTGAACTCAGTTATTGGCAAATGATGTTAAAACCAGGAATTATTTTTTGGTTTTGACTGAGACATTAAAGTCACTCTCAGAAGTTCAGAGTTAGTTCAGAAGCCACATTTTGTGTCTCTTTCTTCAGATGCATAATAGGAATTTCCTTTTCTAGCTTAATGTATTTTTGAATAGGTGTCTGGTACCTAAACCTTTTGGTAGAAAGTGGCTCGACTAGATGATTCACAATGTCCATTCCAGGCGCATATTTATCTGTGGACTCTACAGGGTCTTAAGAGTACCCTTAATATGAATTGTTAACACATCATCATAGTTAGGTTTCTCACTCCAGGCACAATTAGAATAAAATTATTGAATAACATTTGTTTGGTCCATTCACCCTACAGTGCTAGAAAATTACATCACCTTGCAGTTAATCCAGAGGCAGAAACCTAAGGAGCAGACGGTGCTTTTGTATCTTCTGCCATCAGTTCTGCCCCTTTGTACTGGGACTCCATAATGGTGTCTGAAAAACACACATCATGTGACTGTACTTGGAACATCTCCAATGTTACCAGGCTTCACAAGTAGAATCACCACTGATTTCTTTGCCCTGGTATTGTTTTGGGGGGAAGGGGACTAGCTGAATCAAAGATAGAATTTCTAAACTGATTCAGATTAGCTTGATCTGATTGTGTGAAGGAAGTTATTTTAGAACATTTCCTTTATTTTTCTTAAATGAGTAGCCTAAAAGGATCTTTTACAGGGATCCTTTTCATACTCTCTTTGTTTAGCTGTCATCTGCTGGTACAAAGTTGTTCAAACAGACCTGAACTATGAGTTGTGGCACTGTGGTAAACTGCCTCCTCTGGAAGATTTTTAGAAGCCCTTCTTTGAAGGTTTGGCCTTTAGCCTATGAAGGTCAAAACGCATTTGGGAACTTATATTATTTGTCACCAGGGAGAGGCTAGGGTAAGCCTAGAAGCATATTTCCTCTCTGAATCCACATGATTAAAATTAAAATAGTATGTCTGGTATGTATACAGAAAAAAACACTGGATTTTCTTCTGTCTTCAAATAGATCCAGCAGGCAACTAATCCAACATAACATGTATCATATATGGAATATGTTTGTATATGTGTGTATATATGTCTGTATATATAAAACATATGCAAAATTTCCATGTCAATAGATAACTACATTAATAGATTAGCCCAACAGATCTTTGCAGGCAAAGTCCTGATTCCATAAGTTTAAAACTTTGCAATTGCCTGGGAAACTTGTGTAGCCAGCTCCACTGGAAATGATAGTTCACAGATATTTTATCTCCAAGTTACAAACAGTAGCTTTGCCATAGGGTATTGCTACTGAACTGATAATGAAATGTTCAGCATGAAGAATGCCTCAGATTCACCTTTCATATACAAAGTGAGCTTTAAATTTCAAATTTAATATCTAAATTTAATATCTAAAACACTGACAGATAGGAATGCATTCTTCTTGAACTAGCCTATAACATAAAAAAAGAATTATTGCACAACAGTAATTTTTAGCATCATTGTCGATCACTAATCTTCAAAACTGCTAGGATTGGTAGGAGAATATAATAGTTCTGTAAAACAAACATCCTTGCATTTAAAAGCAGCCAAAATTTTTTTTACAAATTTAGGATTAGACTTTAATAGCATGAGAGAATCTTGATGGGATGTGGAGTTGGCCCAATTATTCTGCACTAATTTTCTGTTTTGTCCAGGAAACTACTAAAAAGAAATGGTAAACCCAAAGATTTATTTTACTTTAGATGTAATATATAGATGTTATGAACTGAATCAATTCAGAGCTCTGGATCTGATGCTCCATATCTCCACATATTAAAATGCAGAAGAAACTGAGTAAGGGGAAAGAAAATTCTTTCTAAACTGATCCATAATATTTGTCATAAACTTTGTTCTAGCATACTACATTGCATGCAAGAGCTAATGAGTCTCTAACTCAGAAATCAGGAGACTTGTGTTATATTACTTACTCCATCATTACTCTGTTGTGTAGTCTAAGCAAGATACTTCCCTTTGTCTGTCTGCATTATCCTTTTTCCTTTGTCTTTTCTATATAGAACGTAAACATTTTTAAGATTAAACTGACAGGCTATATTTTGATCACATATATACACCCTAGGACTCCAAGTGCTGGATCAAAATCATCTCACCTGCATGATTTGAAACACTTCTCCAGTATAAACTCACTCTGAAGATACACTTTTGGGGTTTGCTTGTTTGTTTGTTTTCTGGAATGACCTGGTACTAGCAATCTGTAAGTACACTAGGCCTACATTGTATTTTTGCATTTATTTGTGCTGTAGGTTTTTTAGAGGAAAATGAAGGTCCGTTGAATAACAGTGAGATTTGCGTCTGACACTTTTGACAGAGATTATATAATATTGTCAACATTCATGTAATATGGAAATGTGAAGTGTAACATTTACCAATAGCTTATTAAAGTGATCAGTGGAAATAATTTCTCTTAAACAAAGTTAGAGGCACTCATTCCTATCTCCCTCCCTCCCTTCTCTTCCTTCAGAGAAGGATCACAATTACACCTCTGAAAAGAGGTCTAGTGTTCACACTTCATCAAAAGAAGATCAAACACTTTAAACTGTTCCTTTTTAAGTTAATAGTTTCCAGACTATCATTAGTACTGTCTTACTTTTAAGTGAGAAAAATCATATAACTGAAAATAAAAACCATATCCAAAGATTGCAAAAATTTGATCTACAATATCTAGTAGACAATTTTATTGTGACTTAAAAAGTGTAGGATGGAAATTGTACAGAATTTTAATTGGATATGGGGATTGAGTGCACCCTCAGTAAATTTGCAGACAACACTAAGTTGGGTGGAAGAGTTAATCTGCTCAAACGTAGGAAGGCTCTGCAGAGGGACCTGGACAGATTAAATCAATGGGTTTAAGACAACTGCATGAGGTTCAATAAGGGGAAGTACTGGCTCCTCCGACTTGGGTCACAGCAACCCCATGCAGCACTACAGGTTGGGAGTGCTGAAAGGAAGTTGGGACTGCTGTTTGACAGCCAGCTCAGTATGAGCCAACAGTGTGCCCAGGTTGCCAAGAAGGCCAGTGGCATGTTGGGATGTATCAAGAATAGTGTAGCCAGCAGGACTAGGCAAGTGATCATCCCTCTCTGCTCACCACTGGTGAGGCCACACCTCAAGTACTGCGTTCAGTTCTGCGTCCCTCACTTTAAAAGAACATTGAGGTGCTGGAGTGTGTCAGTGAAGGGCAACAAGGATCGTGAAAGATGTAGAAAACATGTCTTATGAGGAACATGTCTTATGAGGGAACTGGGTTTGTCTAGTCTCGGGAAGAGGAGGCTCAGGGGGGACCTCGTTGCTCTCTACAGCCACCTGAAAGGAGGTTGTAGTGAGGTGGGGCCCGATCTTTTCTGCAGTGCCTATGGTGAGAGGACCAGAGGAAATTGCCTTAAGCTGAGACAGGGAAGATTCAGATTAGATATTAGAAAAAATGTTTTCACTGTTAGGGTGGTCAGGCATTGGAATAGGTTGCCCAGGGAGGTGGTGAAGTCACCATTCCTGGAGGTGTTTAAGAGGC
>NW_016690318.1:938595-1006326 GCF_001604755.1 Lepidothrix coronata
GACGAAATTGAGAGATGCATTTTTAGGCCCTAGATTTTGCCTTACTGTGGGTTTTAAGCCATTTGTTGGAGGACTATACAGTGCTCCCCTTTGTGGCTAGTAGGCCTTTTGCAAATAGGCTTTCTAAAGCCTGGTCCATATCAATATCTTCACAAAGTTAACCGCAATTTTCTATTCAATTGTTCAATCATTTTAGCTCACAATACACAGTTTTTAAAGGCAGCATTTTTTTTTAATTGACTCCTTCCCAGTGATATTTATTTACCAATAATCAAATTACACGTTTCTTCCTCAGTAGAAGATATCCAGAGAATTATGTGTTTCAGGTTTGGGAAAGAAGATTTCTTGAGATATATACATAGAAAGATATTTTGTTGGTAAAATTCTGGTTATCAAAGTAGAACATGCACTTATACCTTGCCATGTCTAAAGTAAGGCACAAACCTTTAATCTGATTTTTAGTGTTTTACCTGCACTATTTCTGCTTCAGGGAAAAGTCAGATAATCAAAAGGTTGTGGTTTCCCATGCAAGCTGTGCAAGACTTCACAGTTTATTTTTGAGGGGTTTTTTTTCTTCATTTTAAACTATACAATAAATTTATGTGATACATGTTGGCTTCTTTCCTGTAAACCTGGTTCTCTCCACATTACTCAAAACATATTGTTCTGTTCTGTTTTCAATTTTTCTTTCTATTAACAAGACAAGGAAAAAAATTGATAAGTTATAAACAAAGCTTGTTTGTTTCCTAAAGTTGCAGCATATTTACTGAGTATATAATGTTTGTTAGAACAGTCCACCCTTCCTTTAGCTCCAAACTATCACAGTATGAAATAACATTATGAAAGTATTCCATAATGTGCAGTTCCAGAAAAAATGTAGAGGAACAGTAATTCTCATCATATAATTGTAAAAATAAACATATGAGCAGCAAAAAATGTCAACATAAAAATCAATAAAAATAACATCCAAAAAATATATTTTTTGCTTCCAATTAATTAAGCAAGCATTTGATTAGAAATTAAGTAGACTACAGGTAAATTACAGAAAAAGTTTATCCATTAGACTTCTTTAGTTTATTCATACTATGGAATTCAAATTATGGAATTGATTGCTCCTCTTGGATTTACTGGATGCTCTCTAGTCTAAGTTAATCTCTTTGTGTATACTTGTAAATCACTTACAAAATGGCTACCTCAACATAGATCATGATTTAGACCTACAGGAGGAATCTACATCAAAAATCAGTGCAGGTGCTGAATGGAAATGTGGTCCTCAATTGTGCCATGAGGTGTTGTCTCAGTTTGAGACAATTTATAGGGGCAGAGACCTCAGACAGAAGTCTCCTCTCTTGACTTCAATACCCCTGGTTTCTCCAATGCAGATCAAATACGCCTGGATATAAGTGAAAAAAACCCCTCTTTATCAAGAATAATTCTAATAACAATACCGATAAAACTGGGTTAAACCAACCAATGAGGAGGAATTTCCCAAGCCCCACTCACCAGACCAAATTGAAATGGTGGCCAGCCTCCCCCCCAGGAAGAAAACCATGTGGCCACAGAACAGACAAGGTGGTCATCCTTCCATGTGGTTTGCCTCTCCCACACCCAGAAACCCGGCAGGAACAGCTGGAGAGTCAGAACTGGCAGGAAACAGCAGATAAGCTGGGATTTAATACCAACAGATGCTTGTGTGGTGCTGGAGTGAGGCTGCTGTGCTGGTACAGGCAGTCGGAGCAGGGCTGCAGACCCCCCAGGGGACCAGAAGGACCTGCAAGACACCTGTTGGATCCAGCAATGAGACTTGGTTGTTGCAATTTTGGTCTTTGTTGGTTGACGTGGTGGTTGCAGTCCTCTCAGGTGGTTGTAGTCCAGATTCACTGAGGTGGTGGAAGCCTTGGGTAATGGGGGAAGCCCCGAAATCCAGACTTATATATATACAATCAGGTTCAGGGGGAAACACCTCCAGGACTGTCCCTAGAGCAGGGAGATTTAATACTGTGAGGCACAAGAGATTTTGGGAGTCTTCCACACCTTCTAAGATGTTGAAGCTGTCTCTTACATCAATACAGTTGAGCCCATTATGATTCATTATGGCTCATCAACAAGAGATGAATGCCTACAGTCTGGGTGTGAATGCTCCAGGGAGTTATCACAGCTGACTCATTTGGGTAAGGAAAAAGAAACACTACCCCACATCACAGAGTTTGCCTCTTTCCTTATCTTGTTCAACACCCAGTTTGTAGCCTGAGGTGTCAGATGTGCAGCCTTCAGCCCCTGGCCTGGGTGGCCACTCTGCACATTGTTAGCAAAGCACACTATTGATTGAGCCATCAGCACCAATAGTACAGTCTCTTACAGCACCTGGGTGGTCCCTGCAGACGGTCAAATGTTTGAGTCATTAATCACTAGCAATTAAGTCTCTTTAAAGAAGGCAAACCACCAAAAAGCCAAAAAGATATATTTGGAGAAAAGAGAAAAGGCGGATACCAGAAGTTTTGTGTAACTCAGGACAGGTGTGTGAGCTTTAGAATCCTAGAATCATAGAATTGTTACGGCTGGAAAACAACTCTAAGATCATTGAGTACAATTGTTAATCCAGCACCCTGTTCACCACTAAACCAAGTGCCATATCCACACATCTTTTGAACAATTCCAGGGATAGGGATTCCAGTACGGGCCTGGGCAGCCTGTTCCTGTGCCTGACCACTCTTTAGGTGAATAAATATTTCCTAAGAGCCAATCTAAACCTTCCCTGATGCAACTTGAGACCATTTCCTCTTGTAAACCTCCTTCCAGGTAGTTGTAGAAAGTAATAAAGTCTTCCCTCAGCCTCCTTTTCTTCAGTTCCCTCAGCCGCTCCTTGTAAGACTAGTGCTTCAAACTGTTCACCAGCTTTGTTGCCCTTCTCTGGACATGCTTTAGCACCTCAGTGTCTTTCTTGGAGTTAGGGGCCCAAAACTGAACACAGGATTCGAGGTACAGCCTCACCAGTGCCAAGTGCAGAGGCATGACCGCTTTCCTAGTCCTGCTGGCCACACTATTGCTGCTACAAGCCAGGATGCCATTGGCCTTCCTAGCCAGCTGTGCACACTACTGACTTATGTTCAGTGGCTGTTGACCAGCACTGCCCAGGTCCTTTTCCTCCATTCAGCTTTCCAGCCTCTGCCCCAAGCCTGTAGCATTGCATGGGGAAGCAAAACATTGCAAGAAGGATCATCCAGAAAAGGGTGATACAAATGGTTATGCTCATCACTGGGGCACAGCTAGAACAATTTGGTACAGAATGGCAAATTTTTTATTTTTGCAAATAAAATAACTTGTTTATGTGCATTTTAATCAATGTGGTTTTGACCTGTATATACAGCCTGTGCATTAAACCTACTATATTACGCAGTATTCAAAGACAGCAATCATGTCAAGATTCTTAATTGACTGAACAAAATGTTTTAAATGAAAACAAAATGAAACATCAGCAAAATGTAACAATGGTGAAATGAACAGGAAGCCGATTTCTTTCATAAAATTACTCAGTTTTACTTCTTTTTTACTAAAGAGAATTGACTTCTGAGAAATACTTATTAGTTGAAAACAACATTTTTTCAAATAAAGTTTATTCATCCTTCCAAATTGTGAGATTTCTCAAGGACCAGTGGAAAGAAATCACAGATTTTATGAGTTTCATGCAAAATTTATGAACTTTGTTATAAGATTCTAATTGTAACCTTTCCCTTTTTGGTAATGCAAGGTGGAAACTGAAGCTTATAATGAGATTCAGTCTCTTATTCAAAATCGTTGACATTATGTGAGAAATCAGATATTTGCTTTTGATTATGATACTTGAAACATTTTTAAAAGTTTTAGATTCATCTGGGTTTGTGAAGCTTAAAGTGTTGTGTCATTTTGGCAGTTCTGTGTTTGAATCTGGAATGCAATCTTGCACGTGTAAATGTAGGCATTTCAGCTTGTGCTACAGTGATTCCTGTTCTCAAAAGCAGGTAAGATTTTCAGATGTGCTTGGTTAAAATGCCGAGGATTTTAGTTGACTGATTCTCTTGTGGTCACTTGAAAAAACTGCATGCTTAAAGGCACTAAAATCCAATATTCAATTCAAAAACTTTGATTTTATGTAATAGTGTGAAATTTTGTGTCCCTGTTATATTTATGGAACAATCACACAGCATTTCAGATATGGTAATATATGTTGAGTCTGGGATATTGCAATGCTTGTTGCTGTATAATTGGAGATATATCAGGACGTGAAAAACTGAAGACTACACAGAAAGCTGTAGCAGAATGGGAGAATCTCAAGTTACAAAACTATGGATAAGCAACTGGATGTTCCAGGGTGAAAGATCATTTGATGACTAGGATTTCACGTCATGAACAACCACAGAAGAATGAAACAAGGACAAAGAATATTTATTTATGGTGCTGTAAATAAAACTGCCAGTTGCTGCAATATGAAAAGCTTCATGGTATAACATGACTACATGTCCGTTCACTCGTTTCCCCTTCCCCTCAGGAGGTTGCAGAGGAGAACTGGAGGCACAAAAGGTAAAGATCATGGGTTGAGATAGGAACAATTTACTGGAAACAGCAATGAGATAAGAAAACAAACAGTAACAGCAACAATTTTAATAACATAAGCATACAAAAGAGACAGTGTGGAGCTCAATCTGACTGCAGCCACACCGTCCACACTGCTCCCTCCGGTTGGGACCAGCATTATCCCAGCTCTCTGTCCAGAACACTTGCTCCACTGGAAAGGGACAGCCTGCTTCCCAGAAGAAAAAGAGAGAGACCCCCTTTCCTCTGCCCTGGTGCAATCAGGTGAGATGGTACAGAATAACATTAGGGTCTTGGCCACACCCACATGGCTCCAGGCTCCGCCCCCTCATGGCTACTGCAAAAAATTAACCCTGTCCTTGGCCGACACCAGGACACTACACTTAAAAAAACCCCTACAGTAAGGGACCCACTTCTTACATTGCTAAGGGTAGTTGAATTTCTTCACAGTGTTTACAGTATTAAGAACAAAACCACGTATCTCAAACAGTGTATTGTTTTTTCCTTCAGTTTTTTTGACTTTCATTGTGTGGGGTTTTTATTTCATCTCTCCAAGTCAGGAAAAACGATTAAGAGAGAAATAGATTTCTGTAATGAGTCTATAGGTAATACAAAATTCATATGCCTTCATGTGCAGCTGGGCAATGAATGACACAGTGCACAAATAAGAAAGAAAATTTTCCCTCATTTTCTGGAGGTAAGAACTCTGATTACTACTGGCCATCATGACCCACAGGTTCATTTTTAGGAAGAAGTAGATACTTTCCATGGGAGAAGCTTAAGCATCAAATTTGCTCCTTGGAGCATTAATAAAGGGGCTCGGTTAGCTTCATCTCATTATTTTACTATGAGTATTGACTTTGGCCTAGAGTCATGTGTAGATAAAATGGTGCAAGGGCTTGTCCTAAGTGATTACTCAGAATTACAAATCATTTCACATGTAACTGAATACCGCAGCCTAGCTAGCACTCTGCCTCTTTCTTTTCCCACCTTCAGCTCTCCAGCATCACACTCGTCCCTCTTTCCTGCCCCAGTAAGAGAATCAATTTAATTTTGGCTGAATGGACAGTTAATCTTACTCACTGAAAGTGGAATTTTAATTCACCAGCACAAGGAGGATATACATGCCTATCACAAAGCGTTATGCCAACAAAGATTTCAGAAAAATATTTAATGGTAGCCTAGTAAAAGGGAAACAATGGGAAGTATGTAACACTGTGTGTGCCCTTTCTCTAACAAAGTAAACTCTAATTAGATAAGGGTTTTTTTGTTGTTAGAAATTGCTCATCATGTCTCACTGTGTAAAAGGTTATCCACTAAATGTATGTGTTTTAAAAAGGAATGAGCAAGAAAGTAAGAAAGATAAATTTTAGTTGCACTGGGATTCTAAGACCCATTATTTTTAAGAGTGCAGAGAGGATCAATAAAATAAAGAGACACATAAAAGCTCAAGATACTCTTGGTACATCCAAATAAAATAAAATTGAAAGTGCAGTGTTCAACTTACAGAATACAAGGTGGGAGATGAGAAGAGAGTTTGTTAAGGATATACCAGGTTTTCTGAGTGCATCTTCTGCGGTATATTACAGCAATTTTCCCCTGAGCAAGATCCTAGCATCTGTCTAAGGTTTGTTTCATATCTAGACTTTGTGTGAAGGAAGAAGAATCTTGAAAGAGTTACTTTGCACAAGTACCTATCTGCAATGATATGATTTAATATATATTCTTGCTTAGTCAGATATCAAATTCCAATAAGGTCACAGAGCATTTTTCTTCCAGTTTTGTACAGCTCTAAACAGAATAAAAATCCTTTTTGTCAGCCACATGGTATATCATGATATATAATGTAACAAAATGCCTGAAAGTGCCTGCTCACAGAGAAAAGCCAAAGTTCAGTAAAGAAAAAAAACCTTAATAATTTTTAATTTATTTATTTTGATAATATGTTTTATGGTAATATTTTTATTATTATTTCTACATTACAAACTGATTAAAATACAGAAAATGCATAAGATTTTAGCAAAGCAGACCTTACTAACTTTATAATTGATATGCCAACTTTTTACACTCAGCTTTAGGAAAAACTACCAAAATATTCCGAATACAGCGAACAACTTAATGCCAGTGAAGCTTTGACCTTGCCAAATTAGAGCCTAAAATTACTAATGATCAACATTAACAATATATAATGGATTTATAATGACAATAATTGTTTTGCTGAGGTGTATGCATTTTTTTTTAATTGAAGGATCATACTTTTTTTTCCTGTTCAGTTGCATATCATACTAAGTTTGATCTGAAGGGTGCTACTGAACTTAAACATTTTCAGCAATTGGGAAAATAGTTTCATAGGGATAATTTGAAATTTGGCATTTTGTTTAAAATATTAATATTTATGCAGCTCACAGACCTGTGTTTAACACCTTAGGGGATCAGCTCTGTTGCTTGCACCATGACTGTAAGTCTCAGAAAAATTGAACCTCCTGAAAGAATTGGCTAACCTTGCCATTTTGGGAGATAATCTGATGAGCTTTCTTGACAGAGTTGGCATGGAATATATCTGGTTATTATAATTATTTTAACTAGCTGAAGGTCCATTACACAGCAATATATACTTAATAAATCATTTGCCAGTTGTGGTTGCTCCACCTGTCAAATCATATTTCAGCTAACTACTGAGTGTGTGTGGTTTTTTGGTGGTGGTGTTCTAATCTGTTTCCACTTCTTTATTATGTTTAAAGGATTACTATTCCTAACTTTTATTATAACATAAAAGCAAACTCTTTCAACCTAAATAAAGAAAGAGAGGAAAAGGTCAAGATACATCCTGAATACCTTACTGCTGAGAGAAATATCTATACAGAGTAGTATGATGCAAATGAAGTGGACAAAGACAAATATCTCCCTTTTCAGTAAATACTTCACTTGACAAGTCAAGTATGCTAGCTGGTCATGATGTGATCATTTTGAAGAATTTAATAAACTACAGGAGCTCTTCCTACAAATATTTGGACAGAATCAAAACCATGAACTCCTTTATGCTTGTAAAAATTTCTCTGTGTACAATAACTGCAATTTAATTTATTACTGGAATGTACTTTTATAGATAAATTCACCAAAACAATATATTTTGAAAACACAGACCCTAAATATCCACTAACAAAACAATGTCAGGATCTGTTTAGGTCATGGCTGGAGTCTCAACTATGCCATGTCATTTCCACCCTTTGCTCCAACTATTCCATCATAATGAGGATGGTCTCTCCTACGGAGACATGGAACTTATCATCAGTAAGAAACTTAATCAACTCATATAACTTAAACTACTGAGCACCTGCTACTTTTGGCAGTTCATATAAAGGACTTTATGTTCATTTTTACCTACAAAACTGGTAAAAAACAATGAACAAAACCCACAATATGTAGTCATTTGGATGGTCATTTATTATTATGTGACAAAAAATTATTCAAGGAAAATCTATTTCTTACAGTTTAATCATTTATAGATATTGCAATATTTTACACTCTGATGTTTTAGAATCAAAGAGATTTGTTTCCCCATATTTCAGTAGTGCTGAGAAAATCAGGAAGTGACAAAAAACCTGAAGCAGGGAAAATGAGCGTATATTTCACAGAAAAACATATTTAAAGTGTACTATGGCTTCAAAGACTACCTACACATGAATTGTAGACAATGTCCAAATGAAGTTTGTTTGTCCACCCCATGTATGTGCACCCTTTACACCTGTCTGCATTTGCTTAGCACTGTCCTTGAGTTGATGGGTGAAAACAAGCCCATCTCTGGGAAAGAAGACACGTCTGAAACAAAGTTATGCTTTAATATTTTTATTAACCACAGTGGTAGAAGAAAGATTCTGACGTGGTGTTTTAACATCCCTAATGAAGGAGATCTGGCACCCTGATCATAGGCTGGGCCAGCCTGGCAGGAAGCTCTTAAACAGAGCTCTAAGGCATCCTCCAGAGTTTGCCAGCTGTTAAGCCTAGTGAAAAGGAGGTGTTCAGCTGATAAAACACTCAGTTTTGAATCTCATTAAAAAAATAATTTCTTTGTAGCCACCCAACATGCTATATTCTCTACTGTTTTCCTTTCAATACAAAGGACTGGAGAACAGAATATGAACTGGCCTCCACTGCCATAAGATGCACATTCCAGTGACCTTTGCCTTCAGGATCTACACTGGAGAGGTATCTGCAAGAGGCAAAAGTAGTTGCTGCTCATGCACTCTTATTTACACAGAGTTTTTGTAGGAGGAAGACTATATGCTGAAACGTGGCCTGCTTCTCATCTGTTTGGTATCACAGTGTCTCAGTATGTCCAGGGTAACTTTCAGGCACCCTCTTGTAACACTTTGCAAGCAATACTGGCAAGTTAGGTTCTCCAAAAGACTAAGTGCTATAAATAATTGTCATCTTCACCATTTTTTAGTAGATATTCTACTTTTGAGTCCCAATGCCCAGTGCCACCCTGAATCTAGTCTTGCTTCTTCTCTTTCATAGATGAAGAAAACAAATGAAAAGTTCATTGGTGGAACAGAAGCAGTGAAGAGCACATAAGCATTATGCTAGCAGAGACTTCATTATTACTACAGATTACAGGGAAAAAAAAGACTGTAACAAAAACTTAAATGATTACAGTCTCATTTAAAATTCACACCTTATTTTCATGCCCGGGTCTTTCTTTATTTTTCAGCATCTGGAAGAAAAGAGACAAGACAATGTAGGTATGGTTAATTCCATTACTGAAGGTCACTTGACTTCATGGCTGGATTTTATTAAATGTAAAGGAAAAAGACAGAGTAAACAAAATTGGTGTGTTACTTGCTTGTAGCTTTGATAACCTCTCACATCTAATTACAAATAAAAGGCTTCTCTATATCTATTGTCAAAATTTAAAAAATGGATATTTTCTACTTTCTCTCTAGCCTTTTCAGACACACTGAAACTACAACAGAGTGCCGAAGTTCTGTCCCTGTCTGGGTGACTTCTTTGCAAATGAAGATGGATGGAGTTTTTCCATTTTAATTAGCAAGACCAGCTGCTCTCTAAAAGAGAGAGTGGGTTGGGTTTTTGCAGGTCTTTCAGCTAATGTATCATCAGAGTTTTAGTGATTGATTAAATAACTCACTCTTCTAAGTTTCCACAGACAAACCATTTCAGCAAAACCAGACATCATTCAAATGAAAAAAGTCTTCTATTCATCCATATATATTTGTAGATATATACATGTCTTGTAGAAAATATATTTTTGTCCCATTCTGACAGTCCTTTTTTAAAGTTTAAAAAATTAACTTTTTTTTTTTTTTGCATTTGTTTATCATATCTCTTAAATTGTCATCCTCCAACCTTTTTTCACTGAAAATAGACTTTTTGTGATCAAAATTATGTTGACACCACTGAAAGTGTTGTTGCATGATTCATAACGTTTCTTTTTGGACCCATTTGGTTTTTTCTCTCAGCCAATTTTGCAGACACCTTGGAGTGCTAAAGCTCTGTTTAACTACCAGAGAATGTTGCTACAAGAACAAATTAGCTGACCCTTTCCCTGAAGGAACCCCTTTGCATTTTGATAGACTTGTATCTATCCATGGATGTCTTGTAATAGGTGACACCTAGTTAAATCTGAAATGTCTACATCTCAGTTCAGAACGCAGGTTGAGAATGATACTTTAAACTGTTGTTTTCTACTAAGCTGAGTTAGCCTGTAAGTTTTTCTTGGTTTTCCTACTATACAGTTTTTCCTACTGCCCTCTGTTTTAAAACTTAATAAGTTTTAACTGCTTATATTATAGCCCCATAATTGAAAGTATGCAATGATTCTTAGAAAGGGGTGGTTCATTCCTGTTACAGATAGCCCATGTGCTGGTGTCATAAATGACCATTTTATAGATGGATAATGTACTATAGTCATAATTCTTTATTGCTGATGGTTATTGCACTAGATCATGACCCTTGGATATTGAGAGACAGTTTTTAATATCACAACCATTTACAGAGGTTAATGGACTAGGTTTTGCAGCTTTTGACCTTTTGATGGTGAGGGTTAGGAGGTTGCATTTGTGCAGTAAACTGTCAGAAAATATCTGTTTATTTATCTTAGCTATAATAGACATGGTTACTGCTTATAATCAAGAAGCTAAGAGCAATGTGACTTGCATGAACTGGAATTATTTGAGCTGCATCTTCTAAGGTACACTTACTATAAGTTTTTCAATTCTTATTAATTAGAAAGTCAATGTTTGTTAACATTCAATCTTTACTATGTTTCATCTAAATAAATAAAGATTAAATTGAATTATGATAGCTAGAAAATAATTTGATAATCATGGCTGTCAATACAGAATGTTTTTGAGGATCACAATCATGTTTACAATTTGTCTAGGTTACCTGTACATGGCTTGCTTAGGAGATACGGGTACTGATCAGAAATAGTCACAGCAGGCTAGTCACAAGGGTAAGTTTTCTGGTTGAAGTATATGAACTCTTCTCTTTCAGAAAGCATTTTTCTTATGCTATAAAATGCCTGCAATATGAGGCAGCCATTTTAATGCTTCTCCAACAATGAAACAAGTATCAGATCTGCAGTATCAAGAGTAGCATAGACCACAAAAGTAAAGAATTAAAATTTATCTCTTTTCCTTTTAAAAGTTCAAGTTAACTTTGTCAGCTACCTAGGAAGTAAAACATGGGGGTGAGGAGAAGAGAAAAAACTCAGAAGCAAAAGCAAGAGAACCCAATAACTATTCTGAAGTCAATACTTAAAAAGAATAACTAATGTTAAATATGGGGAATATTAAAAGACCCTGTCTATATTTAAAATAAACTTACAAAAGAAATTTATGATTTGATTTTCTTAGATGCTCATCCAAAAAGGTGGTGAAGCTATGGCAGAAAGAAGTGGGAACATTGAATTAAAAATAGTAGAAGCACAGTGAGTTTTCTAAGTTTAGACCAAGAACTGATGCTATGACCTAGGTTTCTAAAGACTAGTCAAATATTTATAAGTTAATTCTTGGAACTAGACACTTAGAGGTTTCATACTTTGTTTCTAATCAGCAAAGGTTTTGCAGTTTCTGATTTCTTAACATTATTTTTACTATTATTTCTTCTAAAAAATGTTTTGAGTACCAGGTAATTCCAATAGGCTCATAGGAAATTTGTTCATCCTAGCCTGAGAGAACTTGTAAAGCTGTTCAACCGCAATGGCTTTTTTTATTCCTATTTATCCTTCTTACAGCTTTTATCCTCCCTTCCCCCTCTTCTTTACTCCCTCTTCTTTGCTATCATAGCAGTGTGGGTGGGAGTGCTGCATTTTGTTTGCTGAGCCTGTGATGCTGAATGATTCCAATATAATCAAACTACACTTTTATAGTGTCACTTTATACCATGCAGCCCAGGGTGCTAACAGAATAATAAAATTAGCAGCTCAGATAATGATGAGCAAGGCAGGTCAAGCAAATAATCTTTTAGACCTGGAATTGAAACTGGAATGATATGAGAGTTGCAAACAGCCAGAGGCAGTGATGACATATGAGGCAGTGCTTAACAAAGCCCCAAGCATAGATATTTGGGCAGTGTTTTGGAGATCTGATCACAGATGATACTGAGTGCTTCCTGCAAGCCTAGACAAAGTAAATAGGATACATCCACAGGAGTGGTACTGACAAGTACTCAGCATCTGAAAGAACTGGACAGTAATGCCCAACCTAGATTTTTATTTTTAATCAGTATTGTGTTTTGAGGTACCTAGGGGCAATGGTATTTCTACTCTACCTCATCTGTAGTTGATTATCTCATTTTACCTTCAGCTTGACTCCATTTACAATGAAAAAAAATAGTTTCAGTTAACCAAACATTGCTGATGTGATGAACTACTTACACGGATTTCTTTAATAGAGCGTTTGGGGAGGTAAAAGCCAACGGTGCATTTGCAGTTTGAAATCATGTAAATTTCCTCTTTTTCAGTCAGGCAGCTTGCAAGTCTCATAGCACAAGATGAAATATTTCTTATATTATGTGGGGCTAGTCCAAATCTGTCAAGAAGCTGCCTTCTAAAAGCGTAGGGGATTCTTTAAGATTTACACTGGTTAAGTGCAAGTGCTTTTCGCTTATATAATGGCCGACGGTCAGATCAATTAACTACAGTATATAGTACTTAAAGTGATGAAGAAAGACATTGGATGGTCTAATGATTAATGTCAAGCTATCCATTTTGATGTTCAAAATCCTAATTGTGTTTAGTTCTGACCTCCACCCTCATTGTTAACAATATAGTTACAGGATCTCATCTAAATGAGATGGACTTGGAAAAAAAAAAAGGGAAATTGCTGTGTCCAGTTTTTCTTCAGAAGATTCTTTTAAATCTACACACAGAAAACAGTTAAATACATCATTCTTTTGGCTGTCTGAAGTATGCTCTTAGGAGGTAATAGCACTTCGTTGATGAAGTTACACATTTGTATTTCTTTCTTTCTCTTTTTCTCTCCCTCTCTCTCTTGTAAGTTGCTTACTCTTTTGTTTGTACAATGTTCTCTTATCCTGAGCAATATAACATTTTAGTTCTTGTAATAAATGCCTTCATGTGAGGCAGTTCAGCTAAGAGAATGTTATTAGACTGTGCTCTCAGGCAGTGCACCTTCACACGATCAATACGAATCTGAGCCTCTGTTCATTCCCTCTTTGCTTAAATTCTCTGCAAATGTGCAGGGGAAGCAGCAGAGGGTGTCATCAATCATGGGCTACTCTGACATGCTCTGAAACCTGACCAATGCTGAGATGTTTTAATAAGGCATCCATTAAAACCCTCAAATAAATTGCAATTTGAAAACAGAATGTAATACCAGCCAAGTTTTCCTCATCCATCTTGTGGCATGTCATGTAATGTAATTGCACTGTTAATTTATCCAAGAACTTTCTCTGTACATGTTTTCATTGGTGTTGCTTAATTTCCCCGCAGACTATTTGAGCGTGTATGGCTGCATGGAGGTGAGCATACACGCATGTGTTGTGCATATATGTATATGTATCTGTTTCCACTTTAGGGGGGATAACGGTTCTGTTTAGCATGCCATTAACCAAAGAAACAATCAAGGATTTGAAATGTTTGACATTTTGTCAATGGCTCCTGAGCTTTCTGATATTTCCTAACCAGTTCTTGCCTGGAGTAGGCCCCCCTTTTCCTGCCTTCCCAGCTTGCCATTGGTTTATGCCCCTCAAGAGTAGGATCACTCAAAGCGCCTGTGGATCCCATCAATAAATATTGACAAAAGGGTTGGGAGACCATTTAAGATCGCAAAGCAATGGCAGTCAAAACAAGACAATGCTGATTTCTGTTCCTGTGCTTAGGAGGCATGCATGAAGTTTTGACAAGGGCAAGGAAAGTGAGAAGAAGTAAATCAATAGGACAGAATGAAAAAGTGCTTGTGTAAAATAATGTTAAAGCAATTACGTTTAATTTTCGTTTTTTTAAACATAAGTTCTGGGAGGGAAGATACAGGCAAAAGCTCCTATAGATTTCTTTATCTCCCATGCATAAATCTAAAAAGAAAGCTATTCCTCATCTATGCCTGCATCAGCAATTTCTTTACTTTTTATTCTTCTAGGTTTCTCTTAATCCTTTATCTCTCTTTGCTGTGAAAAAACACGTTCACAGTTGTAAAACAAAACATTGCTGTCATGCATAATCACTTTAAATCTGGTATTCCATTCTAACTTTAATACAAATTATGATTTTGTTTGTTTCAATCAGTTTCTATTTTGGAGTCAATAATTGCCATGTTAAAAAAAAAGACAAAATCCACAAATAAAAAATTTTTTTCATTACAGTGAAATTGAATCAAATGCTAATAAAAAGCTTTTTAAACTAAATAAATTGGGACAATTGCACTTGATTTCTACAATTTGATACTCTATAGTACAATGCACCCCATTTCTAAAGAACTGGTCCTGAATCTATTTTTTCACTTCCGTGTTTTAGTTACATTTCAGAGATGTAGAGAGACATATTCAGTATCTGTATAGAATCAAAGGCCTGGCTTTCTGAGTCACTGAGCACTCCAGTTTCTGAATGCCACAGAAACTACAGGGATCGGTACCGATGATAATAACATCTCAAATGTGCTGTGCAAGGTTACTAATATTCCAGCCACTGTAGTGTCAGCATCTTAAATCTTTATGGAAGTAATTTTAAATCATTGGGGAAAAAGAAACTTAAGTTTTAATTTTTTAAGCACCTGATTCAATTTTTTACTTAAGTGTTCAGGCATCAGTGTAGCACATTTTAAAAAGGACATGAAGCAATATTACTGCAACCCCTTACAAGGGCTTCTTTCCATGCTGACATTCAAACAACTGAAAAATATACATGTTACTGAGGCCCAAAGAATCAAATAATATTGCTTTCAGCCTCAGACTGAAATGTCTCCCACAGACAGCATTCAAAAGTGTGAATATACCTGCAAAAAATATGTGTGCCTATTTTCTTACCATTTTTCCAATAAAATTATTGCAAATGTAAATTCAAATTAGGCAAACACAGATTTTCCAGATGATTCAGTTTTGTTAACTTTCTTACATATAAGGCAGAGTTTTATTTCTTTGTTTCTGTTTAATCAACCTTAAGATCAACACTGCAAATATACAAAGGATTTAGTCAGGTACTTGATCAATTATTCAGTAATCATCCCTGAAATGCTCATTTTGATATCAAAATGATGACACCGTAATTACTCTGAGTAATCATTGCTTCGCTTACTCACTCTTTCTATATTTAATATTCCTAAGACTGCAAATATTACAGTGTGAAAAATTAACAGAGATCTATTAATAGTGATTTGTTTAGATGTGTAGGTATAAACTATCATTTTTTATATACACATAGGGTTAATGAAATATTAATACACTGAGAACACTGAATTCAGTTCTTTTAGTTTACTTTAAGGAGAAGAAATGAATATGAGTCTGAAAATGATATAAAAACCCATAAAATAGAAATGTTCTTGTTAAATAAAATTAAACAGATTTTATGTGTCTGTTTCCCGCGCACTGGGCACGATTCCACGTTCCCTAAGGATACTATACATCACTTTGGTAGTGTAAAGGGAGTATAAATCATATTTACACTTACTTCATGGCTGCTTTATACTGCCAGAGTCATGTAAATCAGTGCAGGTGTAAATGAAGTTTGAAATAAAAGGAAATGCAACAAAATTCCGTAAGCACAGGTAAAGCACAAAAGACACACTCATGTATTTCTGGTACTTGGAACTACAGCCATTATGGAAATCAATTGAGGGACTATTTAATTTTTTCCTTAGAAACACAAGAACATTCAAAGAAAAAGGGCTTGACTGTTGAGCCCACTGTGGCCTGCCCCATTTAACCCTGTGATGTTTTTAAAGGGACTGATTTGTTTTACTTTTTGGTTTCCTTCCTCTGAGCTCTTTCTTGAACTGATTTATAATTCTTGCATCTATTGCTGCCTTCAGCAATGTGTTCCATAATTCAGCTACCCTTTGTGTAATTAAATTCTACTAGAATTGCTTATAGGCTTGTACTGCTTGTAAGATTTCTCCTTAATTTCTGTCCATGATCTCTTGTTTCTGAGTTAAAATTGTATTGAGTATATAAGGAATAATGTAGTTTGATTACTAAAATACCTGTGTCTGAATTCAGTCTGAATAAGTAGGCAAGAAAAATTTCTGTAAAATTACATTTGAATTGACATTTTGGTCCTTAGAATTTTCTAGTCTTGATGTGTGACAGCTGAAATCTATGGATATAAAATATGTGACACTATAAACACTCCATCAAAAATAAAATAAAATTTTCAACTCTGGTCTGGTAACATTTCCCATATTTTCTTAATTCCTCAGTCCAAACTTGGATATGCCTGAATGTTTAAAATTACCATTTGTGCTATTTATATTATGCATTTTTATATGCTTTCCTAATGCTTTGCTAGTTATGTGTTTCTAAAAGAAACTGACTTCTTCCCTCTCCTCCTCCCCCCTTCACTTTGAAAAAAACCTTGGGAAAATATGCCAGTAAACCAAGATGACCACATGCAGTGATATTTTCAAGAAAATCTCAGGAGAAAACCACTTCTATTTCATAGCATAAATCTAAACTCTTGGCCAGCCCTCCGTTTGCGAGTCGCCTGCCCAACTCTCATGCTACTTCTCCACCAAACCTCCAGTTTTATGAAAGCTATATTTTATCTGTTTGGTTCTTTGCAATCACATGAGAGTTGAAAAAGGAATATTAGCGCCACTCACATTTTATAGTGGGAGTCACAGTACTTGGTTGACCCCTTTTTCAGTTCCTATTGAATTTCCTATACAAAGGAAATGAAAATGTTTTATATTTAATACAGCAGCATATAACAAGAGGTTTAGTTATTACATATAGTGCTGCAATTTTCTGCCTTTTGTTTCAGTTGCCTGAACTGAAATTTCAAAGCACACCATTTGTTGGGTTTTTTTAATGTTGAGGTTTTGGACAGAAGGAACAAGGAACACTGTTATTCGTATGCAATTTACTCTGAGTGAGTAACATGGAAATCAGAGAATACAAACACTGTATGCACCTTTTGTTATTTGACCCCAAACCTCAGTTAAAATATATTTGAGATACCTTTTCAGTGAGGTCTTGTTATTGTAGATCTCTTCATAAATAGGTAAAATGATAAGTGTTAAATTATCCTGATCCCTTCACCTACCTGCTTTCTTCCACCTGCCCTGAGAGTAACTTTAGCATTTCTGTAATTCTGTCCCCTGAATCATCTTTTCTAATCTGTTAATCTGTAAATGTGAACAGAAAAGTCATTTCAGTATCTAAATTACATCAGCTGCATATAACGGGACTAAATTCTACTTTGTGCAGCAAGCAAATAAAACACGTATCTCCATAAGGAATTTAGTACTGATGCCACAAAGTCACTGTTATGATATAATTTAGACAATTTAGATACATTAAAAACTCAAAACTGTGAAATTCTAATTCTGGGAATTAAGCCATTAGTTCCAATGGGTCAGAATATTTGAAAAGCCAAATATTTGACAAACCTGGAATAGATAGTAGGATATGTGTGCAGATAGGCTTCTTTCACAGGAGGTGAAAGAACCCACTTTTGGGACAAAAAGATGCTACAAATTCTTATCCCAGGTCATTGCTTACAAAATATAAAAGTCCAGACAACTGCAATGGGAAACAGTGCCAAGTACATGCTCAAGAGGACATTGCAGGCAATACAATAAAGTTATGAAAAAGCCCAGTTGAAAGAAACCTCACTTCAGACAGATGCTATAAGTATTTGAAATAGAATCTGATGAAACAGAAGTCACATACCTTCAAGGATAAATGTAAGTTTACAATAATAGAGACAAAACCAAGTTCATGGCATGAAAATGTAAGATATCACAAAATAAAACTAAGAGAAAAAATAGGTTGGAGGTTATTTTTGATTTGTTGATTTTTTATACTTGTGGGGTTTTTGGGGTTTTTTTGTTTGTTTGTTTGTGTGTTTTTCTTAAAGGAAAGATCAGTAGTATGACTAACAGTTTACATGTAGAGTTTGCAGTTTAACAGTATCTGTAATCCTAGAATTAGGATTTTCTTGCAACATTTAATGTCTTTCTGTAGTGTGTTACTTATAAGTAACCAAATTTTCAAGGTTTTCTGGATACAAGAAAACCTAGATTTATTAGCTCCCTTTTGGGTTCCTTCATCAGTCAATGGCCTGCTCCCATGCTTTCCATCAGCATGGCTGCATACTTAATTTAACATCATTAAGTTTAAGGGAGGAAGCGCTGCAGACATGACTGTTTCACTGACTATGGGAACACATAACACAGCACTGGTGCTGCCTGGGTTTGGTTCAAACATTCATTTTATTCATCCCAATGAATCGAATGCTTATCTACACAATTATACTTATCTAATCTTTATCTATACATTCATTCCTTTTTTAACGAGCTGCAAATACGAGTGCTCATGACCACCCTCCTTGCCTAACACACCCCAAGACTATCTTTGCCTGAAGGGGCAAAGTGTTTCCAAGTGGTGTGCTGCTTACCCTAGAACTAACTGAAATTTGATGGGACATGTATTGTCCTTTGACTTACAAAATGCTGACAAGACAGGTTTGGATTCCAAATATCAGTGTTTCGGGGAGATTGGATTCTGTAGGTTTTTTTCAGACCCATTTGAAGGAAATATTAAAGCTTTTTTATTTAAATAGTTTTTTGGAGGTTTTCTGTCTCTCTAGTAGTAAGGCACTGTCACCACGAGGAAACAAAGCTTTTTGGTGGTCAACATTATTCCTAATAATTTCATAAATTTGCAGCATATTGAAACATGATTTTTTTCAGAATTACCTTTTAATGTTAGAAAGTCTTACTAACTTTTTTTCTCAGTCTTCAGTAGGCAAAAGCCATAGATGGTGTAGATATTGAAGGACTTAACTCTCCAACAAGAACAGCAGACTTCACCTTTCTGCCCCTAATATCATGGGCAAGCAATCCACTGTTGAAGATATTGAGGCTCATGAACTGATCTGAGGAAACTTCTCCCCACATGCACTGTACAAGTTATTTAACAGCAAGAAGTGAGGCACAGGTAATCTAAGCTTCAAAAAATTGGGAAGGCAGGGAAAACTGAAATTTTAGAAAGAAAGAAGAAAGTAAACATTTCTTGGGAATATTTTTTTACTAACTTCTTGAAAATAATAAAATACTGGAATATTATCCTCAGCTCCTTCTCTTGTTAGGGGTGGCTATGCAGTCTATGCAGAACTGTCATCTATTCATTTTCACTGGCAGCAGTTATAAAAATATGTCCATCACAGCTGAATTGTTTTTATTTGCTATTCACACGTAGTTCTGCAGCAGGGACTTTATAATGTCAGGGCCTGATCTGTGGCATACAAGTTGGACCAAATGGGTGATAAACTATAAGTGTGAACCCATGTAAGTAAAGTACTATATTTTTCTACACAGTGTACCTTCTCTTACAACACTGGCCATTATTGTAAGACAAAGCTGATACAGACAGTAGGAAAGACACCATGTTCTTCTCTTAAAGAGATTTTGCTCGCCTTCCTTAACATTTACTTCAGATGAAAATAAAGATAATTCAGAGTGTGAATACATGGACAATACACAGGACTTTAAGCCTACCAGAGCAGGAACAAAGCTGATTTTCAGGCCTGTATTTTTTCTGTGTGTGCGTAGCAAATATGAATTCTGGTCTTACATGGTGATTTCTGTCACCTACCATTTCCTTACACCTCTCAATGAAGAGGCCGTCTGCTGTGTCTGCTCGAGATCCTGAAGAAGCTGAGTGCTGCTGTCTGACTAGGGAATATCTGCACTCTCAACTGCCTTGTACTGCCTTTTTGGTCAACAACATTCAGTATTGTTGCTGATGTATGGGAAATTGAAAATTGCTCATTCTCAATGACTTTAATCAGAAGATACATCTTGATCTTTGGCTGCAATGTCCTGTCTAAAACAGTATTGCTCATACGACACACAGTAATTTCTGGATCAAATCTAACATTTCTTTTGAAATCCTTCAGGAAGGTATTCATCCTTGACATAATAGCTGCATGACATTGTGTGCATCACTGAGAATGCACCCCAGGAAAGTATTCACTGTTATTACAGGAGATTTATTTTACCTTCAACAGCACTGTATGTGTTGGCACAATCCTGCATAGTCTTAGTTCTTTATGAAATTGTCAACTATACAACATATCAGTGACTTTAAATTGTTAAATTCATTAAAGAGCAGAGAAACATTTGTCTTCCAGTAGGCATAAGTGCAAAGAAAGAAGGTATCTATTTGCTAAATACTGGTATAATCTCGGAATTCTGATACTTCAAAATAGAATGTAGACATCACATTCAAAATAAGTCAGTTTCTTTGATGGTATCAGGTCTACAGAGGAAACGGGTGCAAATATTTTGCCAAACACAAAGATTAATTGGAGATATGTTAAGGAAAATAGAGATCACTTGTCCTAAGGGTTTCTGGATTTGCTTTAGACCTTCTGTCTAGGAAATAAAATTACACTTAATAGATGCAACGAAACTTGTGAAGGATACAAGTTTTAATCCAAGGACTCGTTTTCATTAAAATATATGAGAAAAAATCTGGGCTAAAGGTTAGAACTCGGTTTCTAGTAGAAAATACTGCAGTTGATCAAAACTTTAAAATAGTTTTAAGCAGCAAGACGGAAGCCTTTAGGGTTATAGTAAAAGTCTGGTAAATATTAGGCACTGAAGTGAAAGCATAGCTATCTATTGAGCTGAGTTTGGTGTAGGTGTATAAACATTTTGGTGGTTGAATAAGGTTTCTCTCAATTTTGTTTAACTGCCCATGTTCAATCTTAAAAAAAACAAAAAAAAAAAAAAACAAAAATACAAAACAAAAGCACTACTTTTTTGCAGTGTACAGAAATCACAAAGTAAAATCAGAAATGTATTTGAATACTTGTGCAATTTTAAAAGAAGTTATTAGTACCCTTCCAGTGGGTTGCTCAGCCCTACAGAGAAAATGAAAGAGTCACGAAAAAACATTTAAATGAAAATTAAATGAAATGTTCATGTCTCTGATTTATTAAACCTTTTACATTTAGAAAGGCACATTATAATTCTGATTTCTTTTTTTTCCTTTGTCAATCTGTTTTAGAGCGTACAACCCAGAAGACAGGTTACAATATTTTGATGGGGATAATTTTCAGTAGTATGAATATTTTCAGAATATCTGCATCCAACGACACATAAGCAAACATAAGAATAAATGAAAAGTTATAGTGATTAAATTAAAACTTAGAAGCAAACTCTTGATTTATGAAGTATGGTTTCTTAGTTCAATAAAGCCTGAGTTAAACAGCTCTTTTTTTTTTTTTTTAATTTAATTTATATCCCAAAGTCTTATATTTATTAAACTCTTAAGTTTTTTGGTGTTTTCTAGGGTAATATGACCTACTATCAGTCAGGGTCTGAATTAAGAATTGTTAAAAATCTAGCCTTATGTTCTGTGAAATACAATTGAGGAATTTTCTCATTCAGATCACAACCAATGATCGAGTTAAATTATAACTTTTAAACAGAAACATAACCCTGCTCTTAGGCTTTTGTCTTGGAGACAACATGACATCCTTAAATAGAGTTTCAATGTTTTATGATATAAGTAATTAAAAAATAGGGCATTAGAAAAGCAAGTTTCCTTTTTTTTTTTAAGAGAAAAATATAGTCGTTAGATGTCCTAAAACAGACAGGTTTCTGTCTCATAACCATTGGACTAGAAAATACTTATCTTAATGTGATATCAATATGATACAAAACAACTTTCTAAATTCAAGTGTAAATATTTATTGAATACTACAAATTGTTTCTTTTTCAGTTGCACATTGTATCACCTTAACTCTTTATATCTAAGAAATAACTTTCAGAGTTCATAAGGACTACACTAGGCTTGATTAGGAAGAAAAATTTACATGTTTACCTTTGCATAGTTCATATATGAGGGAGAAAATTTTAAAATGTCATGAGAAAAGTCTGTACAGCTCTCAGTGCTAACCTAGAAATTCCATAATGAACTTACTTTACACAAAAGTGAGTTCATATTTGTAATAAATATAGATAGGAAATAATTCTTTGACCATCCCAAATTGTCATTAACTTGCCTGTATTTTACTTTAGCCACACTACATCCATTCTCATTTCATTTCTACACAAGTGAAATAATCAAACTTTTACTCCTTTTAAACTTTCTTAGTTGTAGCAGGTCTGTGTTTTCCAATCAGTGAGAGTTCTAAAAACACAATTATTAACTACTGATTTCTTTCTATCATCATAACTGTATCACATCAGCATTAGATTTGTCTGGTAAGACCACACTGGAGAGAGGTAATCAAAACTTGAACATATAAAGTGCTTCTTCCATTTTACTACTCTAGCTGACCCCTTTCCCCAAAAGTGAGGACATTTGAGAGACCATTATAAGGTATATTGTCAAATACAAGTGATATTTCAAGAAGAAAACCACAATATTAAAAACTGTGAGACAGATGCCTGTATACTATAAGCAGATGATATGTAAATATGGATGAAAAAGACAATTCTTGCCCCAGAAATCATACTGTTTGTAAAGTAGCAGCAGACTGTGTGCATAAAGCCCAGCAGAAGAGTATGTGGAAACAATGTAAGATACTTCTGGTTCTCGTAAGCTGTGCTGCAAACAGCAGTCTAATTCACATGAAATTTGCTCTTAAATTCAGATGCTGTTGTAGGACTAATCTTCAGATTTATGCATATTCCACATAAAGCTTATTTATATTTTCTTGAAGGTAAATGGATTTTTCAATAGCAAAGCTATTTTTAAAAGGTGTTGAACTTTGTTCATAAGCAATCACACCCAAATTAATGCCTACCATGCTTTAAAAAGAAGGTAGAAATTTCAAGAGGTGTAGGGAGCAAGTAAGTAAATAATATATTAATAAATAAGACTGTTAAATATAGTTTAGGCAGAACAATGCCAAGGAAACTTGTGACTTTTACAACCTTTTGGGGAATTCTTTTCTCCTTTTAAAAATTTCCATAGAACCTGCTAAATGTAAATGGGAAGTCTAACTAAATAAATGTAGGTGTGAGCTAGAATAAGAAGTGATGCAATTTTGTTCAATTTTTACACTAAAAACTGCAAGAGAAACTCCAATTACATTGGAAGATATTGTTAAAAATCCTGAAACTTATTGGACTAATACATCTAGACATTTTCTTCCAGGCTTTTGAATTGATTCAGTTCAGGGAAACACAGTACAGTTAGCATTCAACTTTAATTGCAATGAGGTGAAAACATACTGGGTAATGAGTTGTTTATGAGTTGTAGATGTGTTTACAATGAGTTGACAATGTGTTGGATAAAGTGTTCTTCTAAAGTTGTAGATCTATTTACAGTGAGCAGTGGGGGAATGTGCATTAGTTGTCGATTTATTTGTTTACATTGTTTTCGATTTGCAATTGCTATAAAACAAATCACAGACTGATGAAGGATGATTGTGTGCTTTAATGATTTACTGTAGTAGCTTGTCTGAAAAAGTACTTAACTCTGCTTCATCTGTCAGTTCTCACTGCAAAAGCTCCCAGTCACAATAGTTTTATTAGCACAGCATGGGCCATTTGTAAGAACATTATGCGTCTAAAAAAATCTCAGTGCTTTCGTGCTCAGTCTGTTGTATTTTGGCTGGCTGAGCTGAACTGAATTCTTTCTGCTCTGTACAAGTTTATGTCTTTTAATATGTACCTCGATGTGCACTTGAAGCTATACATATACCATCCCTGGAAATACTTTCCCTGATATGTCCTAAAATAGATCACATGCTCGAAGTTAAATTACTCTTTCTTACTGCTGCTAAAAACAGCTTAAAAATAATCTACCATCAGGTTATGCTGGGTTACATGACATGAAGAAAAACAAATATACATCAGAGGATACTGGCTGTTAGGTTACAGAAAATCTTTCAGCAATGTCCAGCAATTTTGCAAGATAAACATTTTTGACTGGTTTTTTCCCACATTATTTTATCCCAATTACTGTTCCTGTGGTCTAGAACGAGCGTGTTTCATAGGCTTCCTCTTTGTTATTTCTCAATACTATGTGGCATGTTTCCTCCTTTCATCTTCCCTCCCTCTGCATCTTTTAAGTATGGGTTCTTGAGTAAGTTTTGCAACCCATATCTTATGGGTTTCTCCAGGATGTAAACACATTTTGTCCTCAAATATCAGCAACAAAAGCTCCCAAAAGAGCTGATAAAGAGAAGTCTGAGGTCTGGATTACATCTGATAAATCTCTGAAATCTTAAATACATTAGAGAGATCTGGAAACCAAGAACGCCAAATATATATAATATAGCATTTAGAAATGGTATACTGCTGTCTATAATGTGAATGCATTACCAATGTCCTGACTTTTTATCTTCCTTCCTCAGTATGTCCTTATCATTAGTTTGTAATTAACGATTCAATTGTTTTGAATTTATATATTGTAATTCTCAATACTTGTCCCCACAGTAACCATGCATAAAGGGTGAAAGCTATATCTGCAGGGAGAGGTGCCAACTCCCTTGTAGTTCACTCCTTTGGGAGCAAGGTTTGTCCACAGTGGGGGAAGGAGGAAGAGAAGATGGATAGGAACACCATCTAGACTCTCCCACTGTGGAAGAGAATCTGGCCACTAAACAAGAAGTGGCCAACTAGCTAATTCATCTGCATTTTTACGCTGCCTGAGCTTTCTTGTCATATCACAGAATCACAGAATATGCTGAGTTGGAAGGGACCCAGAAGGATCATCGAGTCTAACTCCTAGACCTGCACAGGACCATCCCCAAGAGTCACACCATATGCCTGAGAGTATTGTCCAAATGCTTCCTGAACTCTGTCAGGCTTGGTGCTGTGACCATTTCCCTAGGGAGCCTGTTCCAGCACCCAACCACCCTCTGGGTGAAGAACCTTTTTCTAATACCCAACCCAAACCTCCTCTGACACAATTTCAGGCCATTCTCTCTGTTCTGTCACTGATCACCACAGAGAAGAGAGAAGTGTCTGCCCCTCCTCTTCCCCTCACAAGGAAATTGTAACTGCAATGAGGTCTTCCCTCAGTCTCCTCTTCATCAGGCTGAACAACCAAGTGATCTCAGCCACTCCTCACACGGCTTCCCCTCAAGGCCCTTCACCATCTTCGTTGCACTTCTTTGGATGCTCTACAATACTTTAATACCTTTCTTATATTGTGGTGCCCAAAACTGCACACAATATTCAAGGTGAGGTCGCACCAGTGCAGAGCAGAGCAGACCAGGACAATCCCCTCCCTTGACTGGCTGGTGATGCTTTGCCTGATGTCCCCCAGGACAGGGTTGGCCCTCCTGGCTGCCAGGGCACTGCTGACTCATGTTCAACTTGCCACTGACCTTGACTCCCAGGTCCCTTTCTGTGGCACTGCTTTCCAGCCTCTCATTCCCTGGTCTGTGTGAACATCCTAGATTGCCCCATCCTAGGTGCAGAATCCGACACTTCCCCTTGTTGAACTTCATATGGTTGGTGATTGCCCAGTCCTGGCAATTTTCTGAGGTCTCTCTGCAGGGCCTCCCTGCCTTCAAGGGTGTCAACAGCTCCTCCCAGTTTTATGTTGTCTGCAAACTTGTTCAGTATTCCTTCGAGTCCTGCATCCAAGTAATTTATGAAGATGTTGAAGAGCACAGGGCCCAAGATGGAGCCCTGTGGAACCCCACTAGTGACAGGTCACCAGTCTGATAGTACCCCATACTCTATTACCCTCTGTGCTTGACTCGTGAGCCAATTGCTCACCCACCACATGATGTATTTACCCAGCTGCGTGTTGGACATTTTGTCTGGAAGGATCCTGGGAGAGACAGTATTGAAAGCTGTGCTGAAATCTAAAAAGATTCCATCTGCTGGCTTCCCTTGATCATCTCGTGGGTTACCGTGCTATAAAAGGAAATCAGGTTTGATAAGCAGGCCTTTCCTCTCCTGAAGCTGTGCTGGCTGTGACCAATACTTCCCAAAATAATCCTCACCATTACTTTACAAGGCACTGAAGTGAGACTGACAGGCCTGTAGTTTCCAAGGTCCTGCTTCTTGTCCTTCTTGAAAATGAGGACGATAACAGATTTGACGTTAATGCATTGAAGCTCAGAGGCTGACAAGGAGGGGCAGTGTGTTTCCACAAGAACTTTCTATGCATACCTCTATATGGCTATAGATCTCAGCTGGCTTTTTGATATAAATCCTTTGACTTTTTGAGAAGGAGAAAAGGAATGGGAGATCAGCAGGAAAAAAAAAATAACTTTTCCCCAAGTGGAAACTTTCTTGGGCATTTTGGCAACTAGAGCTTGCCTTTTTCTGTGAATGACCTCAGCATTAGGAGTGTTGTCCATGTTGATGCAGTGTTTTTATCCCATTAGCAAATAATGCCTCTATAGAGGAGTAAAAATAAAATCATGATATTGTCTATCATTGTATTCAAAAAAATACACCTAGGGAAACTCAGTATGTCCATTTGTCTGGAATAAAAAATAATATTGAATTTAATGTACTTTTCTATTGGCTTTTTAGGGCAGATCAGCGTTGTAAGACATGTATATGTGCATTATCTTTCACAATCATAACATTTAAAACTAGAATATATTATTTTTATGCCTCTAGATCACATTATACCACATTTATACTAAAATGGGACACTTTTTCATAGTATATTTTTTTTAAATTCCAGTCCTATACAAAATATACTCATTAAAAACCTTATCATGTCCTTTTATACATAACACTTTCTCTGCCATGGTAAAAGTTCTTCTTTTCTTCAGTTACTCAATAATTTTCTAGTGATATTTATTCTAATCAAGGGAAATAGAAAATATTGCAAAATCATCTGCAAATGCTAGAAAGCTAGTTCAGGATTATTTTCTCTCACTGGGAAGTATTTCAACATATAAGGCCAGGTTGATGGGCCTCTGAGCAACCTGGTCTAGTGGAAGGTGTCTGGGCCTATGGCAGAGGGGTTGGAACTAGATGATCTTCAAGGTCCCTTCCAACCCAAGCCATTCTAAGATGCTCTATGAGCTATTACTTTTCACATTAGGAAATAAACAAATAAATAAGGAAATAAAGCAGATTTTTATGACAGACAATTAGAGGGTAATTTTCTAAGGCATGAGAGGAAGGCAGTCATAGAAATCCCACTAACTAATAATCGAAGCTGTAGATATGCATCTATTCACATTTCTTTTGAAAATATACCCAAGGATGAATAATTTCCATATGTACAGTAAGTTCACAGCTGATGCTTTATTGTCCACTAAGCCATCTTTTTCCTCATCTGGGAAATCGGCTATGCACATGTTTTTACATCAAGAAGAAAGGTAGTGCTCTTATTTACTAATATGAGATGCCATAAAACTTTGAAAAGAATTTTAATGACATTTGCAAATTACATGAGTCTAAAACTCACCTAGCAGCAAAGAATACAGGAAAGGTAATAGAGAAACTGCTGTTCATGTAATTTTCATAGCTTCTTACATATTCATGTTCCAAAAGGATTTCTCTCACAAAAGCTTATGCTCATCTAACCAGACATTTTGTAAGTAAAAATGCATGAAATTTAAACCATCTTTTTGTATGGACATTTTTTTTATGGCTGAGTGTTTTAGCAATCCAGCAATGGTAGACACCTATAAGGTGGATTAGATTGTAATGCAGTCTGGATGCATATGGAGGTGGTGTTTGCCCTTCAGTGCAAATCCATTTTAATGTCAAAAAGACTCCATTGGAATTAATAGTGCATTGTCCAGGCAATAAGTAAGACATCACAGTAGTTTTTTCGTTTGGAAAAGAATCCAAATCTTGCTCCTATTTATAACAATTATGACAAAGGATAAAGCTACTGCAAATGAGGAAATACTAAGAAAATCAAAATATCATTGGATAGGTTTGGATTCCTGGTTTGAACCTGGTTTTAAAATGGGCATTTTAGAGAATTTGTTAAAGAAGATTTGCTCTGTTCATGATTTGTCAAGGCACAATGCAAAACCAGCAACAAACTTACACCTTACACAGACATGCATGAATTTGGAGCATGTCAACCTGGGCAACTTGGAAAAGTTAAATCAAAATAGTTGAAAGGTATTAATGTAAAGCTTGTTATGTAAAGTGCTTTACAATTGTGTGAATATGCTCTCTGAAATCTAAAATGTTTTTGAAGCTTTTCAGCAGTAAGACCATCTTGTTTCTCTGCAGGACTCAAAGGCTTTAAACTGAGGCCTACATACACATGCTTAGGCAACTCAGTTAAGCTTTCCTGAGAGTCTTCTGGGAAGTGTATCCCTAATTTAAATGCTATATTAAGAAGTATTATTTGATAGGAAAAATGCCCAAAATTGCTTTCATTTCTGTGTGACCTATATATACTTTTAGATTATTCATATGTTTAAAATAAGGATTCATGTGTTTAAAATTAAGTACTATGCTAAATTTCAATGCACCTAAGAAAATCTTAGTGGAACCCTTGGGATAAAAAGGAATAAAGTGATGTCCCCTTGTGATGTCTCCACTAAAAAACAGCACACAAGCAAGTCTCATAAATGACTCAATAGTACTGGTACCAAATATTCTGTTCAACAAAAGTTTTTACTCTTTCCCAGATTCCCAAAAATAGTTAAAAAGAAAGACATTTTAAAATACAAAAAGCCTTCTATTTTTTTCAGCACTCTGGTTTAATTTCAAAGATGGTAAAAATGTTGCTTCAAAAGCAAAAAAAGAATAATTTAATTTTACATATTACTTACATAAGTCCTTATGGCTACAGGTCTCAGAACAATGAACTGCAAAAAAAAAAATCTTCAGCAGATATTTGGATTAGAGAAAAAGCTGTAAGTGCACATCCAGCTCCCTTTAAATTGAAAAAATTACTTTTCTCCTAAATTCAGTTACCACAATCTTATATTACCTTTTCAGTATTATGTCCAAAATTTTGAAATGTAAACAAGTTATCCATATTTCTGGTACATGCAGTTTCTGTCAGCATATTAATTGTCCACTTTTAAAATCTGAATCAAGCTTGTCCCAAAATCTTTTACATGTAACATATGAAAAATTACAAAATTTCATTTTTTCAAAGTTCTTCTGGGATATAGAGAGAGTTGTCCATTACTGTTGTCATGGTTTAACCCCTGCCAGCCAACAAGTACCACACAGAATCAGAAGGGTAAAAGCTAGAAAAACTCGTGAGATAAAGACAGTTTAATAGGGAAAGCAAAAGCCGCACATGCAAACAAAGCAAAACAAGGAATTAATTCACTGCTTCCCATGGGCAGGCAGGTGTTCAGCCATCCCCAGGAGAGCAGGGCTCCATCATGGGTAATCGTTACTTGGGAAGACAAACACCATCAGTACAAATGTCCTCCCTTCCTACTTCTTCCCCCTCACCTGAGCATGATAACATGTGGTCTGGAATACAGCTTTGGTCAGCTAGGGTCACCTGTCCTGGCTGTGTCTCTTCCCAGCCTCCCATGCACCCCCAACTTCCTCATGACTGTGGCAGTATGAAAAGCTGAAAAGGCCTTGGATCTGTGTAATCCCTGCTTAGCAACAATAAAAACATCTCTACATTATAAACCCTGTATTCAGCACAAATCCAAACCATGGCCCCATACTAGTCATTGTGAAGAAAATTAAGCCTACTCCAGCCAAAATCAGGACAACTATAAAGTCACAGATGGATAGGAATGGTAATATAATGGTAAAAGTACAATCTATGCTTTCAGGTTGCTGATTGAAAATGAATAGTTTAAATTTTTTTTAATAACTTTTCAACCTTTAAAAAAAGCCCTCTGCGATACTTGATTAGTTATCAAAAATCTTTTTCTTTTTTCCAACACAAACCTTTTCAAAATAGAAATTATATTCAAGTGGCCTGTCAAGTAATACTGTGAGTGCCAACAAGATATTTTCCTCTCGTTTCTAATTGGGTAACACAGTTAATTACTGTTGTCTGTGGAATCATGTTTGATTGGCAGCCTGAACGTAAACAGAAACCATAATTTCAGATGATAGTGTATAAACATTTGGAATAGGGATGTGCTAGCAGTGAAACTTCAGGCAAGGGAAATGTATATCCTAGATAAAAAAAGTTACCTGTGTATTACAGCTATCTAATCTGTGATAACAATTCTTTAAAAGTATATGGATTACTGCCAAATGCCCACAATAATTTCAAAAAAATCGTTTGGCAAACTATTTATCAAAAAAAACAGAAATGTATTGGAAATTACACAGGAAACATGAAAACCAAATATCAAGTAAAGTAGTCTTTGGATACATTTTAAAACTCTTCTAGATTAGGTCTATAAAAAATTAGGGAAACAGAGGTGTGATCTATAGTACAAAAGCATAAGAATGAGATGTTAAAACTAAGTTTGAAAATATCTTCTAAAATACTGTATGCAAATTAAGTTGAGAAGTACTAAGATTATTGATAGAAAGGACCTGTGTCACAAATATTATTGTCAGATTTCATAATTCATAATTGTACTCCAGAACACTCTCTCCTAGTTTCCTTCATCATCCTTTTTGATGTTAAGAAAGAAAACAGAATTGAGTGTGCTATGTAAACAGTTCAACACAGTTTATTTAGCTCATAGGTCAAATGATACTTGGACAAGATACTTGGGACTGGAGAGGAAGGAAGAGATTGAGTCTTGATTTTTTTTACCCAAAAATTTTATCCAGGACATGAAAAGCATACAGTGCAAAAACCAATAAAACCGGTGAATGCATGAAACATTTATTTAGCAAATTTCCTTCACCTTTGCTTTATCTACTGTTTTACCAAATTAACTTAACCTCTGCTCTTCAGATTCCCAGACCTTTATTTGAATGTTTGTATTTCATTTAATGAAGATTTTTACAGAATGTTCAGAATTGCCGTTAATTCAGTGGAAGTCCTGCCGGACAATTCTAAGTGCTTCAACAAGTAACCAAGAACCTGTGAAAATGCTGAGAAGAAATTTGGAAGCCCTCTCAATTCCAAACTTTATTCTTTCTACCAAAATCACCCAGTAAAAGAACTTTGTATAGTTTCCTGTAAGGATTTTGTGTTCTTGAAACTGACCTCTCTGAATTTCATATTTGAAGAAAAGAAGGGAAAAACACATATACCACTCAAATTATTTAAAAAAGAAAAAGGATCTTTCTACATATAAAATATTTCAACATTCTCAAAATTAAATATAATAACAATCCCAAAGGAAGTCCAGCTTCTGTTGAAGTTCTATTTTTTCAAAGAAAAACATTATTGTGAAATGGTCTGTTGAAGCCATGAAGACATGGAAGTTGAAGTTTTGAGTTGTAATTGCCAATTAGAAGGGTTAAGCAGTGAAATTTTAGTTAAAATTGGTTGACTGAAGCTTATTCTAAAGGTTCTGCCTGATTGTTATGAGGCATTATTTTTCCAGAGTCAAGAGATTCTTTGCCTTGTACTCTGATATGCACTGGGACAACAATGATCTAGAATGTCACATATTGTCTCTTGAAAGCCATCATTTGGGAGCAATGGCATGTGGCAGTAAATGATGCAAAACTTGTCTGTGTGACAATTCAGGCACTGAATGGTGGTGTACTACTTCAAATGGCAATTGTCCTACTGAGTGTTTTCAGTTTGTGAAATTTTTGAGAAGCTCAGATACTGCAAAATATTGAGTGATCTATACCTTGTGCCTTCTCTCCTTTGAGCCTGGCTGAATAGTTCTATCTGCAGTCCTTGATTTATTCACAAAGTAGGGAGCTCTCATATTGAATTATTCTCTCAAGCCTGTAATGCTTGCTTGCAATGTGGCAGAATTTGTACTACAAAACCCCCACAACTGTAGTTGTCTTATGTGTAAATGATCGGTTGCTTTTCTAATAAATATTTTTTTGCATATGTAAAATGGTAAGAGCATATATAATTTTGAGGGGCCTCTGGTGGTCTAGTGGTTAGGGTGCAGGACTCTCACCGCTGCGACCCGGGTTCGATTCCCGGCCCCCTGGGCAGATGGAGCTCGTTAGCCCTGTAAGGCAATCCATCTAAGAGAAGGTCACTCTAAACAAACCTACGTTCTGAGAACCTCACTGCCACTGTCCAAGCTTGCTTGGCCCCGGCAGATGAACCTCAGGATTAAAGGGTGGGCTCAGTTCAGCGCACGCTGTGTCTCACCTAAAAAATCCACTGCGCAGGCTCGAAGGGTCAATGACCTTTCCCAAATCTTCGCTCGCGAAGACTGGCCATTATTATTATTATTATTATTATATAATTTTGATACCTGTACATTAAAATGAAACATTTTTTTGAGATATTAAATGTTACATACTTCTTCCTTTTGAAAACACAAACCTTGCCTTTACTGAGAATCTCATTACATCTTCCTTTTTTAAAATTTTTGTCATGTACTATTGTTCTTGCCTCATTATTTTGCTCTGGATAGGTTCACCTCCAGATTTTGAAAATTTAAGACACCATGTGGCTTTAAGTGTTTTTAGCTCAATGCATATTTTTAATGTACTGGTCTAGATAGCATTACTGGGAATTGAATTAAAATGCGGATATATGGAAAAAAACCAAACTGATTTATTAAAGGCCAAAAATTACATTATATAATGACTTAGCTGAGCAACAGAAGTTAATGTGATATATCTGCTAAGAAGTGAATCTGCTTTCATGACAGGAGACTGATTGCTCAGCAGGAGGAGGAAGCACATGGAAACAGCTCACTCACAGCAGGCAGCAGCAGCTGGTACGCTGCAGCTAACGAGATTGCAGAGGGGTTTCCTACCATGATGTGCAGAACACAACCATGATGACCTATCTGCAAAATACCTCCTAAGCATAGACTCACAGGGAGATTTCAGACCTAAAAAGCACTACCCTTACTTGTAAGGGCTTTTCTCTGTAAAAATCTTGAGTATATCACAGGGTTCACTGTCCTGTCCTGCCCCGAAAAAGGGCCAAATCCCTTTTTCATTCTCAAATAAGATGTTTGCCCAATTACCAGTAGCATGTTTGGGCAGAGATTTGGATACTACTATATGCTAAGTATTTGTTTAAAAAATGCAGCATCAAAAAGGAAATTAAATTCCAACTTTTCACACTGTTATAGTCACTGACTTTTAGAACAGCTACAGGCTATCTTCTGTCGTCTTGCAAAAAAGCTTCTTACTGCTTTTATTAAGCATTGGAAAGAATTAAAAAATGCAAGATAAATAATGTATTGATATTTCAAAAAAACCCCTTTGCCATGTCACTAATAAAATTGTGCTTGATGTGTAATTTGATAGATAAGTCTATATTAGTATATATTGCTCTCTGATCCAAGTATAGTTGATGCTTATATCAGCAACAGATTTATCCTCAATATGGATGTTCTACTTCCTTCCACAAACCCTTTATTATCCATACAGAATCTTAGATCTTCTTTTTACAGACAAATATTAATACAGATTCTACCAGAGCTAACTTTGTTCGTGATATAACAAAGACCATTTGGAGGGGTTAAGTGACATCCTATTACTCAGTGTAATAAACATAAATTGCAAGTTGAGCTCAATACAATAAATAAAAGGCAGAAAATTTAGTGAACCTCTCAGTATATGAATGCAAAGTTAGACCTTGCTACCTGGCAAGAAGACTTAGGGCTGATGAATGCCTCTAAGTTTTACAACTATAGGTGTAGGTCATTTAACTGTATGCTTGCAAGTTTTTTAGCTGATAAAAATTAATCTTCAACAATCCTACTATAAGTAGAAGTGGAAAAATTAAATAAATATCATATTGCTGAAACCTGTAATATTTAAAATCTTCTACAGAACAGGAAGAAAAGGTTTAGTCTCAAACACTTTTATTTATATTCTTATACATTTGCTCCTACTTCTTACTTTATCAAAGGAATTAGGTTTTCTTTATAGATGATAAAACCAAAGAACACATCTGGAAACCATTTTTGATTGATCATCTAGGAAGCTTTCTAAATCAGACATCCTCTGAAAAAGTCACTGTATACAAGGTACCAGCACTAAGATATCTGCCTCCCTCCATTACAGAAAAAAACAAACAAAAAAACCCCCATAATTTATTTAAAGATTTTATGCTTTGGAGATACCAAGACTTTAATTAGAAGCCATCAAGTTATCCAATGCAAACATTTATTTTATATGCATGTTCTCCCTTCACAAACTGATAAGTTTTGCTAGTTAAAAAAACCACAAAACCAAACTAATATTTCAAGCTTCTTTTTTTCTGCACCTTATAGTAAATCAAATATGAGTTCTGAACAGTGAACAACCCTTAGAAAAACAGTTAAATGAAGGTCATATAATATTCAAGGAAATAATTCAACAAGATGTTCAAGAAAATAATTTCCTCTCAAACATAAGGTAAGATTTGAGTTCCTGACTGGCTAGCCTAACCATTTGAGCTGTTTCTTTGGTAAGCATGTTTGTAAATAGTAGTCAGAAATACAATTTATTTCATTGTATTTGATCACAACTCACTTTTTCATTTCATCATTCTATTAGGAAAATTGCTTATTGGAATAGTCACAGAAGCTAAAGGAAGGCAAAGCACATGTCTATGGTCTGTTATTATCTAAAAAGAACTTGCTTCAGAGCATTTCTTCATCTTGCAGGCAGAAGCATAATGTCCAATGATTGAAGGTAGAAGTCAGTAAAGTGCAAACTGGAAGAAAAAGGCAATTTTTGATGGTGAGGACAATTCACTATTGCAACATTTTTCCAAGGAATACAGTAATCTTTTTCATTGCTTGGAATCTGTAAATCAAAATGGGTGTGTTTCCTAAAGAAAATCTATTATGGCTCTGTGGGTTATTGCCTGCTATGGGAAAACTGAATGAAATGTCTGACCTTTTTTGTGCAAGAAGTCAGACAACATGCTTGTAATGACACTCTCAAAATACATTAGCATACGGATTTAGCCTTCTAAAATTTGAACTAATATTAACAGGTTTTTAAAAAAAAATTATTTCTGTTTTTTAGTGTATTCTGGTTTAAAAATGACTTTCATGTTTGTGACATTAATAGAAACAGCATTCAAACACCTTAATTTTCTTTGTTCCAATCACTCAGATGCCAAACAGGGAGTGGCTTCCACCTTCTGCTTCGGTGCTGTATCACCCACAGGTAATCTGTAAATAACAGTGACTGGCTACTCCAAAGTTTGTCCTTGTAACAAAAAGGAGACAGCTGAAGAAAGGAGGCAGGGGAAATTCTGCACAGCCAATGCCAGTTTGGGGAATCTCTCAGTGTCAAATTATCATTTCCATTTTGTCTTGTGATTGTAACTTTCATTGTGAATTAGAACATTCATTTTGTAGCAGCATCTTGATATGTAGTGAAGGAATCATGGTAGTGTATGACAGAGCAATCAGCAGCTGAGTTGAACCAGTACTGAGAGGCTGTTTCTTACTAGAGCAATGATATTCAGACTGTTAGAGCCATTAACTGTAAATAACTATGGAGGCAACAGAGGGAAAATGATGGCAAAGGTTTGGAGCTGAAATCTGGACCTTTCCTGCCCACTTCCAACACCTAACATGTAATCTAGATGGGAAAAAAAAGAAAAAAATCTTCCCCAAGCAAGGCAGGCCATCTAGCAGCAGAGGCAGTAAGACAAAGCAAAGTACCACAGGGGATCTGCTTGATTTAAGTCAAATGTAGATCAATCTGAGGAATCCCAGGCGTAGCAATATCTAGTCCCATAGACCACTAATCAAGAAAATAGTGTTCTTCGTATAACCATTTTTACTGCAAATATCTCTATTAAAGAAGATAAGAAGAGGTGTGGAGGAAATGTTTCATTTTCTGTCAATTCTCTCTTTAATTTTGCTTCTTCAATGACAGCAATAACGTGTTTTTTCCCTTATAATTCTCACAAGAAGCAACTCTCTTAGCTATATTCATCAGAACACAGCTCAGCGCCGGAGGGAAGGGAAGTTTCAAAACTAAAAATGGCGAACCACTGTGTAACATTCTGTCTGTTGGTGTACTGGAAAACTCCATTTTAATTGACTGGAGCTTTATTTAGTCAAATATATATTATCTCAAAGTAGCTCACTTGCACATTTCTCTACTACTCATTCTTTCTTAAAAAAATATCATTAAGTATATAAGATAGTTATTCTACAGAACCAGTAATTGTTATAATCAGAGCTAATTTTATTTTGAACTAAGTCACCTATGCCATTCGTTTGTTACCTTTGTCAATTACATTTATTAACTGGGAATTTAGCATGTGATGTACAGCAAAATGGTTGAAATAATAATTTTTCAATACTGAATACATAACTCAAGCAGTTGGTAACTGTTGAAAACCACATATAAATAAAATATATATTTATATAAATAAATAAAATACAAAATAATATATATAAATAAAATACAAAATAATTTATTAATTAGAAAACATTCCCATAAAAATTCCTTTGCCAAAAAAGTAGCTATCTATAGGTTTATTTAAATTGAGTTTTCTAGTAAATGTGATTTGTTCATTGTGTAGTACTAAGAATTACAACTGAGTTTTCTTTATTTTCACCTGAAGAAACTGCACTAAAGGCATCAAAAGTCCATGACAATCTCTTCATCCTAAATGTATTAGAAAAAATATTTATTAAGGGACAGCATTACAATCTTCATTGTTATACAAAGTCAGACTGTATTTAAGTGATGTTATGAAAGCACTGGTGTTCAAATTCTTTTTGCTTCTGCACTAAATCTCTCCCCGATGCACTACCACTACAATCAACAGATTTTTGCCAGGGATATACAGAGCTCATTGCCACTGAAAACTGTGTTTTGACATTATAAAGCCTCATTTGCACACTATTATGTCTTTCGCAAGTTTCTTAGAAATATTTCTACTGAGACCTGAATATACACAAGGGGCTTTTCTGGCTAAAGAACAAGAAGAAAAGGAAACTCTCTTTCTTGGATCAACCGCCCCTGCTGAGGAATCTATCCATTCAATCAGCTTGACCAATTAGCCATTAAAGAGTTGACTATTTCCTTTATAAAAAATGACAAATTCTTTAATTCTGCAAATCCACTGCACAAGTATACCCAAGAATATCAATATGCAAAATGTATGAGGAGAAAAAGGCCATTTTAGTATCACATTCTTCTAGCCCAGTCAGTGCCTGACCGTATTTTTTCTCCTCTTAAAAGTAAGAAGATGACAGTGGAAAGTTGATGGTGTCTGGTGGTTTGTTCTGAAAATTAACCATTATCTTCCATTTATCACATCACAAAGCCTCTTTAGTATAAAAGGATGGACTAAATTATTTCTGAACAGTTCCTGAATTATTGGACATCTGATCAGTTTAGTATAGCAAGAGGCATGACTTGCATTTTTGGGTATCAGGTTTACAGTTCAATCTCATTTATAAAATATTTTTTCTCCCATTATGCTTTCTCTTGAAAAACTTGGCATCAAACTCTGATGTACCTGATGTGGAAAAAAAGTCTCTCACTGTTAATACTGTTTTACTGATCAGCGGCCATATCCTGACTGGGTCAGGTTTTTTGCTATATGCAGTAGGTTTGTACGAAAAAAGGTCATCATTGATCTCATGAATTTACTAGATGCTCTCGCTGCAACCCACTGTGTTTGTCTGGTGAGAACAGGATCACCTTCCTCTCAGATTTCTGAAAGAACTGTATGTGAAATTAAAAGTTCTGATACTTTTAGAAGAAAACTAACAAGTGTGATGCTTTTTGATTATGAAATGGTGAAAGGAAGAATTTATGAAAGATTTTGAAGGAAAAGAAAAAATTTAGATATAAAGCATAAGTAGGTTGAAATGCAGTGTAGGTTTACCAAAACTATAATCCAACAGGATAAAAGGGTAATATACCTCATGGACAAAAGAAACCTCATCTTCAGTAATACGTATCAGATAATTCTACGTTGCAAGATATTTGCCAGACAAATATTATAAAGGAAATGGAAAGCCTTACCTTACCTTTTGACAGCAGTCTTTTGAGCATGGCTTCTGAGGCTGTGACAAAATATGATTGCTATCTACAAATATATCAGGGTGCTTATACCAATGAAGGAAAAGAACCATTTAAAGATAAAATACATTTAAATTACAAGCACTGATGCCAAAATCCATTTAGAGAGAAAACACAATAAGGTTTCCAGCTGTCAGAACTTCTGGGATTGTCTTCCAATGGGAGACCATGGAAGAGTAACTTAATAGAAAGCTCTTTGTGTTTCTGAAGGAAGCTAGATAAACTAGTCTCTGCAGAAGCAAAGGGCTCCATTCAGTGATTTAGAAGCTTTCTGGTTTTACTCTCTGAACAAAAAGATGACGAAATCATGCTAAAGCTGGGAGCCTCACTTTTAGATGTCTCTTAAATATTTATTTTCATTGTAGCTGTAATTATTCCTTCACACACGCATGCTTCAGCAATTTTTTCTAGATACTTCTAATTAGCATTCAAGGCTTTTCTTTCTATCAGTTATCCCACCAAAAAAAATCCAACCTAAGTATCTGAAAGAATACTTGCCTTTAACTGAAATCTTTCTGCTAGCACCAACACTTGTATGAATAGGAAAACAGAATTTCAGTTTGTGGAAGTTGTGTTGATAGTAGGACTTTACCACCATGATAATGTCTGGTCACTGAGGCTGTCCTGGATTTATTGTTGGTGGTGAAAAATCTCATTTCCTGGACATTTTTTCAGATTCCAGAAAGGCACAGTGAGCTAAGTCACCACTCAGCGGACTTTACAACATAGTAAATATGACCTAATTATGTTGCTTGGCCTTTAGCTTTAGCTGACTTCTTACTTCATAAAGGAACAAAAGTTTCAACAAAGTTAACCAGTAGGTCATTGTTAAAAGTGCTATTGTCTTGTGCCAGAGCATGTGTAAAATTTACATTTTGCAGGCAGTATGTTTCCTGAGCTGTTGAATGCCGTCACTGAGGGAAATGTGCAGGCTGCCGGCATCGGTAGTTGATGTCATGGGAGGGTAGTAAGAAATAGTCCTCGGCACAGCATCCCTTTCCTGATATAATTTGCAATGAATGGGTGCAATAGCTAAAGAATCTCAACAGAATTTCAGATGGAAGGATTTCTTTTTGTGGCCTTATAACTGTGACATTATTATTTATGAAAATATGCAGTGTGGGCCTCACTTGACACACTATTAATACTATTATCAGATGTACTATGCTTCTGCCTCAAGCCTTGCCGCCTGCCCCAAATAAGACCCCATTACAATAGGCCCTGTATAAACACTTAACTTAATGAACCTCAAACAAAAGGAAAGCAGTTGAATAAAGGAAAAGAAAAAACAAACAAAAAAAATATTAGTTTTGAAATTCCTTAATTGGTTTGCTGTTCTTCCTCCTAGTGCTTAGCTTTTCCACATATCCTTACAAATTTCATTGCCCTTGCTAGTTTTAAGAACTTGCTTCAGAATCTTTATACTCTGGGAAAATCTTCCATTTGAATGCTACTCTATAACACTTTGAATAGGTTATTTTTTAAGGCAAGTTGTGTAATTTTCAGTGCTTTCTTTTTCTCATGGCATCTACTCGAATATTATTCTCTTAGTTACCATTGCCCTTATCAATCTAGGTTTTCTACTCAGCTTCTCTGTTTCTTACTTAATAGCCAAGACAAGAGTGAAAATAATTTATTGACTATGATGACAGTAACAGACGTAGCATCTCAATCATATTGAATTGCAAAAGTAGCCAAATAACGTATCGCTTTCCAAATAGTCCTAAATATTGCTAAAGGTTTGATTTAAACAAATTCAAGCCCATTTCTCCTTCTTTAGCAAAGTATCTCTAAAACCAGCATTCCACATCTAGGTAATCTTTTGTTTGAAAAAATGCATATCTTTATGCAAATATTTTTCAAAAGCCATTTGACCGAAATGGCTTGCAAGCAGGTTTAGAATTCACACATTCTGAAGCTATAACATTCTGACATATTAGTTCAGTTGAGTTCTGAATGGTTCACACGTCTTCATTTTCCAGCGACTCGATGTTTATGGCATGTGCTCAATTGTTTTAAAGCATGACTAAAAAGTGTAAAACTGGTCTATGAAATTGCTAGCCCAGAAAAAATTCTCTGCTCTGTTGAATTCAATAAGCAGTGTGTATATTCACTTTGTTTGTATATTGTGCTTTTTTTTAACCTTTTCGTTTCAGAATTGTAGGGTTGGAAGAAATACGTACTCAGAAATACCAATTTTCCATATGCAAACTTTGTAGCGCAGAAAACACTTTTTTAATGTGAAAATGTGGGTCTCTACAATAATTAGAGCTTTGTGAAGCAATCCACACAATTGTACCTACTTTGTCAGGACCACTAAAAGAGGAAGAAAGATGGGGAAACATATCCTATCCCTATTCAGCATTCTGCAGTAGTGAAAGTAAAAACTGAACAGAGCACTATAATTTGGACTTTTGAGGACAAAAAGACATAAAAGTCTGTTTACCTAAAATACCACATGCAAAGCCCACTTTTCTTTATGGGTTTCTTCAGTCTGTACATCATAAAAGCACATTGAAATGAATCTCTGAAATAACATTTCTCTTTTGGATTTAACATCTTTTTCAAATAATCTGTTTTCCTCAGCGATGAGAGAGGTACAGACTTTAAGAAAGCCAGCAGATGTTTATGGCCATTTTAAACTAAATGTACTGACTGTTATCCTGTTGAACCAATGTATTGCATCCACTAGATTTCTCTTGTATAACATTCTCCATTTGCTGACTTCTTTTGGATTTCCCTGATCATTTAGGTAGCTTGTAGAGTGAGATACATCAGATTCCCTTTTTGACCTCAGCTCTCCCCAGCTGCGAGGAAGACACAAAAAAAGGAGTTATACAAGCCATAGGCTTTTTCTAATAAAGCTGCTTTTCAGTTGTATTAAAAGTGCCAACACTGACTAAATAGAGAAATAGATTTTCTCTTCATGATAGGTTAAAAAAAATTGAAGGCAAACACATTTTCAGTTTCAGTACAGGTAGAAAGTACGATGCCTAGTTTTACATAGCTCTCCTAAGGAGGTACATATGCATCACTTGAAATGCTGTCTAATACTCCACAGATGGCAATTTCTTCCAGAGAAATGGCTAGGGACTTAATTAAAAAAGGCTGAGAGTTAGCAAACTAAAATGCTGCAGAAGAACATGAAAAATCTATACATTATGCAAGGGACTCTATAGATTATTTACAAATCTAAAAGTGTCTCTAAGTTTTTCCTTCATTTCTCCACAAAAGGTTTACTCTAAAATAAGGGTTAGGTATCCCATGCTAAAATTATATTTTAGCTAACAGAACCTACTACGCAACTAAGCAAAATACATTTGACTGCACAATATTGATTTTACATAAAAGCACATCAGTTAGTGAAATGTAAAAACCAATAAAGCATCACCCTTGGCTGGGATTGATATCTCTAGGCACAATTTATTTTTACATTTAAACCAATTATTTGGCTTGTTGCATTAAAAAATGTGCACCATATATCCTTACAAGGACTTTTTTATTCAATCAAATCAATTGCATTGATCTCCATATTCCATATTAAACACTAATCTTAAATTAAAGTTGACACATTTTGAAGGCCATAGTACAAGTTTCTAAGCAGAAATAAATTCTACAAGGCTTTCTTTGTGTGTTTTTATGCCCAAACATGAATACAAATATTGATTATGTTTTAACACACAATTTATAAGCTATTTCAATGCTTATTTCTTCCTAAAATTTGTTCAATAATAATAATACAAACTTACAGAAACAGAATGTTCCCTGAATTTCTTTCTGTTGCACTGAATGATGATGGTTTTCACCAATAAGGAAATGACAGAATAAAAATCCTTAGGCATAAATGTTCATGAGGAATCTGTAACTAAAAGTACGTACAACTAATCTGCCACTTGTTGAAATTATAGAATCACAGAATCATAGAATCAACCAGGTTGGAAAAGACCTCCGAGATCATCAAGTCCAATCCTTGGTCCCACACCACCGTGGTTACTAGACCATGGCACTAAATGCAGATATTTGGTTTTTTTGAGCACATTACAAAAACAGTTAACATCTACCTTGAGCCTGATCAAACTGTTTTCACTCCCAAGTTGTGTCTACAAAGAGGAGAAGCAAGACTGTAAATTCAGAGTGGCCATTCGCATGGACAAAGCTATTACACACAGGACTGGTGCTAAGTATTCTCATGGTAAAAGTCTTGGTCCAAAGAAGATAGTTTCAAAGTTCCAATTTTGTACAAAGAGGCCAGTCTGTACTTATTCAGCTGGCTTTTCTCCTTACTGTATCACCTCTCCATGCCTGGTAGAAAAAGAACTGTGCCACTTGGAAGTGACTTCTAGCTTCTCTGTGGCTCATCAGTTTCCCAGCTTTTAAAGCTCAAGTGATATTGTTTGTACTCCAGAACTTCTATCTCCCAATAGTTTTCAATTAATTTTAGTTGCATTATTCAACTCTCTGAAGCTTTCCAGAGTTTATACATATTTTGCATAGAAGTAAAATGGAAGAATCCAGACTTTGGAAATATTATCAAATAATCAGAATGTTCCTCATCCTGTTAACACTCTTCCATCTCTTCATATTGCTACGTGTGTATGTTGCAGTCAAACGAACACTACGGGAACCAAGGCAGGAATTTGTCAAATACTCCAGATAGCTGCACATCACTACAGATTATGACTGCTTGGATTTAGGGAACGTTTTTTTGGCTGAGAAAACATTCCAGTGGGATAGATTAATCTATGTAAACCACACAGCTCAGCTGAAACTGCTGTTCAGCATTCTAAATTGCCACCTTCGTCTTCTTTCAGCACAAAAATGTGCATTTCTTCCTATAATAAAGATATTTTATAATAGCAATAAGGCAACTCCAGGGTGTGCGGTTATCATGAGATAATCATACCCTGGAGGGATTGCAGATACTTGGCTGTGCCTCATAACACCCCATGTGTGTGTTTATCTCATGATAACCCTACTCTCTTTTGTATCTTATTGCCTAATTATCCTCTGCTAATGCAAAATACTAATTTTTTGTCTGAAACAATATGTGCAAGAATGCATTGCTAACAATCACTGGAGGACATTGACAAATAATGCTGTCACTACTTTGTACTCTCTTGCAGTCAGAAATTTACATAAAGAACCAACTTCGGATATTTTTTTTTAACCCAATTCAAATCCTTTTAGGTAACATCAACTAAAATATTGGAAGTATGCAAAAATATCTATAAAAATTCCATGTATATTCTAACAGTGATTTATATAGTTTTACTTACATAAAACACTGAATTTCTTATGTATTTACATTTCTTTACATTTCTAATTCTAATACACAGGATGTAGATTCCTGTCTGTTGTTTACAGACCTCGAAGAGATTCCATTTATATGCCAGGATCACCCATTTGATATTTATCTGAGGATTACTTTTTTTTTTAATCTGCGTATAGAGATTAATAGCTACATTTCAGATACCATTAGGAGATATTCAGAGAGAGTAAAGATTCTGGACCTCTCTTAAACAGATGGAACTTATCTTCACTGCAACATTCAACAAAAGAGTTATATTACCTGTTTTCCACCAATGTTGAAATTTGCCATATGAAATGCTTACAGATAGTGTTTAACAACTCTTTAGTTGAATCAATGTCATAAAAATCACACACAATCACAATCCATTGAAAATAAACAAATAAAAAATTAGTTTCAATTTTTAACTGTCTTATTTTGCAATTTAAGTGTGAACATTATAAAACACTGTAAAAGGCAACTTAACACAACAAAATACTATGTATAAGAATTGCCTTTTCCTCTTTTCATAAAACTATATGGATTGAAAATCAGTTACTGGTCAAATGATAATCTGTCTTATGTGTGTCTGCATTTGTTTTATGTCTATGTACGTACATGTACATTTTTGATTTCATCTTGTGTTTTATAATATTTCATTCTTTTCCATACTATTTGCAGTGAACAATATTCTACATTTAACAGCACCTAAGTAAATCTGCAGGCTTTGTACTCTTATTTCTTTTGTTGTGAGCTACAGTTAATTAAATCAAGACTTTTTTCTTTTTAGAATATCTATTTATACATTCTGTTTCTATGTAAAATGCTTTCATGTTCCCTGTCCTCCCACTCAGCCAGGTCTTCTGAAAGGCACGCATGTTTATCGTTTTTAGCATTGCCTACAGATCTTATTTCTCAACCCTTTGTTTATTTTAGATGGCCTTCTCTGAATTCTGTCTTCATGGTGCCAGTGGAAGAGAATTGCCTTAATACAGTTCTCCTTAGAAGTTGCTAGCTCTGTGGCTGTCTTGCCTGTGGCATTCCTGGCAGCATTTGCCATGGTACATTCCTGGAAAAGGAATCAAGGGGTATATTCCCAATGAACATATACCAAAAGAATTACAAAAAAATACCACTAATACTGGATGATGTTGATATGCAAAACCCACACTAATCATAGCAGCTGCTGTTTTAGAACAAAGATCTGAGCTCACAGTTTCTTTATCTTAATAGAAAAATGCCTATAAATCATGTGAGGCAGTAAAAGGCTCAGAGAAACACTAAAATTAGCAGGATTTTCCCCTACAGTGACCACAATACTATTATTATTATTATTATTATTATTATTATTATTATATCCTAGAATTTATGTTAATGTGATGCTGTGAAGATGCCTTTCCTAAGAGGTAGCTAATAAGAGCTTTACAAATAACGAATAGTCCATTATGCTAGACCTGTCTTGAATTCTCTTCTTTTTTATTATTTATGCTAATAAAATTCATCTTAGTCTTTAAAGTGGACATCAGTTTGCCAGCAGTAACAGAAATTACTCTGGATAGCCAGACAAAAAGTTTCGTGCCTGTCCTAGTTAAAACAGCTGGGACCGATTCATCACTGGATGGGTGTAGCCCAAAACTGTGTATTCTATGGCCCTCCATGCCATTTCCCAGAAACTTTTGTCAGGGGGGGAGGCCTGCGAGGTGGGGGGGGATGTTTCTGAGCACCCTCATACCCTTTTATGGACTGAGCATCCTCATACCTTTTTATGGAATTCCCCGCTCTGAGGGGAGGATTGAACATTCCTGCCTGAACTGGAGAATATATAAAACTGGAGTTTCGGAACCTTTCCACCACTCGTGGGATCCAGAGGAAGACTGCAGCTCACCACTCTCAACCAGACTGAGACCACCACCCTCAACTGGACTGCAATCACCACTTTTGATCAGACTGCAACAGCTCTCCCACCAATAGGTTTTTTCCCCTCTCCCTTTACTTTGGACTCAAGGAGGGGCCCAAGGAACACCACTTTGTTCATGCCCCAGGGTGCTGGGTTATACATTTGGGTTTTGTGGGTTAAGACCAATTGTTTGTTTGTATAATTGTACTTATTGTATTATTTTAATAAACTGTTATTCTGATTTATAATCTCTGAGTTGAGTTCATTTCCCCTGCTGGTTAATTTTTTAACCAGCACAGTGCCATAGAACATGGTAGGAAATCCACCTGAAATATTCTTGATCAACTGACAACTGAGAAGAATTAGACTTCAGTGACTACAGTCAGGCTTACATCTGTTGTATTACCTTTCCTGGAGAATTTTGCTAGCCTTTATCTTGAGCCACACTTTACTGACAGACTTCAGGATTGCTCCTCCTCCACAGAAAAAACCTTCCTCTTGCCAGTATTACATTAGTTGTCAATTAATATTTAAATATGACTAAATGAAAATAGCCCCAAAAGTTCCAGAGAAAATGTTTATCATTAAAACTTTATCATGTGCATTATGAAAAAGAAAAAATAAGGGTAAGAAATATTTTAGTTCAAAGAACATTATAAGAGGGAACACCTGATGTAATAGTCACCTATAATAACTTGTAATGGAGAAGTCCTATTTTAACACGTGCCATTGTCTATGGTCTTTTTTGATCAATAGAGTAATGAATATATTAAGGATAATGCCATACATTTTTTCTCTGTGATCAAACAATTCCTCATTGCTTTATGATGAATTAAACCAATGACTAAATAATCTCCTGTGCTAAAAGAGAGCATGATGAATTTTGGTTCTAGTTTTTTGCTTGTTTCTGAGATTTGCATTAAAAAGCTATTGAACTTAAATCAAAATAAACAGAACAAAATTATTGTTACATAATAAGTATGATTTTGCATTCCATAAGTTCAGATAGCGAAGAGATCTTATATTTCTTTGTTAAGTTCACTCCAACTATGAGTATTTGAAAACAGTCATTTGTGTTTTATGCTGACTTCACTGCTGTTGATGTGCACAAATGACCCTGGGTCAGTTGAGGTAGCACTCTAGCACTCTAGTTAGTCTCATAAGTACATTTAAGACAAGATGTAGACAAGACCTTACCCAGGGTGGAGATAGAAACAGTTCCACTTTGACCAGGAAGTCTTCTGGATGACCTCCAGAGATCCCATCTCATGCTCATTTCCATGACTCTATAAGGAGAATTTACAATGATGGGCAATTGACACGGCACTAAGATCTACCTCATAGCAAGTTGAACGGATAGGATTTGCATGCCCAATGAGAGTTACTGCCTTGACTACTGATAAAATCCATTCTGAGTTGAAATACAGGTTCACGTTTACACTGAGCAACCAGAACTGATGATCAAGAGATCATCAGTAATCACAATTTTCTCATTATCAGAGAAAATTGTGATTACTGTTTAAATCTGGTATAAACAGCAGCAGAAAGCAAGTCAGAATTTCTGATGAACTATGAAAAAAACTGAAAAGGCAAATTGAATTGTATGCAGCATACACTAAGACTATAACAAATATTATATTTGAAGATTAACATTTCTAGTCATCATCAAGTAACTTATCCAGATTTCATCTGTGAATACAGTTTTTAAACTAGGATCTCTTTTCACTCTATTAACTTAAAAATATCCATCTGCTGAGATTAAATGCCTTGATAAGGTAATTGGCAAAATCTACAGAACCAAAAGCTTCAATGCCACAGAACACAAACTGTTATGCTTTTGGATGCCATTGGTGATTGAACCTTAAAAAAAATGGTTGGCCCTCCTGTGAAATCTCCAGCACATTCCAGGTAGAACTATGAAATTAGGGATATACTGACAGCACAGTTGTGCTATTGTGACACTATTTCAGTCTAAAATTATTCACAGTAATCATCTCCTATGAATATGATGAAAAATACATTTAATGAGAGTAATAGCAATAGCTTAGGGATACATTTTTAATATTTCCTCTTCAATGTGAAAAATGGATTTTGAAATATCTGAGGTTTTTATCTTCAAATGTTGCACTTGTCATCACCATTAATAACAGGTTATTTAAAAAGAGTAAGACATCTTTACCAAGATCTTTCAAAATATACAACTGTCAACTCAGCTGTACACCAATATGTGCTTAGCAGCTTACAATTGTAACAAAAGAGATACACGTACATAAAGCTCATTAAGATTTGCTAAGGAAGGCCTCTCAGTTCACATTTTCATGCTCAAGTTCTGCAGTAAAGCTACAATCCCCTTAAGAATGCTGCTTCAATTTCAGTATGGCCAGGATTTTCTCTTATACCCTGTTATCTTTACATACATTGGCTGCGTTGGCATTATTTCAACAAATCATTTAAGCATATATGTAAATTCATTCCTCCCAAAAATTTATGTAACTTTATGTTTACCTGTAAACACATCCTTATGCTGCATTTCCTTCAGTGAAATGTAAGCATTTGCTGAGGTAATGTTGTGGAATGAAGATCCAATGAAGGCACTGCTGGCCTTAATGAAAGATTAAAATCAGGGCCTTAGCTAGGTTTTAAGAAATTAAAAACATAATTTCTGAGAGGAATGCAAGACTTCAAGACCAAATTCCTCCTCAAACATTGTTACACTGATACTTTGCTTTCCACACCTGAAGGAATAAAATTTAGACAGCTAAGTAAATATTAATAAATTAAGACTAAATTAGGATTACGGCGCTAGCCTTAAAGAACTCCATGCTGCATTGCAAGAGCTATAACTCTGGCTGACAGTTGGTCTTTTCTTCTTATGTGGCTCCAAATTCTGCCAGGACCCCAGGTCTTGATTCATTCTTTTATTCATATTCATTATGAATTCTTCCAATCACATTTTCATCCTACGTTGCTATTAGAACCAACCCAGAAACTGCATGAATTTTTCAATAGAGTTGTATACACATGGTACACAAATGCCCATGTTTTCATCACTGTTCCTACTCATGCTTCGAAATACAGACTTGCTTACCTCCAGGGATTGCCAGAGAGCTTCAGTTCTTGTGGATGCATTATTTTCACAGCAGATATCCTGAAGACATCAGAGTTCATAGAAACCATGGGGCTGCTATGGTTCCTCGAAGAGATGTGGCCAAATTACATTTGTCTGAGTGAAAAGTGACTCCTGGTGAGACAAATACGGTCTCAGAATAACAAAACCATCATTGCAGTAAAAAAACCCCAAACAATGCCCCCCACCAAAAAAAATCCCCCACAACTCCTACTAAACAAAAACCTAAAAAACCAGAAAACTACTTCTAAAAGTTATATTAGGCACTGATTTTCAAATTACTTGGAGGAAAAGAAATAAAATTTATTCTGCACAACAGTGCCATTTATAAGTTTTCAATAAGTAAATGAGTGGTCAATGAAAAATGTTGCCTATCTGCTCTCTGCTCCACTGGTTTTGCTAACCTAAGAGCAGAACCAGGTACTCAGATAAAAAGACGTCTACAAAAGGAGGGACATGAACAAATACAGGAAAAGGGAATTTCTGTTCCAAATTAAACTCCATAGTTAAAGAAAAATATTTTAAAACATTTTTCAATATATGGATATCTCCTTTCAGGCCTAGGATTCACTGGCTTGACAGTACTGGAGAAATAGACTTAAGACAGTATGTTGAAATTTTTCTGTAGTGTTTGGTGTCTGATATTACTTTCTACATGTTTAAAAGGTTTCACTTCTGCATCTACGACCAACATCCATTTGTTTTCTGGAACAACTACACCACAACTTGAACAGTCAGTCATAAAGCTTACTGGGCTTCCCAGTCTAAGACTATTTTTATCCCTTCCGTCACAAATGTTCTTCCTCATGATTCTTCCTCTATTATATTAAGAAATAGATGTTGGCCATCTGTTGGCCTTTATGTTTAAAGGCTTCAACTGATTGTGCACACTGCACAGTAATGTCTCGTTTTTTATCCAGCAATTGTTGAAGTATGATTTCAAATCTTGTGTCTGAGGGAGGATTAAAGTCTGATTTTCACACCTCTCTGGACACATAGTTGCAGTTATTTTCTGCATAGAAGTCTTCAACTGGGATGTGCTTTTCTGAGTAAGGTGAGATTTAGGACATCTATTTCAGAAAAAAAAAACTTTTGAAAGAAAAGCACCTTTTCTTGAGCAGTGCAAAGCTGGTTGCACCTTTAAATTTTGTGATTTAATTTCTTTAACATAAGTTTTCCAGAGGAGTTTAATAAATTAAAACATAAACTGTTATTGCTGAGATCACTAGGCATCAGAAAAAGAATGTGAGTGTCGTATTCTAATCCCAGAGGAAAACCTTGTTTAAGCGATGCAACCCTTGTAGTGAAAATCTTGGGAATCTTGATGGGTGGAATTTCTCATTGTCAGAACTTTCAACAAAAGAGCAGCTGCAGATACCGAAAGCATTAAATAAAAATTACCAACAAGCTGTCTTACCTGTGTGCACTCGATAGAAAGGAAGGGCAAACATAAGCAGGTAGTGCTTGTACATCAGTCAAAACTCTGACAGCTACCATGTAACATCTGACAACACTGACATGTGCTGTACTCCCTAAGATATTCCTCTAACTGAACCATAAAAAGACAAATAAATTAGTAATAGTTCCTTGCCTGTCAATGTCCTTTCTTGCAGGCTTCTCACAGTGTTGATTAGCATTGTTTGAAGTGGTTCATCAGTACATTTACTTTTAGAGGGGAAAAAAGAGATGCTGAATTATTTTATTACTTTAAGAAAAAAACAGCAAAATAAGGGGCATCTGATTCTTAATGATCACTTATTAGTTTCTAAGAAAATGACAGACAAAAATAAGTATAATGTTTCCCTACTAGTCAAATAGATCAGCTTTTGTCTCCATTCATCTGCTGTGTGGCAGATGAAGCTCTCTTAACCAAATCAGTATTCCCATATAAGAAAGAAATCAGATGGTTAGATTTTTTCCATATGTCTGTTGCACACTAAGTTAGGACAATATTTTCCAATAATAGTTTATTTTTTAGAAATTATATATACTTGTTAGTGATTTTTCTTAGTCTTTTTGCAGCTTGAGGCATAATTATTGTGAAAAAGAAGGTGACTGGCAGGACTCTGAGTGTGCTAATGAGTACTAATTGTCCTGACAAGCCTCACCCAGAGCTTCCACCCACTGCCTGGCACATGGGCTGCATCTCAGTTGAGGTGTGGGGTGCGGCTCATAGAAAAGGAAATATATGCAAGTAAAGAGGAATATTTGCTCAGGTATACAACTGACACTTAGTTTTGGTTGGAATATAACTGAATAACATGTGTTGGGGTTTTCAATTGCATTCAAGCCAAAGTTTGTCTTTAGAAAGAAAAAAAAGAAAAAGAAATAGAAGGAAGACCTTGAATGGATTGCCTTTTCTCAGGATATCTGTAAAGAGGGAGGCACAATATTTCATAAAGATTATGGTGCTAAAAATATTGTTTGCTGATTAAAACATTATACATGGAAATTGGATGGTGCAGGCTTGGCTTTCATCGGATAATACAAGGATTGCATCCTGGAACTTCACTTATCATTGGGGTTAGTAAGCATACTTTATGCTACAGTCCTATCAAAAGGAAATGTTCTAATATGTTCCTGTTGAAAGATATTCATTGAAAACTCTGCAAAGAGCAACCTCTATCTAGACCTCTTCACCATCATATGCTTATCTCAGAATGTTTCATAAGCTAGACCCTGCACAAAGAAACAAATCCACAGTTCTTTTTAAAGTTGTTGATTTAGAAGTTTTCGTCTCCTTGAGGCAATCTTTCAGTATTGTGATATTTATATAGAGTTTGTAAAAATTTTCAAATTATTTTACTTAGAAATTAATTATGAAAATACTTTGTAAGTGGATGTGCACTGTGTATAGCTCAATATGCGTGACTTATGTTTCACTTGCTAGATAGAATGAGCATTATCTATCTTACTTAAACCCACATCATGGGATTTTGCACGCCATGTAAATGAAGCAAAAGACATCTTCAAGTCAACTAGCCATCATGCTCACCAAGATAGAGTATATGATGCCACAGGACACAAAGAGAAAAATGAAGATGAAATAAAAGTTCTTCTTCTTTGCCAGACAGATAATGCAGTTGTAAAAATTACTGGTCAGCTACCAGATGTAAAGAATTGTCATGGGTTAACTCCAGCCAGCAACTAACCCCCCCACAGCTGCTCACTCATTTCCTCTGTGTAGGGTTATGGGAGAGAACTGCAAGAGTAAGAGTGAGAAAACTTGTGGGTTGAGATCAATGTGGTTTAATTGATAAGGCAAAATCTGCACATGCAAGCAAAGTAAAACAAGAAATTCATTCACCACTTCAATGGGCAGGCACGTGTTCAGACATCTCACACATAACAATGACAATTTGAGATTTTGCTCCCACATTTTACAAAGATCACATTCAGCAAATTGCTTGAAATCCACTTCAGAAAAATGATTGTGTTCATATCTTCTATGAATCTGAACAGTAGGACTAATTGCTGGTGAAGTGCGTTTGATGGTCCTGAGGTTTTTTTGGATGGTATTGGAGGCTACCCATTGTATCATAAAAGTTGTGTAAATTTAAACAGGGCCAGCTTCATGCTGTTGGATCTCCTTATTTTTCATACCTCCTATAAAGGTTGTGTACTCACACCAGAAAAAAAGCTAAAAAAAATACTGTCATCATATTACAAATTAATCAACAAGATATATATTGATGTCAGTAGTCAAGAATTTGGTTCTAATAATCTAGCTTTGACCCCAGAATAAAACCAGACTGCTGCCGATTGATTTCTGCTGTAAAAATGAACATGTTTGACAGAAGAATTCAGAACCATTTTGGAAATAAGGATTCTACTGGTAGATTTATATCCTTTATACGTTTTTGCATCTGCTCGTGGGCATGCAGATATTTCTTCGGGCATGGTTTATTTCTTTGATGCATCCAAAATCAGATGAGCGTGAGTTCTCATTATTCAGGGTTTAATTTCTTCATTGTTAAAACGAATGAAATGTTCTCTAGTCTCTTTAGAACAGAGTTAAGACAAAAGACAGTTGAACTGTTTTTTAGTTTCTATGTATTTTTGTGAGATAAGTTTGCTGAAATATTCTGTGAGATATTCTGACTGAAAATCAAGAATATTCAGTCTTGGTCTGCATGTACTGGACCTCTGTCACATTTCACTTGAAAGTAGGGAAGGTAAATCAAATAGACTTCCTCCACTATCATCTCCCTCATAATTTGAAAAATATGGGCTCCTACTTGGGAAAAGAAATAACTGTTTTCTTTACCATTGTCTCAACAATTCAAAAGAAATGTAGCTGTCCACTTGTTCAGGTATTCTCCAGAGCTAGGGAGCAATTCTATTCCATCTCAGTGCGGACTGGTTCAGTTTGCCACAGCTTAGCTCTCCTGCATAACCCTCCCAATCTGCTTTTCATCATGAATAGCCAGACAAAAAAATTTAAAGGGAGAAACTAAGAGTGCAAGATTTTCAGCCCTGCCAGCTGGGATTTTTCATGTGATTCAGGGTTTCCTCTGAAAACATGCTTATCATGAAGAAGTTCTGGGCTCTGTTTATCCTAGTCTGGGTTGAAAAGGTAATGTCCAGTGTCTGAATCTTTGCAGTTCCAGATAATGTTAACAGTAAGAATGTTATTGGATTTTGTCTAGAATAGAACACTGTTTTCTTGTTGTACATTGTGATATCAGCAGTTACTCAGTAACCGTAAATATGAATAATAATTTTTGATACTTTTTAATGGAGATTCCCATATGTCCTATGCATTAATTAACCATCACATGACTCTGTATCTGAAGCTGTCACTAGTTGATGAAAAAAACTGAAGCAGTGAGGCACAGATTCACCCCTCTCAAATGTCGATGCAGGCATTTAAGTTAAAAACATAGGTATCTGCTAAAGACAGTGGAGAACTGGGTTGTTCTAGAGGTTGTTCTAGAGAGCCTGAACTGCAGTTGGGTGCTGTTAAAGTTAGGAAGGATGAAATTGGGTACAAAATGTTAAGTAACTTAAGTATCCTTTAATTCTCAAAGCACTAAAGAAAATGTGCAGCTAATCTAAGTGACTTTAAGTCAGTTCTCATTGTCTTCCTTTTTCTTCCACAGACTGTGAACTCAGAGGAAAAAGATTTAGATATGGATGGGAGAGTCCTATTAAAGCTTAGGCTTCCACACTACAGACAAGACATATTTTAATGATAGCCTCCCAAACCACAAATTTGCAGAATCTAAAATTACAATACATCTGGTAATGAAAACTAAATCCCTCTTTACATCTAAAACTAATACCTAAGCAGCAAAAATAATTTTTAAAAGGGGTTTTTAATTATTCTCCACAGAAACCTTTTCTTTTAGGATCACCATATGTACCCCATTACCCAGTGATCTCACTTTAAATTTGTATGACACATTAGGGTCTTATCATTCTGCATTGTAAAGGAATACATTAAAATGCCACATATTTTGCTATTTATGTTTCCTTGGCAATTAAGAAAACAACAACACACCATGCCATTAACAGTGATTAGTACTAAGGTCACTTTTTCATTTTAAGAAACAGAACAGAAGCATCAGAAAGCTAATGAAAGCAGCTCAAAAGTGTAACTGGATAGAATTTTGGAGGGAGGAAGTTGCAAAATTCAGACTTGTTGGTTGCAGTTATGATCCAGTTATTAAAATTATTAGAGAAATGCTTCTGCCCAAATTAAGGTGCAAACGAGATCATATGCTGAAGTCGATAGTATGGATTTTATTTAACAGAAAATGTGAGGTATAGACAGAGACAGAAAGAAATAGGAAAAAGGAGGGGTGGGGAAGAAAGTGGCAGAGAATAGAATATATATTACCACTCCATGGAACCCAGTGGGGTCCTGTGGGTCCTGTTCTTCTTGTCTTCTCCGTGGGAATGGTCCAACAAAACACAGAGTCCAATGGATTAATACATCCAGGAGATGCCCAGGCACCTCCCCTGAGGTGGGGGGAAGCTTTGCAGTCTCTTGGAACAAATTATGGATTTGTTGCATCACTTGGATCACAAGCAGTCCTTTGCAAGTGCTGGGAGGCCTCAGGAATGAGTCTGGGGGACTTTTTGTGGGTTTTCGATAGTTTATGATCCCTTCTCAGCTGCCTCTCACACGACTGTCCTGTGAGCATGTGGTCTTCCCAGAGGGTGAGTTTACTCCTTCTGTTTTGTGTGGAGAAACTTCACCATGACACACCCAAATACCCCCCTCCTCCACCCGGCGAGCCCAGCTAAAGCTGATTCTTAGCATAGCTGCTGAGTTTGGCTTACTTTGTGGATATGTTATTCTTCTCTGAGCCTTATTTACTTCTCCTTAGCCCTGAGACAATAGTCTTATCTCAAGTTGGAAGATGGGCAGTTGCTTCTTCGAATTTTGGCAGAAAGTCTTTCTAAGATTTTGACAGTGTTTAAGACATTAATAACATTTCAGTCTATCACAGTTGCTGACACCATAACATGAATTAAATTATCAGTTACTAAGACCATACGAGAAATACTGCTTTCTGTTTGCCATTAGGTTCCTTCATCTTCCACTTAGCTTCCAATTATAGGCTTTAATATCTGGCATTAGTTAGGATTTTGGTGAACATATACAACACCAATACTAGAAGATAAGGTCCCTGGGTTAATCAGCTGGAAGTCATTCCTGGAAGTTCCAGCTAATCAAATTTGTACACGCAATCCAGTGATTATATTGCCACAGTAAGTTTTAGAACAGATGTCTGATGCTATAAAAACCTCTTTATAATAGAATTTAAATTCCCCCTTTTCAGTAATGACGTTGGTTATTAAAACACACTTTTTTGGTGACCTAATTAAAGCATTCTATCAAAAACAATCAAAGCAGCCACCCTTCCAAACTCTAAATGAAGCCCTGATGAAAGCACAGCATGACAAATGGACAAAATTATGATTTCTGCTGAGAAAATAGCCTTCAGCACTTGTTAATAAAGGCAAATAAGAATTCACATGCCAACACGTAAACTTTGTAAGTGTGGATTCTCTTTTATTGCCTTTTGAAGCAGGTAGACTGTTAAAATTATCACTCTGGAATTGTTGTTTAATAACAACAATTCCAAAGTGATAATTATAAGACTTTTTAGTGACAGGAACCCTATGAGTTAGACCACGGGCTCTTACTAATATAGCTGTCTGTCTCTTGGGTAAGCTGTTATGAAGCCCTGTTGGACTTTTTTAAACATGCTCTTAGTTTTTCTGCGGTTACTGAGAGCAGTTTCTGGGTTTTGGATGCTGCTACTCAATGGAAGATTCACTATGCATCTGGAAGCGGTAGTAAGGTTTATGTTGGATTTATTGCTCAGAGACATAAAATAGGATTCTTCTCACAATGCTTAAATAGAAGAGATCCTAGTCAATCTGAAAAGGTTACTGCAAGTTGTCCTTCAGACTCTGCCTTTCAGACTGTTTTCTGAAGCTATGTTTTCTTAAGTTGATCATCATTGCTAACAAGCCTAAGAGAAATTTTTCACTTTACCTTTTCAATCCAATTCACAAAAATCTGGAAAAAATATTTGAAAATTAATTTAAACTACTGCAATTTTGAAATTTAAAAACTCCAAATCATGTAATGGATCTTGCTTGACACAATTATATATGGGATTTAACCTTCACTGTAGATATCAGGAATAACCTTTTATCTATCTCTCACAACTCCATGCCCAAATTAGATAGTGAGGAAAAAAGATTTTTCAAGGCCTATGACTAAATAATTTTTAACGTTTTAATAATATTTGCACTACAGCAGATAAGTCTTAGTTTAGAAAACATTGTAGCTCTGAAATTTATCCATTTCAAGATTGGTAGGAAACCAGGAAGAAAAAATAAAGTAGTGAAGAAAATACCTCATGATTATTCTTCTCTCAGAAAATCTCTTCTTACTCAAAGATCTCAGAATAGTTTTGCAGTTCTTTCGTATTTCCTTCTGTGACTCTGATGCTAATGATACATCTCAGTTCTCATTTATTTGGCTAAACTTTGGTGTAAATTTACCGTCCAAGAAGGAATGATCTCAACCAAACAGTCTACCAGGGATGGACAGTCACATATGCTATTCCCCAGCTCATGAGCTAACATTATCTGGGAGAATACTACCTGCCATGGAAAAGTAACATACCAATCTGTGTGCTGATACTTAAAGAATAGGGACAAATGAACAACAATGCCCTGGCTTGTGCCTTCAGTGTGCTTTATCTGCTCATACAGACAGAGCCACAAAGGCTATATGAGCACTGTAAATATCTCAATAAGATAAGCAGATAAATCTTCAGTGTTACAAGGATTCACTCCCTCCCTACAGCACGTGGCCTCTAGATATTTGCTTCACATCACTAAAAGAACAAGTATGTTTATCTGACTAAGCCAAATGTGATCCCTCTCATCTAATATTCTGAGATAATTTTCACTAGTCTAATTTTTCTCTCTTATTTTTTTTTTAACTGACTGGTTCTAGCTCAGTATTTTCATTTTGGCACAGCTCTCATGTTATTAACATACTATTCTCTTAGTGTGATGGGAGACAGGTCTATGTGGAGCCTTAGAAAGTAAAGCAACAATGAACCTCTGTAATTGAAATAATAATCAACTTTTAAAGCATCTTATCTTTAGTAAAGTTAAAGAGAGTAATTAATTTAATCTGAAAACTAGAATAGGAGCCATTCAAAATGCTGTCGAGAAGTGTCTCTTTCTAACATCGGATTTACATTAGACTTGAAAATTGGTTAGAGGACATCTTTGTTTGGGATTTTGTTTGTTCTGTTTCACAGAGAGGCAACATTACCAGTTTCAAGTATAAATTAACAGACAAGACCTTCAGAATCCCAACAGCATGTACCACTCTGGACTAATGGGAGAAATGCCAGCTAGAAAAAGAAGTTATGAACTTTCTGTCCACTGTGTGCAAACTCAGTCCCTTTATGCCTTTGGTTAGGTTATAACACAATGGGAAAAAAAATTGGTTTTGGAGCTAATTGTATTTCCATCCACTACCTCAGACAGTTTGCAAACTCATTTTAGACCCATAAACTTACTACAGTGTGTTTTATGACACACTAAAGAGATAAACTAGGTTGCCAGATTTTTGTCCATGCTATCTACTAGTGTTTTCTGAAAATAATGCAGTTGCATATGAGGAAAGCCCTCTTACTGAATAATGCATATGAAGTCTATCACCCATTATATCTGACACACACACCTGAGCACGAACAAGAAAAGTAGCATGTCATTCATTTGAAAAACCCTCAGAAGGAAGTGATTGTTTTCTCTTATGTCTTTCCTTATGTTTTCAGGAAAACAACGGGGATGTCCCTATGTTCTGAGCAAGCAACACAGAAAGAATGCGCAAAGACAAAAATGTTGCTGCACAGATATTCAAAATAATAAGGTATGTGATTGGGTTATTGCTGTGGAACAGTAAAAATAATAATATTTTTAAAAACTTTCATAAAAGTTTTAATCATTTGACTTTTGGACATTACTGCTGTCCTTTAGCCTGGGCATTACATTCCATATTTTTTGTTATGTACTTATTTATTATTAGCTAACTTCTCTACACAGTTATTTTGAAGAATGGTATATTTTATTAGCATACTATTGGACAAAGATGAATTTTGCTATTTTAAGAAAAGAAAAAGTATGAAGTACAAACTTCAGACTAATTTTTTTTCACCTGCCTTCAGTAAACAACCTTTAACCACTTATGGACTGATATGGGAAGTAGAAGACAACATCTTAAAATCTATCCTCTGGAAAATCTGACCACACTACTGTCTCACCAAAAAGATTTGTAAACATCCCAAACTTAATTCTTCCAAGATATGACCTTTTTGCACTTTTCAGATTTAACTTTTTGAAAACTAGCCAATGTGAATGAAATATTATAGGGTCTACATATAAGTTCTTGAGTCCTGATAACCCTAAAAATTGAATTTTAAACCACTAATACTAAGAAATTGAATATTGACTTAGTTGTGTTTTAGGGCTGATGCACTTGCTTACCTACAGTCTTTCCAAGTGGCATAACTGCAAACACCCTTGAGGTAGAAAAATTAGATTAATGTTAGTAACATTCATCTTCTTCAACCTTATTTCAACAAATTTTATCACGTCTGATAAAACCAGTCTCACTAATATGCAATCCATGTAATGCTTGACAACACCAGAAATATATTATCAAATAAAATTTGTATTCTTCTGAGAGAATATTTCTGTAGAATGGAAAAGCTGATCTATGAGTATGCTTTTAGAAGTTATATGTACACTCAATGCCACAGGTGTAAATTTCCTGTGCAAAATTATTTTAATTTTTGCTTGTAGGAACATTTGGAAGCTTTAGACTCAATTTTTGATTTTTAGTTGTTTTTAATTTTTTGCTTCCTGCCTCTCTTTTTGTATTTTTTACTAAGAAATAACCATATAATAATTAATAATTATTAGCAATATGTGTCTAATTACAAAACCTCCACTTTTTGTTGAAATTTAAAGAGAAGATCATTATCATTGAAGTCACTAACTCTTGAAAGGATTAAAAAGTTTTGTAATGTCATACTTCAACACTTTGACAAACTAAATACCAGTTTTCCAGTTCAAGATGTGCTTTAGCTTTGAAATTTAAAACAGTCTAATAGATTAGAACAAATATCTTCATAGAACTTTATGGGGTTCTTCCTCTTTTTTTTTTTTTTTTTGCATATTTAGAACCTTTTGGGTCATTCTTGAGTCCCATGCAAGTATGTTAATGACTACAGGAGACATGAAGAACTGATGCATCTCCTTCAAGTTCTTCAATTAATACCTTACATTTTAAAGCTCTGTTAGTAGAACAGCATGGTTTGCTAATGGTCAATAATTTTATAAAAAATTATTGTACTTATCCTGTAAAATGAGTTCAAAGGTAATAATCTCCACTGAATAGAGTCTTCTCAAGATGGATTTTTATAATCACTTTGCACATACATTCATGGAAAAAAATCTAGACCGAAATCTACCGAAGTTATTTAGCTGTATATGTTTGTAAAACATTTGTATGATGCACAGTGTTGTTTATCTGGGAACAGAATTCCTCATACTTGTTCTTAGGTCTTGTAGATTATGCATAAGAAAAGGTGTACAATTAAGTTGTTTGACCCTTTTTCCTGATGTTATTAATTCGAGTTAGTTGAGAAGCACACAGTGCATCTCTTTTTATCTACATTACAAATGGTCTGTATAGCACCTGTGTGCAAGTTCAGCATATGTATCTATCTGCTGATCCACACCCACATAGCATGAGCCTTGCACTACATAAATTACTAATAAATAGTAGGTCAAGTTGACCAATAAATTCCAGCTGCTTTGTACTGCCCCATCCAATATAAACCTGCTGTATGCAAGTGTCATCTGGCTGATTCAGATGGATTTACAGTCATTTTGGCTTGGTGACACCACGCAAATCAGTCCACATATATTGATGAGACTTGGCCAATACCTCCTCTGAAACTGTGCAATACATAAGAAAATTTAACCTTCCAACAATTATTTTAAACATCCACCTTAAAAGTCAGAATCTGAAGAGATAAGGTCATATTAGTGAAGATAGCCAGTAAAGGTTAACCATTTAAATCATACATCTGTAGGAAGTTAAAGTACACTACAGCAATTAAATTCATGAATATAGGTCAACACTTTAATCCCATGTCTAGTTTAATCTGATCTACAAAAAAGACAACTTTTAAACATTTTTTTTCTGAGTGTAAATTCACTGTAAAGTTCAATGTGAAATCACAATATCTGAAAAAGGGATGAAATCCATTTTGTTAGCAAAACAAACTTCATCAGAGACAATCTTGTAAATGATCTGTAGCTTAAAACCTAATTTCTGCCTATTCTTAAAAAGGATATTCATAAGATCAGAGGCCCATTAAAAAGCAGAAATGTTCAACATCTGTTTCTGTGTTTCATGAAGCCAAGACAAAGATAAATTAATACCATATGTGGGGGAATATGCTTTAAAAACCCAGATTTGTTGGAAAATCCAAAAATAGATTTCTAGGTTTGTATAATAAATAAAATCAAATATAAAGGAATTTTTTTAAATTCTTATCCTGAAAAATTAAGAGATCCTTCCATTGAAAAATAAAAGAGCAAGTCCAAAAAGAATCATGCAATAAAAGTATTTAGATTGAATAACAATATAACATATAACATAAGAATATTGCCATTTGCCTTTGGCATTTGTATTTTTGTTTAGTTTAGAGAGACCATAGCCTTTCAAAAACCTCTTCTGTCAGGAAAGGTTATGTCCTAGGAAGGTTACGTCCTAGACTGTGGCTTGTAAATTTTTCTTTTCTTTTTTGGAGGAGTCTCCATTTGACTTTTCCCATGAAGAAACAGGTAATTGACATATCATGGGCTCCTGTCACTTTTCTTAAGTGATCAGGTTACAGGGTGTCAAGAAAGCAAGAAGATGATGTACAAAAGAGTTGTTCAAATTCTGTGCTGCAGTAGATACTGGAAGTTTGGTATTGCTGATGTGTTGTTTTGTAGATCACTACCTTTGTAGTTTCTCATTATGTTCTGACAGACTGCTGCTCTCCAGATATTCTCCTTCAAAGACACCTCAGCCATGTATTTTTTTTAGCTATGGGTTCTTCCTCAAATCATGTAGTCATTTATTGCCCCTGTATTCTTCCAGACAGGGGTTAGAATTTGCTACAAGATATTTGTGGAGTAGGTTCTACAGTTCAAACAGAAGTAGTAGCCTCTTTCACTGACAAAGGTAGTTCAGGTCTACTTTGTGGCTGAAAGAACAACGTGAATATCCACTGGCATTGACTGTAATCCTAAATGGAATGTCTAGTCGATGTAAAACAGAAAGGGTGCAGAAAAGATGGTTTCCTTGACTTCTTGGAGCCAGGGAGATTAAACAATCCAACTGCAAATGTTTATAGAATAAGACAGCAATTAACATATAGCCAAAGTAAGGGAAAAGCCTAAGATGTTTTAATAAGTTTAATTGATTTTGAAATTTTATGACATTCTAGGTAAGGAGCAAGAATGTTTGGCTCTCAAAAAAAAAAGCATGGTTAATGGATAAGCATCGTCTTATGAAAATGGTGTTCAAAAGCTAAAGTTCATACAGAAAACACAACAAAACCAAAAACAACCAACCCCCCCCCGCAAAGAAACAAAACAAAAAAGAACCCCACAAAACCAAACCAAACAAATAAACACCAAAAAGACCAAAATAGAATAGAAAAATAGGCCCCAATCACCATCCTCTGATGTTTCTAACAATCCCATGAGGTCACTGCCACTGTGTTTCGGCTTGACAAGTAAAAGATAAGTGGTTTCCACGGCTTATTTGTTAGCAAGCACTGATGCTTACAGGCCATGGAAAAATGGAGATCACTGCTGTAGACTGTACTTTGAGACTTCTGTACGGCTAGAGGAAAGCTTTCTACCTAAATGGTAACTCTTTCTCTAAGGCAGTTTCAATACTTCTCCCCCCCACACACCTCCCCCCTGCATTGCAAGAGAACTTCTCAGCCTTGCTCTCTGGTGTGCAGAGAGATAACCTGTTTGCAGACATGTATAAGGCCTCCTTGGGCCAGAGAGGGTCAGGGGGAGAGAGAAGATACAAAAAGCCTTGGAGGAGGCCAGGCACTGCCTGTTGGTCCTGGTGAAAAAGTGGTCATTGCATCTGAAAGAAACCTTTCTTTAATCCTTACACTGCCTTGGCATTCTTGGGAAGAATGCCTGCATATGTTTACCTTACTAGTAAACACTAGTAAAAACTAGTATTCGCCTTTTCATCAGAAATAGGGCAAGTAAGTCTTGCTCAAAAAGGCTAGTAAGTTTCTAACTCTTCCCTTCCCAAACCTTCCCTTCCCAAACCTTCCCTTCCCACACCTTCCTGAACCTTCCCTTCGCTTCTTCTCTTTCCTTTTAAACGTGAGACAACCAAAAAATTCATTAGAGGCAACTGGGTTTCAGTCATTTGTGCAGTGTAAGATGTGGGGAGAGGTGAGATGTAAGGTTCAAATGTTTTTCCTTTCTACCACTATACATGCGTTTGATCCTCTTGTGTATTTGTCCCAGAGTCCACATATTTAATGAACCTAGGTTAGCTCAGTTGGTTGAAGCATGGTCCTAATGACTCCAAGGTTGTGAGTTCAATCCCCTTGAACAGTCCACTTCTGAGTTGGACTCGATGATCCTTGTGGATCCCTTCCAACTCAAAATATTCTGTGATTCTATAGACTTGTATAACAATGGTGGACAAGGAGAGGTTAGGAGAGGGGGAGTAATTAGCAGAAGAGAAGAACTTGGTGCCTTTCTCTTTTGTATCAATGTGCATTCACACATTGACATCTTCAGAGTGTGTATCTTCAGAGGTGTCAGTCTGGACTGACTTACATGGATGTATCTGAGAGTGTTACATGATCCTCCTTTTTGAGAGCTTGTTCTCAGAGATTTAAAGAAACACTTGGGAATAGTGTGAACACAGTATTACGAGAATTTACTTGCCATAACACTTGATTTTACACTGAAAAGTTATTCTGAAATTGTTTTTTAAACAGGCATCAAAATTATACATTGAATTTTCATTTATAGGTGCTAGATGACTTTAATTTTGCATAGTGTACAATATAATTGCAAACAAACTGTAGATTCAGAGCTCGAAGATCAGACTGGATCTTCAAAGAAAATTCATATGGTTTGGTTTACTGTTAATATATAGGTTTTCAATGAACTTCTAAATTCTCATTTTGAGATGGAAATGCCCTTATTATGACCCTCTCCATCAGAAAAATTTTCATTTGCAGTGCAGTGAAACATGTGGTTTTCTGACTTCTGGAAATAGTATGAAAATTAAACTTTCTCCAGTCATATTTTATCTTAATTTTTGAATTTTGTAGATGTGGAAATCACACAGGCAGTCCCCTTTGGAAGTTATGATGCTACCTGCATTAGGATTGTTTTCTGTAGCTGCAAAGTATTTTAAAAGACCCCTATATAAATCAGGGAAAATAAGTGGAGAAAATCAGGTTTTATATGCAAAGTATAACAATCTACTGATAGATCATGTTAGGAATATTTATCTGCATGTGGTGGACTTCAGAAAGAAAATCTTAAGAACCAGCAAAAGAAGACAATATCATGCAAAGCCAATATTTTGGAAGGCTATATTATTTTTGTTTAGTTTATATTTCATGTGTAATTACTAGTATACTTACAATTTTTTCTCATGGAGATCTTTGTCCAATTAAAATATCATCTGATAAAACATTAAATTCTCATCAGCAGTTTGAGGAAGAAGTAAAATCTAAATAATTGAAGCCAGAATAGCAAAATATTCAAAATGTTGATCATTTAAATGTGTATCTTGAGTGTACTATCAATAATATCTTCATGTCAAAACTGACATTAGCATTAAATCTTACCCCTCTATCATAAACACAAAAGTAGGATATATGGTAGTGTGACTGGAGTGAGCAGTTGGATGCTGCTGTGAATCTTTTCCCTATTTTTCTAGCTTTTCCATATCTGGAGGCTCCAGACTGCACCTATTGGCATGGTCACTGAGAGCAAAACAGTTGCTTTTCCAATTTAGAAAAGATTATAAAGGGTAGAGTGAGTGACCCTATTTGCATCACAAGGTCAATGTTTGGAAAGATGTATTACTTTATATAAGACATTAGTTCTTCTTCGCTGGTTTGTTCTTCATTGTACTCTTGCAACTTTGATTTAGTCACTAAGTCCTTGCAAAAATAAAGACAGAAAAGAAAACCAAATTACTTCCATTTTTTTAGTGTTAAATTAATGGTAGAAAAAAACCAGTGGCAAAACTTTCAACTCTAAAACAATCACAAAATGTTGTGATGAAAAGTAAGCCCAAGTACTTACTAACAAAGGAACCCGTAAGTATATAATAATGTACACGGTGTACATATATTGACCACCCTCTAGTAATAACAGTTTAGTATCAATCAAGAGATTGATTTCAGTAACTTCCCTTTTCCCTGAGAACATACAGCCTACCCTTCCTTTGGGCAAAAGCAGCAGCACTGGAACTCATGCTGCTGCTGCGTACAGGGGTGTCACAACATATGCTGGTAGCTCACCTTTACCCACAATTAAATAGCTGCAAAGCACCTAATCTCACTCTACAGGGAGCAGCCATTAATGCCTAACCTTCATTAGCCAGGATAACTATCGCCTTTCCTGACAGTTTATATGTGACAACTCAGTCATCTGAGTTCCATTCATTCTCACAGTGGGCACTCAAGTTACATTACTTGAAACTAAGTTGACTCCTATGAATGATCCATAGATGGTTTGAATTCCTGCCAAAGATAATATATCTACCGAGGAAAGGAGGGATAGGAAAAAAAAGAAAAAAATCTCAGAAAAGCAATAAAAGAACAAGCTTTATGGGAAGAGCAGCCTCTTTTCCCATAAATGATGAATCAATCCATTATATTTGTAATAATCAATGCCATGGATTCTCTTTATGTCAAGTTAAAAAAAAAACAGAAACCAAAAAAACTTGATAAAGAGACAAATCATTATTAATTCATTCATTGCAATAACATTAACCATGATGAGCTAATGTGATATTAATGCGGCTGTAATATGTACTTCCATAGGAATTTCACTGTAATATAGGAATTAACTAATGTATCATGGTTTAAAAGAGTTATGTAAATTGATAAATAACACTGAAAATCTTTTCAAATAGAGGTAGGCATGAATCTATCAACATGCTACCTTCTAGTGGAGACGGGAGGGTGCCCACATCCTGCTCCCATGCCCACAATTGGAAGTAGACTAATGCTCTGCTTTTCATTTTCGGTGAGTTATCACCTGGAGCAAAAGCCAGTCAGCTTTTCAACATTGTGGTCCTGTTCCAGGAAATATTGATGTGGGAGATTAGTAGTTCTGGGAATGGAATCAAAGCTGTGATGGTGCTTGCTGATGCCTAGGAGGGAGAGGGCCACTTCACAGATATGCCTCCCGTGAGAATCTTCAAAACTGACTTCTGCCGTATTCCTATGTTATGGGTAATAATTCAAAGTAGTCGCATTCTATATGACCAGTTCTTGAACAAGTATGGTATGACATGATATGGTATGGGGAACTTCTTTAACAAATAGCAAAGGATCTTCTCCTTACAGTCCTTCTCACTCAACACAGCACTGAGTTGAATAGGTATTGCAACCTGAGTTGAAAAGGTGTTGCTGAGGTTGTCATCAGTGCTGAGAACCAGTTGTTATTGGAGAGCATCCAGTGGAGGGCATGGAAAACAAAAATATCAAAAGGCATAAGAAAAACAATGAAACAAAAGTAGTAAATCACCCTTCTACTTAAAACATTGTGTAGATCCCTAATCTCACCGAATATTTATATTTCATGGAAAGTTGTAAAACTCTAAGATGATGATGAAAATCCCACTCGGAACAGTAAACTGGGCTAAACTTTCTGTCTTTTGGTCTGTTCAGTCAATATTTCCATGATATATATATATGATTCAAATTACCTGTAAAAGAGATACAATTTTCTAGTATAATCTACCTAATTTTTTCCCTGAAATAGTACCTGCACATTACCAGATATACTAAATGTATTTGGGCTATTATTAGTATTTTCCCCATGCAATAAACACTGCTACTATACTAAAAATGCCCTATGTTCCCCTAGAAAATGTCTTCATTTTAATCCGAAGGTTTAATAAATGTAATCTTCCAGAGATATCCATTATCAAAGCATTTCAGTGTTAGAAATTAAGTTAGTTCTGTAACTATACTTGGAAGTTCAAAACATGTGAGTCACTGTGTTTCTAAAGTTCCCATATTTATGCTTTCTTTGAATGAACAAGTTTCAGTGCAGTAAGGAGCCTGTAACTGTATCTCTGGTTCTACAGTTCTGGATTCTTGGTTCATATTTGTAGATGCCTTATATATACAGAGCACCAAGGCTGAACCAGTTTTTCTATAGGATATTAGTCTTTATATTTGTTGTCTACAGCAAAGTCAGTTGTAGACTTTAATCTGAAATATTTATATATATGTTATATATATTAAAATTGGGTTTTTCTCATATGGGAAGTCAAGGGGGAAAACAACAACTCCACAAGGTAAAAAGTCATGAATATAGTTTGTAGCCATCGACAATATTTGTGCCCAATACTATAGCCTATTACCACAAGAAATTCTTCCTACTATGCTTCTAATCAACAGAACTATTAATGACTTCAGTACCTTAGCTGCTTATCACAAAACTGGGCAGTTAAAACTTCCTGACTTCCATCTTTTGTCTTGTCTTGCTAGGTGACTGATAACCTTCAAGGAAAGCACACTTTTTACAAGTCCATAATACAATAGGACGTAGATCATGGTTGATATTTTTACTGAGATCCTATCAAATGGTCATAAGCAATTATTCAAAAGGAATTTTTTCAATAAGTGAGAGTTGTGATAAACTGGGAAGGTTAATATTTCTGTTAAGAGTATAGATAACCATTCATTGTACAAGATGAATCACCACAGAAATACCACAATATTCTCAATTACAGAAAAAAATTTTTGAATGTATTTTTATTAAAAATCTCTGATATATGATCACAAAAGATTTTTCTTGAAGAACACAACAAATGGGTATTTTCTTCAAGCTTCTGCATGGTTTTGTAGCAAGAGAGAAAATTATACAGCTGAAGGTAAAGGGGCACAGTGGACATGGGGTAGAATTTGGCTAGTCTTAAGTATTGTTTTAACTTCAAGAAATATCACTTTCATGTACCTGTAACATTCATTTAAAAATATTTCAATTTATTCTTTTACAGAAGAAAGAAGCCCCAGTATTTTTAGAAAAGTTCCATATCAAGCAGGGGTTATTTGAATTGACAGAGTATAATTAATCAGTGTTATAATGTTGATTTTATTTCCGTTACCTGACTATTTCCCTTGTTCTTTTAAAACCGTGACAGGCATATCAAGAAAATAATAACAATGGACCCTTATTGTTCTCTCACCTCGATTGTTTAGTTTCAAATATTTTAACAATAGACATGGTTTTCAGTATGTTTCTGACACAATGCTGCAATTGCAAAAAAAAGAAACAGTATAATGTGAACTTCAGTAACTGTTATTTTCATAGTAAATCACAGGTCTCTTATATCTTAACC
>NW_016690318.1:1006336-1015296 GCF_001604755.1 Lepidothrix coronata
TCTTGCATTTTCTTAGCAAATGGATTGAGAATTTACTTTTTTTTTTGAGAAACAAGTCCAAAATGTAACATTCCTGAAAGCACTCAGTAAGCCTCCAAGTCTCTTGATGATACCCAGAAACATGGTGTTTCCTGGTTTGTTTTCTTTTTAGAAATGGAAAAATAATTATAAAGCATATTGTACTAATAAATCAAAAAAAGCACTTGAAATAATCTCATAAAATGTTATGGCCCAAATAATGCCCTTCATCAGTATTCTTTGTTTAACATTTTATGTTTATTGATAAATGAAGATGCATTTAAATAATTCAAACAAAACATTAGCTGCAAGCAAGGAATTAATAATTTATACGACTGGAAGGGGTTTTTTTCACTTGGGAAATAGATAATATTAGCTTAATGTGGGGCTGTAGGAACAGAGGAAATGTAATGGATCTGCCTGCTTTAAATTGATGATTGTTATTGTGGTCAGAAAGTTGCTACAAAGGCAAAAGCAGGACAGCTCTGTAACTGCAATAGATTTCACTCATAGGAGCTGACAATGCAAATTGTGGTTTGATATGTCAGATTTATACGGAGGAGGAAGTCTAATAAACTTAACATGCATTAAAGGGAAAAAATACATTCCATTAAACTTAAGTCTGAGAATTTTCAAAGAACAAAACCACAATGGTTTTGCTGTCTAAAAAAGTTTGGATTTTTTTCCTTCAATCTCCTCTTTATGAATATCTTCATCCAGAGTTTTCTCCAAGTCTGGAATCCACTACTAAGGATACTGTAACAAGCAAGCCAATGCATTCTGGAGGATTCTCAGAGGAAGACTATTTCGTCTAGAAACACTCATCATAAGGTTTTATTTACATTTGCCTGTAAAGATGCCAAACTCTTCCATCTGCACATTTGAACATGGAGCTGTAGAAAAAAAGGCTTTGTCAGGTCCTCTCTTAGGAGGGAATTTTCTGTTGGTGATCCTCAGAGTGTGCCCAGTGATAGCAAAACCCACCGAATTACTCCCAAATCAGTTGTGGAACTCCCATTTCCATTTGTTTTTGGAGATATGAAATTTATGGTGATCTGAAAGTCTACCAAATGATATTTTTGTTTCTATACGGCATTTTTAAATCTATAATCCAGATGTTCATACTACATTCAAGCAGCCAGAATTTGCTTTTGCATAGCTAACAAACATTTGACTTCGTTAGTGTGATATGCAGGACAACATTTCAAATAAATTAAATAAAAATATTTTAGCACAACTCTATAATAATTTCATAGATGTTACTGGTCCAACAACAATAGACTGTTAAGGTATTTTACTACACAATTAGAAAATTAATGTTCTTCTAATCAAAAGCTTTTAGACAGTCATAAATAAGAATATAAAAACTGTAATCTGATCTGAAAACCAATAACATTTTCCAGGTTTTAAAAGTAAGTTCAAAAGTTTGCAGCTTTATAGTACTTGACCCTGACTACTAAAACCAATGCTGTTATGATATTAGGGGGTTTTACTTAAAGGTAGTGCTAGAACAGCAAAGCACTTCTAATAAAAATATAAAATAGAACATTCTTCATTACTTAAACCGTTGTATCTTGTGTCATCACTTTTGAAAGATGAGTGTGCCATATTACTGAAAATGAACAGTTGTGTTTTCTACCTATTTTCCTCGGGGGTAAATGGTTATAAAGGGATCAAGGCAGTGAAGAATCAAGTTCTGTATCTCTAGTTGTGTGTGCCAAGTTCATACCTGAGCATCTCCCAGAATGGGTTTTCTTAAGCAGACAGATTGTAAGCCTGCACAAAATTGGTTTCAGAAATGCAAATGGGAGAAAGCAGCTTTGTTTTCCAGCCATTGCAACACTCGACATGACATTTAGATAGACTTGCTTGCATTGACAGTAGGCACATATGTCTACTATTTTGTTTTAAAATATAAGTATTGCTTTTAATAACAACATTACAGCTGTTCACAAAATGACGCCTCTAGACAGAAGCACTACAATGAAAAGAGAGTATCAACAGAAGGACTGTATCTGCATGCAACTCTGCAGTTGCCAAGAAATGAAGATATAACATATGGTCATTTTGTAAAGGTGAGCTGAACAAAAAACAAGCAGCAACCTAGCCAATTTTTGTCATTTGAATTCTCCTGTTCAAAGCCCAATTTAGTTTCATGTGACTCTTGTTAATTTGAAAGATAAATTTATTAAAATATGATACAGCCAGCCATGCAACTGGGAAAACAATTTAAAAATAAATTTGTGGAATGGTATGTTGCCAATTTTTCACTTGTCTTGAGCTATCCTTTAAAAATTAATGTATAATTTTGCAGCAGAAGAATCGAATGCTATTAACAGCTTGCTAGTGTGAAGAGAGGAAGTTGTAACTTATATTAAATATCCCACTGTTGATATGCCTATGAATGTCTTCCCTTGATTTATCTGTTTATTGAACTGCCTTGGAAGAGCCACTTCTCATAGGAATGCATAGGGGAATGTTAACATAACCCAAGACTGATAATCTTTCTGGACATCACCCAGAAAATGGCAAGATTTAGGAAAAATTTTATAAGCTTGGAAATGTTTAATTTCCCAGCATAACAATTTATAGACTCTGTAGGGAAAGTGTGGGCTCCAGACAAGCTGCTGTTTTAGGCAACATTGCTGTTTTTATACTTGAATAGCCAACAAAAATTCATACTTGTGTGGGTTTTTTCATCAACAGAAAAAAAATCAGATCCTTGATCTAATTCTGTTTACTGTAATGAACATATATATCTCCGGCTCCCTGAGTGCCTGAGGAAAATAACAGGAAGGAAGCTTGTTTTCGCTTACAGCACTGCTCTTTCCTTTTTTTTTTTTGCTATTTCAGATCTTTTTGCAGATGTACTCTGCAGCCCCATTCATGGATGGTATTTTCTCAGCATTTCCTCTCTTTCTGTCTAGTTCTCAGTGTCCCACTTGTCCACAAAGGCAGAAACCTTTACAAAGAGTAGCCTACACTTATATATGTGTTGTTTGGGATTATGAAATATGCCTGTGCTTAGAATAGAAGGCATCACTTTTCCAGCTGCCCTGTTTAAGACTTTTAATTGTTATTTAAACTATGTCACAAAGAGAAGTTACTTTTACTTGCTTTGTTTCCAATGCATTTCAGCTTTGGCCTTGTCAATACTATTTATAATGTGGCCAACAACATATTGCAAGATTTTTAAATCCAAGATAAGGGTTACAGTGTTTGTTAGCAAGACCCAGCTGCTGTTTGGTCAGCACAGTTGGCATAACGAACTCCTCCTGTCTTTGTTGCACCTGATTTCTCACATTTCAGTTCCTCTAATACAGAAGTTTGAACAATAAAAACAATATAGGAATTAAAAAAAATAGTATAGAATTTTTCATCAAGATTAATTCTCTGATTTATCTGTTGTATCCATATTAACTCTCTGCAGAGGATTTCTTCTTAAGTATCCTAGGAGTACTAAGGAAGCATTTAGGCCCATGCTATGACAAAGATCTAGAACAGCTGTGCATTCCAGTTCCCTAGCAAAACTGCTGCAGCGAGTAAAATCTGTACAAAAAACTTGAGCAGAAATGTTAACTTACCACATTAAAGTGGAAAGAAATCTATCAGGCAGGAAAAATAGCTGTCACTGCATCTCTGACATAGTCCTGATGAAAGATGAGAATCTGTGAGAAAGAAATGCCAGTCAATTTTCTCAGAGCATCTACCTAGTGTCCAGGAGCAAGTCAACAGCTGTGGCAAGGTTTCTGACCCAACTGTTGTCGCTGTTTCAGACTCCAGAGTCAACAACCATGTAAAACTCCAGATCATCACACTAGCTGGTGGTCAGAACAGAAGTAAGGTTTGTTAAGACTGCAAACACTTGAATCTGGGTCAATATGACAGAGTAGTGGGATTGCTGAGAAAATATCAACACTCACTAATTAGGACAGTGCTTAGCTATCCCCATCTAAGAAACATCTTTTGGTTTAGGATAGATGTTATGGGGAAAATCAGACAAAATCAGTGCAATTTTTTGGTTGATCAGGTTAGCCACAACATTTTCAGTCAGTTCTGCAGGGGAATCAAATATCATGTTTCCCCTACGCACACTGCAGAGAGTACAATGAGATCCACCCTCACTTTTAAGATCTTTCCAGAAGAGAGTTTCAATTTAACTCACTGCTTTTCATGAGTTAAGGTTGAAGGAATTTATTTTTGCACTACTACGTTTCAGATATTAAACTGAGCCCATGGTACTGTCAGTACCATTCTGCAAAGGATGTGACTTCTGGAGTCTACCCTGTAGCCATCGTAGGTGTAGCTCCCTTTAACCCACAGTAATGTCACTTTCCAACCTATCTACCACCCAAGTACAGTCACCAAAGTCAGTGTACATCTGCTAATTAGGGGGAAGGATGAGTCAGCCCTTTCTCTGTATGATAACAGGAAAAATAGCTCGTGTAACACAACACCATACATTGATCCTTTTTTGATCAAGTGAAAATGATTTTGCAGAGGCATCAGATCATCAGGAAAAGAGGTGAGTGTATATCTCTATACAGCTTTGATAAGGCAGTCCCTTGTGCATTAGATACTGTTATAATCCCTTCAGTGCTCCAAAATATAGACAAATAAAAGTGAGTACAGTGCAAGCTGAAGAAATGAAAGTAATATTGAGAGCTGTGACCTCAATTTAAGAAAAGCTGAATGAAAAAATATATTACCTAGAGTGAGGATGAAGTGATAACATGATAATTATCTTTCCATTTCTAAAGATTGTTTGAGTTGAAAAAAAAATTTGTGGGGTTAAAAGGCTATAACAGATAAAGATGACAAAATTTAGTAAGGGTAAATTTTTACTGAATATCAGGAAAGACTTGTTTAGCTTTCCATAGGCTATGAAATAAAGTTTCTCATGGGAAATGACGAGAGTCTGGGAATTTTCAGAACAAACCTGAATAAAGCATAGAAATATTTACTGCAGTGCTGCAGATGTGACCATCTTTTAGTTCTAATTTTGTGTGCATGTGTGTGTGTTACAAAACATCCTTTTGGGCATCCAAGTTTTACTTTAGCTATTTTATGGTAGCTTTTTATGTAGTTTTCTTATCCTTATTTCCCTTTTAAAAAAAAAGAAAAAAACTTTTCCTGGGAGATAATAATTTTTTACTACAAGTTTTTCTATTAGAATGTGGAAATCTGGAATAACGAAAGGACATAAAAAGTATTATTATTCATTTTAAAAAGTTCATAGGTGTTTTTAAAAGGACGATCATTCATTGGAGTGGACTATTTTTATGTCATTTTAAAAATTATTTTCCCTTTATGCTGGCTAGTTTAAACTTGAATAAATCTCAGTAGAGAAGGCAGATCTCAACAAAATATTTCATTTTGAAAATTCAAACCCAATTTTTTTTCTCAGACTTTAAAGATACTTTTAAGTTCTTTTCTTTACATTTTGTCTAATTTAGGCCCTACTCCTGAACTTGTTACACTTCCTGAAAAACAAAATAAACATTTCCTGCTCAAATTACTGGAAGCATACTTAATTCTTCTACTTCACAAGGTACCAGTTTATTCTATTCTTCTATTCTATTCTATTCTATTCTATTCTATTCTATTCTATTCTATTCTATTCTATTCTATTCCTATTCTGCTTCACTGTATTCAGAGATTTTCAAGATTCACTGTATCTTCCTGATTTTGAAAGAATATTCTGTTTCTCTGATCTGCCTGCTTTCCAGCACTGAATAATGATAAACAGATCTTGTAAAAATCTTTTCACTGATGTTTAAATTGAGGAACAAAATTCAGAGAGAGATAAGGTATCACTTTTCACCAAACATGTTACTCAAGCTGTATATCCTACTTCTTGATTTGATGCAATGTTTATAAAAACGCATTTTTTTATAATGCCATAAAGTGATGACAATCTGCTCTACTGTCATGGTGTGATGTTGAATTAATAGGAAACAAGGTGAGGGCAGAGCAGGCAATCATTGTATGTGTTAACTTCATGATTAATCATTGGATTTTTAATAAAGCTTTACTTTACAGAACAGACTGCCAAATATTTTTGTCACTTCTACAATATTTTGTCAAAATATATGACCTTGAAAGTCACCTTTGAAGTTATCTTAATATTTCATGCAACTGCGACTAATGCAGCTTTTATGAACTTCAGTGAGAACACACCTGATGTGTAAAATAATCCCTAACAGAGACTGGAATTCCTAAAAATAGATCATATGCAGTGAAGCACATTGCAAGAGAATGCATTGCATTTCTTTCAATTTAACTAAACTTAATGCATGCTATTTATTAATTATGCTAGAATGTTTTTCCTTAAGTAGAAAATGGAATAATTGATGCATTGCATTTCCGTTACAGTTTGTGAAATCTATTTGGCAGACTACAGATAAGAAGTCTTGATAAATTTCAAGATCATCAACTGCCTACTTCAAAATTATTAGTTGCTTGTCTTGCTGCACTATTTCAAGAAGAACACACATGCCCTCAGTGCAGAGATTTGTCATGACATAAGATAGTCTTACCTTCTTATGTCTCAGTGCAACTACTTAGACCTTTTGCATCCGTGGTATATATGACCATCAGCCATTCTTGCTTACAGACCAGACTTTATCTAACAAACTCAGGCTGATTGTCAGTTCTTGTTGATATTACTATTGTCTCCATGATAGGGGAACTGTAGTCAAAATACACTGGCTGAGTTAAGGGAGCATAGCAAATAAAAAAATTCCTGCCCCATGAAGTTTATGCTCCATGTATGAACAAGAGACAGAAAGTAGAGCACAAGTAGTAATACTGGTTACTTAACAGTTAATCATCTCAAGAAAAATTTTTACTAATTTTTTTAGACACCATAATAAAATAGAGTTGAAAGGACAGATTGGTTGTAGATAGAATAGTTTCACAGATATTGTTTTCAAGCATGGAGATTAGCCAAAAGGAAAGAAATAAGGTGCTGATTTCAAATTTAACTAAATAAGAAATGAAGCTCTGAAGAGGAGCTTAGCTAGATACAGTTTATTAATATATTGACAGTAATCATTCTACCTGCATTTGGTTAGAAGGCTGATTATATAATATCATTAAACTGTATGCCTTACTATTAGAAACCATTCCCTTTTGGACATAATTTATTTGCAAAATACCCTTAGATTTTCTACAGCATGCTTACAATGCCTATGTGATCTGATTGAATCAAGGCCTTGAAATTCTGACCTGTTAAATCTGCTGCTCAGCCATTCTTTGTCCAAAGTCAGTATCACAGATTCACTACCATTTATGTATTGCAAATATTTGTAGTAGTGCAAAGTCACCATGGGTTTGCTGCACGTATTGCTTCTATTGGCTAACTTACTGCTGCTTTCAGGTGTGAGCAAGCAGGCAACCAGCAAGAGAGGAGCAGCTAAGAAACTTTATGGAAACTATGGAGTGTGAGAGTCTGAAGGTTATTTGTAGTGCAGTATGTTCTCTCTATTTTACTGACAAGAGTTAGATGTCAAGTTTCATTGTTTCTGTACAGAGAGGACAGTTTTCAGCTATCTGGTAAAGATAAATCATACAAATTTCTTCAAAGAATGTAATTTTTGCTGCTTGAGAGATTGTTTGAGACCTTGTGACATACAAGCTGAGCATTAGCAAGGTTAAGAGTTCCTGGAACAAGACAGTCTTGTGGTTGTAAAGGAAAAAGAGACTTGACAAAAGATATTTAAAACTCTATCTGTTGGATGATAGCTCATTCAAATATTTTTGCTACGAGTGGAATTGAGATACAAAGTACATCTTTTGGAGTATTGACCACAAACTACAATATGGTTTTTGAGGAAGTGGATGGTCTAAATCTCTATTTAGATTCTCAACATTTTCAAAAGTTGGTCGGGACTTGTAAGCTCAGGCTCTGGCTGAGACTTCCATGCAAAAGAACCTTATTTACCTCCCTCTTTGTGACTTTCTCTCCCTCTATTTTCTATTTGTTCTTATAGTGATATTGGGGCTTGGGTTCTAAAATAATAGCCTAAATAGTACGTATTCCTCTAATGCAATGAAACGTGCACTTAATACATGATGTTTCCTGAAAACCACATTGTTATTATATATCAATTATACATGATTGTATTCTGATACTAAATTAGTATAAGGTTAATAGTTCTGACATAAACTAGTTGGTCTATTTTGCAAGCAAGACACATGTTTTCATCAAAATTCATTTAAATTCTCCATTTTTAAAAATTATTATACATAAGTATTAAACACTACTTAATTCCAAGCCTGAAAACAAAAGCAATGTTAAGAAAATCACAGTCTCTGTATTTCTCTCACTCCCAGAACACATCTCTAACTTCTAGCTCTTTTTTTTAGTGCTATAGAATATATTTATGTGTAAGAGAACACCACAAGAATAAGAAAGTGCTGTCTGAGAAAACAAAGAACAATTAATGAAGAAAAAAATATCTGCAATGGAATGCCTGTTATTTGCCCTTAAGTGATACATTAGGTACAGGAAATCATATTACACTTTGATGTATGTGTCACTTTAAGAGTGATTTTTGGATTGTAGAGGGAGCTTGTCTGTCGTATGATGTAAGTACTTTCATTGAGTAGGTAAGTATGTAATAGCTAAAAGCCTCATAAATCAGTTAAATGTTCTCCTAATTTATAGAGAATATTTGATCTGAGAATGTTACCACCTGGTGAGCCACTGAGAAAAAGAGAAGACATGAAGAGTGATAGAGATGGATATCTTGGATAATCTTTTGGGTATGTGATATCTGGGCCTGGCTCTTCATTGCTTGCGTCTTTTGTATTCATTAACACCTGTGCAATTGTAATATACTACCAAATTAAAGTTTTATACCTACTTATTTTAACACTTTTATAGCTGCTTCCCAGAGGGGTAGAATGAAACACAGGGTAGGTTTTCAATCCAAAGA